>NW_027175965.1:280000-812500 GCF_023055335.1 Clinocottus analis | reverse complement strand
ATGCTGTCGTCCTACCGAACATTCACGTTGTCTTCTTGAAGTCAATAATCCTATTAGCAAATCATTTAACGAGTAACTGCACGTGATAATTCTGCTAGAATCTTCCCGGCCAGCATACATTATGCCAAACGTGCAATCGTGGAGTTGTTGGGCAGCAAACGTCTGAAGGAGGTGTGGCCTGGTTGTTTTGTGGTTTGTGTCACAGTTGAGGGGATGCGGTCTGACCACCACTCAGTGTAAAATAGTCAACAATTTTACACAATATGGTATACGTGTTGGAAAAGTCAAATCTATTCTATGCCCATGACATCCGTGATCTTATGTACAGTGCAACAACTACAAAAAGTTCACTTCCTCTCCATTATTTGTGATGTCTTCATAGTAGTTTTGAAACCAATTAAAAGCATGTGTTTTAATTATGAATAAATTGTCTGAATCCAAGGTTTTGTGTATGGTATTTTTTTCTGTTTTATAGTTGAAATACTTAAATACATTGCTTAAATATATTAAGCAGTAAAGTATCAAATTTTAAAGTATACGTATACAATAAGTATTATTGCTCTACACGTGCAATGTAAATACAAAATACTACTTGCTACTACAACTACAAGAAACATAGTCTACATCTGAAGAACACAAAGTATTTGTTTTGACAGTGAAAACCTCAACCCCATCGAGCAGCTTCAACCAGCGTGTCCTCAAATCTCAAGGAGAACAAACACAGAACAAATCTCCTGTCTCTCGTTCAACTGGTTGGTCTATTTCCTCTTTTGCATTTTGGGAGCTCAAAAAAAAACCAAAGTGAACAAAATTTAAATTCTCCGAGCGGCAGTGCGGCAAGTATCCAGAGTTACAAGCAGCGTCTAAGAGAAAAGTGTGGCTTCTGTGACGGAGACGTGTCAGCCCCCTTGTATTGAGAATGAAAAAGCATCAATAATCATGTTTTCTATTTCTGTGGCGTTGTCTTTCTTCTCCAAAGAAACCCAAGAGAGAGAGAGAGAGAGAGAGGGACCGGAGCCGCGGGATCTGCTGCTGCACATTGATCACACAATGTGACAGGACTAACATCTCGCTGCAGTCTGCCCACAACAATGCACAGCCTCGGATAACCGTGTCTTAAGTGAAATGCCAAAATGTTACAGAAAGATACATTGGGGGTCAGGGTATAGTGTTGGCCTCTTTTTTTCAGAGTGGATTGTATATATCGGGGTGTGATATGTGTTCTGACTCTCATAAATCATTCACCACAACATTAATCTCCCTGGGGACTGGCAGTGGGTGATTCTCTGTCTGAAAACACTAAAAGCTGAATGATGGTCTGTGATTGCTTCTAACGTTACATTTTTAGATGGGGCGATGGTCAAATGTAAATATCAGACCGGAGCACAACATATGTGTTCGAACTGCTGTACGGCAGCGTTGCATTTACAACAAAAACCACCTTTTCAATATTACTTTTTCTTTTTCCCTGATATTCGTCATACAGTTGTGCAAATAAAGCCACCCATCTGTCGACTGTGCTGTGAAAAAGATCCCTGTGGTACGTCCTCGGTCCAGATGAATTGTCGCATCAAAAAAAAAGACAGCGGGTTTAACTGAGTGCGTGTTGTTTGTGTGCAACAGAGTGGGAGATTTCACAAGTAAGAGTGACATGGTGTGTGTGGGTGTACAGGGAATCAGTGTGCTGCATGTTTGCTACCAAAACACAAATGTGCAATAAAATCATTTTGCGTTTAGATTTATAATCAGTCCCTTCATTGTTTTTGGATATTTTCGACGGTACTAGTTTACTCGCCACTATGTGTCTGATGCAGCTGGAATGTCAAGGAACGGGAGCCGTTGGACAATTTGGGATATCGTAGATATCATAGATTTGCATACTCAATGTATCTGGAGGAAGAAATGCAGAGAGACTTTAATGGTTATTTACATCTGACAGTTTTTTAGAGTTAGCAGGAGAAAGACTTCATTAGTCAAACTTTGGCCTAATGTTCTGACTGTAGTTATGTACCCAATAAATCTCTGTATAAATTTCAATTTCAATATAATTCGTAACATTTTTAGATTTATGTCATGTACAACCTGTTTGGTCTTTTGTTTGATAGTCCGTAAAGCGGGCAGAAGCTCATTTTTCAAGCGGTTTCGGTTTGGTTGTTAAGGTGTGAAAGCAGATTACCAACCACAGCTTTTTATAATAGAAGGCATGTGATTTTAACATGATTTGAGATGCGCGACTAATGCATCCATCCAGTGATCATGAAATCTGTTTAAGAAGCGACCTTAAAATCGATCGGTCAGCCAGTTATATAACAAATCAACACTAATGCACATCAGCGCGGGTTTTTTTACCCTGATTGGTGAAAAGCTGTTCAAACTGCTGTGCTTGTATCTGACTGTATACTCTGTCAGTTCATTGGGTCTATTAAAAAGTGTGTGAAAGGGATCCCACAGTAATAAACACTGGATCATGACTGATGGGATGATTCCTGAGGTTCGCACCGGCCATCTGGAAGATTTTGTAAAGTTCTTTCCTTCTCCCTTCATCAGAATTTGATAATTGGCTAAGTAAAACACTACTTTTTGTACAGGTATAAAGCAGCCTAAATGTACTCAGCACAAATGGTTTCAATCAGAGAATATTTAAGTGGGTTTTCTTAACCAATCACATCAGGTTCTGCCCTCAGCCTTTTTAAGCAAACGACTGAAAACACCCTCGATGTGGCAAATGAAATGAGGCCATCACCTTTCATTCCTTTTCTACAAGCTGTGGCAAATCACTTACGTAGACCAGGAGAGCATTGCCGGCAGCGAGGGGCAGGCAATAAATCAAAAAATTAGTGAACTTTGATCCAGAGGTGGTGGAAAGTCACTATGTGGCAACCAATCACTTTTGACATTTCACTCTCTTCTATTCTGTCGGTTGTTGAGCAGTAGAACCTGTTTTAAAGGCCTGAACTTCACAACATGATTTGTTTTCATGACATAAGTTCGACACATATGGAAATAATATAAAAATAGCAGTTGTCATTAATTTTATTCTACTGTTGTTCCCAAAGAGACGGATCTTTAAAATCTTTTGCTTCAGAAATTTCCCATTAAAACGTGTTTGCTCAATTAAAACCTAGACTTTGATCTCTTTCTTAAGAAGTGAAGATGAAAGCAGCTAATTAAGTCATGAAGTGTAATTGTACAAAATAAATTGTCAGATATCCAGTGAAATGCATTCATTTTATGTTCTTACATCTACACCACAGTTTAATATTTTCTTGCTACAATGGTTTCATTAAAAGCCAAATTGTTCAATATTATAACCTGGTACGATGCTGGTGAAGTGAGCAGGATCCGTGGAGGAGCGCTGCATGGAAAGCCAACAGAATCCCACAGAGCAGACTGTACTTTATGTGGCGTTTCTTTGAGCAAGTGGGCGACACGAGCACAAACCGCACTAATCCTTGACACAATCCTTCACTGCACTGCTTGTTACTGACATACTCTGTACCTCACCTTTTTCCCTTCTTAGGTGCAACCAATTTCACAGTGAGGACCTAATTGGCACTGGTGAGGAAGAGTGAAAACCCATGACAACAAGACCTGACACCCACCATATGCCAACGGATCCTTTTTTTGAAATTGTTACTCAAAACGGCATACAAAACATCTGCGTTGTGGTTTTCAAATTTCCCAAATAGTTAACAACACATGGGCAAAACCATGTTGGACCAGAAGGGGGGGCTCTGGGCTTGCAGCTTACTTTGAAGCCAGCTCCGTGAATGACGCAAGGAACAATGCGAATGACGCTACGCGAATGACGCATATGATGCTACGCAAATGACACAATGCGAATAACGCAACGCAAATGACACATTTGATGCTATGCGAATGACGCAATGCGAATGACACTACGCGAACGACGCATATGACGCTATACAAATGACGCTATGCAAATGACGCTATGCAAATGACGCTATGCAAATGACGCATATGACGCTACGCAAATGACGCATATGACGCTACACAAATGACGCGTATGACGCTATGCAAATGATGCATATGACGCTACGTGAATGATGCATATGACGCTACGCGAATGACGCATAGCGTAGTGTGAATGATGCATACGCAATGCGAATGACGCTACGCGAACGACGCATATGACGCTATGCGAATGACGCATTTGACGCATAGCGTCGTGCGAATGACGCTAAGCGAACGACGCATATGACGCTATGCGAATGACGCATGTGACGCATAGCGTAGTGCGAATGACGCATGTGACGCATAGCGTAGTGCGAATGAGGCTACGCGAACGACGCATATGACGCTATGCAAATGACGCATATGACGCATAGCGTCGTGCGAATGACGCTACGCGAACGACGCATATGACGCTATGCGAATGACGCATGTGACGCATAGCGTCGTGCGAATGACGCTACGCGAACGACGCATATGACGCTATGCGAATGACGCATGTGACGCATAGCGTCGTGCGAATGACGCTACGCGAACGACGCATATGACGCTATGCGAATGACGCATGTGACGCATAGCGTCGTGCGAATGACGCTACGCGAACGACGCATATGACGCTATGCGAATGACGCATGTGACGCATAGCGTCGTGCGAATGACGCTACGCGAACGACGCATATGACGCTATGCGAATGACGCATGTGACGCATAGCGTCGTGCGAATGACGCTACGCGAACGACGCATATGACGCTATGCGAATGACGCATGTGACGCATAGCGTCGTGCGAATGACGCTACGCGAACGACGCATATGATGCTATGCGAATGACGCTATGCGAATGACGCTATGCGAATGACGCATGTGACGCATAGCGTAGTGCGAATGATGCATAGCGTAATGCGAATGACGCATAGCGTAATGCGAATGACGCTACACTAATGACGCATAACGCCATGCTAATGACGCTACGCCAATGACGCAATGCGAATGACGCTACGCGAACGACGCATATGACGCTACGTGAACAACGCATCTGACGCGTAGCAAATGACGCATACGACCCGTAGCATAGTGCGAATGACACATACGCAATGCGAATGACGGATTATATTATGAACCTAGATACGAGTGCTTTTCCACAAGCATAAAGCAGTATAAAGCAGAACTAGTGGTTATTTTCATGGTGAATGGCGGAAATGGTAACTGTTTATGGAGATAAACCACAGAGATAATCTGCGCCCCCTTTCGTATTATTATTATATTATATTAATCTTATTAAAAATCTATATTTTGTCCTTTTTCCACAACTGGGTGTCTTTCTGTGGACAGAATCCCTTCACTTTCTTCCAATATATCTGCACGTCACTGTCGTGGAAAATGCCACTCCATAACTTTATAGAGTACCAGCTTTTAATTGTGGTTTGTAGTTAGAATGAATATAAACATTCTGGTCATTATCTAAAATGCAAACTCAAGTTATTTGTTGAAAGATAGGTCGGCAGAAGCGCTTTCTGTGAGGATGCAGCGTGGTGCCGGCAGGCAGTAATGGCTCATAATGGAGGAAATACAGTAGCTGTGAGGCCAGAGGGCACAATTTCAGTGTTGTATTTTTTCTTTTCATTACTTTCCTCATGTAGGATGCTTCAGCAGTAAAGTTTAGTTATGTATGGTTAGTATTAGTCTTTACCGGGCAAATTCATTATCGGTATTTTAAAAATGAAAAGAGACAAACATCTAATTATGCAGAAGTTTGAAGTTTAGCTCATGAAACAAAATAAGATGCAACATAATTAAATGTGTGAGTTTACACTGCTTTAAGAATGCAATTCTGGAGTTTGGCAGGCAATCGCATAAACCAATTGAATGATATGCAGAGATAGTTGCTTTATTACTTGTAAAATAACAAAAAGCCATAGATAAAAGCAATATAGTTGTAACAACCTCGTGTGTGTTATCGGTAGCGCAGCAGTGGCAGATGGATGTCAATCTGCCACTGTGAGAGAGAGAGAGAGAGAAAGAGAGAGAGAGAGTGTGTGTGTGTGTGTGAGAGAGAGAGAGAGAGAGAGAGAGAGAGAGAGAGAGAGAGAGAGAGAGAGAGAGAGAGAGAGAGAACAACACAGTTTCAATCTGCCACTGTGAGAGAGAGAGAAAGAGAGAGAGAGAAAGTGTGTGAGAGAGAGAGAGAGAGAGAGAGAGAGAGAGAGAGAGAGAGAGAGAGACTGTGTGTGTGTGTGTGTGTGTGTGTGTGTGTGTGTGTGTGTGTGTGTGTGAGTGAGTGAGTGAGTGAGTGAGTGAGTGAGTGAGTGAGTGAGTGAGTGAGTGAGTGAGTGAGTGAGAGAGAGAGAGAGAGCAATCAATGTCAAATAAAACAAGCAGAGAATGACAACCCTTTTGTGAACAGTCATTAAACAAGTACTGATAATTTTGTATTATAATTCACAAGTTATTCTTTCCCACGAATTCCAGGAAACCAATGGAAATGATCTGGTCATTGTTTCCAGCAAGGAGAAAAATATCCTCCCAGCTGAGCAGAGAATAGGTCAGAACCCTGAGAGAGAGATTGGATCTAAATTGCCTCAATCTTGGCGTTAGATAACAGCGGAGGCTCCCCCACTGCCGCTGTGCTGCACGGCTCCACACAATCACAGGTGCAGTAATGAGAGGGCCACTGGTTCGCTCTTCATTATTTAGTCCTTTAAAATGTTGTCCTTTTGCATGCCTCTTTACCGGAATGGTCGCCCCCTCCCCGCAAAAACTAAACTGCAGCAGGGCCCTCCAGAGCCTCTTAATCAGCCGCGGGGTGTTGTTGAGGTTAATCTGTGTTGTTCTTGACGATGTGAGAAGAGGGGTGGGCCCCCCTCTGATCCCCTCCATTTGCTGATAGCTGCTCCCTAACAGGCAACACACATCCCATGGCACGTCTTGTTTACGTGGCCCTGCTGTGGGACTCTGTTGTTGTACTTGTGTCATGGACACAGAGATAACCTCACTCCAACAAGGAGTTTAATTGCTTGCCCCCTGTGTTGGCAGGATCAGAAGAGGAGGAGGAAAGAGCCGCGCAATCTCTCTCATGAGGCTAACTCTATCTGTAAGTCAACTGCAACAAATAGCTAAATATGGACTAACATTTTATTTTTGGGAAAAAGACTGATAACTGATTTTAGTAGAGAGATGGGGAAGCTGATGGAGGTTGAGAGGCTTAGTGGTTATTCCTCTAAACTTAAGAATTTCACTGCTGCTTGATTAAAAAAAAACTTTTAAACAAGTTTGCAGGAAGTAACACATGATTTGACATGATTTGTTTTATTTTAATTCACTCCCACAGCAAGAAACTAATGGAAGACAAGGAGTCACCTTGTTGCAGGGAACGGGTCATGCAGTAAATGATGTGGGTGGTGCTGATCCATGACCAACTGCCAATGTTTGAATCCCATTTTTAAGTATTCCAACCTTTTTTTAAGTATTCCAACCTTTTTAAAGTAAAGTACAACAATGGTAACAAAGTAACACGAGAGGCCAAAAGTGAAAAGAATCACGGGGAACCAACGAGGTGAACTTGGTGTAACTTTCTGCAGTTAATAACCTGTTTAACCTCGACTGGTGTCGAGATTTAACCTTCTTTTCACTATGCCCCAAGTGGCCATTATCGGACGCGGGAAAAAATGTTTTTTTCTTTTAACGTTTCCTTAATTATCTCCACAACCACGTCGCTAGTGCTAAGTATATGCTAAGTATCGTTTACAGCGGCAGATTTCAATATAAACACATCTCTGTAACCGTCCAGGCTTGTATACGTCTTCCGGCGCAATCCAAATCCAACTATTAGACGCTTTAAATTCCCAAAACCGTGAGAGATTTTTTCTACATATGCTTCAGTGTGGCGCCATTTCCCTGGAAGTCACATGACCTTTGAACCACTTTACAGAGCACATGTGCAGTCCACTGAAGAGAACGCATCCGGCCATGCCTCTGGGAAATGTAGTTTTCTCATAAAACTTTGAACTTTTCCATTTTTGAACTGAGTTTCAGTTTTTTATTGCAGATTCGGGTTTTTTAGGGCCTGTCCTTTCCAATAATGGTTTGTTATTAGTTTACGGGACCTTGGTAAGGGTCTCAAGAACACATTTTGAACATGTAGGAATATGCTCAAAAAGCTAATTCTGCAAAAAATGATATAAAATAACACAAGTATTAGACCTCATTTGGGGTTCATACGACTATTTTTTTTTTTTTTTACAAAGAGTGTCCAACTAACTCTTAATTAAATCATATGTATTTAAGTATTGTAATTTAGCAGTGATAAAAAGGCAGGGATGCATTTTTTTTTCATTAATTATTGATATCACTGTCATTGGAATGAAACTGGATTATACACACACATCATTCATGTTTTTTTAAGAACAATCCTCAAAACAAAAATGAACTTATATGCATTTAAAAAGCCTGTTTGCTGGTACAAGTTCACTATGAGCTCATTTGTTGAATGTCATTAGGTCCGTATTTCATCTCTCCATGCAAATAGAGAGCATTAATCATTAGATTTACTTTGCATAAAGGAACAGCCAAGTGCAGACTTTTGCTTTTAGAACACGGTGTGTGGGAAGATCTCACTGGAACTATTCAAGCCTATTTTAATCTCTGATTAAATTAATAGTGTCAGACATTTACAGTAGGCCTCGAGGAGTCCCTGAAGAAGTGTTGTCTGAAGATCAAAGCAACAAAGGTTCTGTATTCTCACAAATGTATTCAGTTGTAGTTTGATACTTTTAAATGCCCATTAAAGTGAAGTTTGATGAGTGTGTGCAATTATTAACATCATTATCTCATTGAAGATGGTAATTATATCATTTTCAATATAGTAATTACCATTCTTATATAATGACTAATTAAAGCCATTACTTCTAAAGGGAACAGCACTGCATCCTATGGGATTTTTCAAGGATAGATAGCAAGAGACTAGATTTGTTGAAATAACATATTTCCTTAATTACATCACTACATTGGGTATTGGTACGTCTGTTGCATAGGGTCTTGCACACTGTGCAAATGTCCAAGATGATAGGTATCCAATGCAGAAAGCCATGGAGTTAAAGTGCCTCTCAGACAAAACCACACTTTTACATATTAGCGCGTTATTAACGGTGTTAACGCAAACCAACTTTAACGTCGTCAATTTTTTTAACGGAGTTAACGCATTTTAATTTTTTAACACGGGATGTAGCTCAACCGGATGTAGCTCATCCGGAAGCAAAGCAATAGGCACGCCGTTTGCGCTTGGAAGCTTGGCTAATGTTACGGTTTGAAATGAATGAATGGTGAGCGTGATACGGCAAAATGAATGATAAGACGCGATTCCTTTGACAAGACCGAAGTGGTATGAGCCGTTTGTCATTGTGAGCTGAGCTCTCATCATAGCTATCCAGTCTGAAACACCACTCGATGGCCAAGCACACAGCTGATGCTAACTCTGCGCCCCCTCGTCATAGCCAGACACGAATGGATGACTTGGGACAAAAACACATGGACACCACAACGAAGAACAAACTTACTGCAGCCAAAGCTAAATGGATGCTACTGCGTGTAGCCTGTTAGCGTTGTGGAGGATGAGGAGCTAGCTGATATAAAACACATCACATCCAACGACAGGACCTACGAAGCCTGATCTCTCTCTCTCTCTCTCTCGCTCTCTCATGAATGTTGTAACAACAATATTGCCAAAGCATCAAAACACATCAGAAAAACATAGAAATATATAACTCATACAGATAACAAAATAGCAACAATAAGTAATTAAAATAATCTCTCGCTCTACCTCTACCTGTCTCACCCTTGTTTACCTAAAATGTGCACTTTATAATTTTATTTTGAACCGTTTGGAAGTTGTTTTTCAATAAAATAAAACATTTGCATAAAGCAAGCCAATTCACTTTTTCATGTTAAGAGCATTAAAAAAAATTTTAAAAAGCGAATTAACTATGACATAAATGCGATTAATCGCAATTAAATATTTTAATCGCTTGACAGCACTGGTTTAATGTAAAGGTTATTTTTGACTATAAAATAGAACAATTGTGGACAAAAAGTACTAAAAAACTTGAGTAATGTGGGAAACAAAGCCATTTCAGGGGATACAAAGAGATTTTTGAGGACAAGTGTCATTATTTAGACTAATCCTTCAGAGTTGTGGCTCTTTTAAACATGAAGGAACATGTTAATACCTTATGAAGTTAACCATAATTTTTCCCTTTATGATGTTAAATGTCAGGTCTAAAGACTTGAAGGCTAAAGTCAAGGTGGACGTGATATTGAGCCTTAATGAAGCAGGTTTAATGGCTGCTGATGGCGCTGTGTAGCTGTTCTCAGGTGTCCTCGAGGATTTGAATGTCTGAAGCGTACTCATAAAGATTTACATGGAATCAAAAGCCATTATTAGTCAGTCAACAGTATTGACATTGAGTAATCACCTCTCTATATAGCAATATTCATCTTTATTGGTAGGCCCCTCCATTTCCTCACTGGTTTTAAATTGCAAATCCTACACATGAATGATTCCCTGATATCAATGCGGTATAAGTACAACGCAGTTCACCCAAATTACATCGGAAAAAGATGTACATTTTCTACCTCTGGTTATATTGCATATCATCCACACGACTACATTGATTCATTGAAGCCAACGTTTCCACCACCAGATCAACCATGAAAAATGTAGTTAATGCTTTTGAGTTTGACTTTAAAATCAATGCATCACTGACTGACAGACATTTCTTCGTGGATTAAAGGTCTGGGAGACCATCTTGATCCATCTCACTTACTTCGTAAATGAGAACTGAGACCGGGCAGATAGCTTGATATAAATGTACTCTACTGAGGTGTTGAGGTAAACAAACTCGTCGATCGAGGATGTGAACGACTTAGCCAAAACTCAATGATGCCTGAAAGCGTTCACGCATTAAAGCTTGCTATTCACCAACTGGGAAAATGACATTCTCTTAAGGAAGTGAATTAAACATCACTGAGTGGAAGTAGTGGCTTTTACAGAGTTACGTCTTGAGTCGTAGCCAGGTAGCGGGAGCTTTAATAAATAAAATAAAAAATTCCCATCTCCTCAATGCATGCCAGAAACTCCCAAAAATAAATAAATGGCAGTCGGATGTGCCATCCCCATTCTCCACTGTGCAACATGGTGCTATCCAATTTAAACATAAAGGCAGTCTATGAAATATACAGGATTACTTAATAACGCTGCACAGACCATTTTGGCTGAATGGCTTACACCGTTCCCATTCAATTTAAGAAGAAAAAAAAAAATCCATTAACAGTCAATGGGATACACAAAATAGTCATACCAATTGTTGTCATCTGGTTTGCCCAGATTGCTGTTTCCTACAGGGTACATCTCCCAACAACTGTGTTTAGCAGATAATCAAAAGTCCAATAGTCCAGCACCTGCACCTTTGTAATCCTGTAATCCTTGACTCGGTTGTTTTCAACACTGATGGGTAAAACGATGTTCCCTCATTTTAAAAAGCTAATTGATTTAATGTGAGCACGTTTGAAACCACAAGGTTTCTGCATATTGCTGTATTACGTTTCTACATCTTAAAGCAGTGGACACATGCATGTCAAACTCCTTTGTGTGTGTTTGTAGATGTCATGGTGAAGATGGAGCAAGCGATTGTGTTCTTTTTGCAATCCATGCAAAATGGGAATCTTGCAAGACAATGGGGGTGTTACGGAATTGTGTAACAAAATATATCGCAGCATTTATCTTCTCCTCATTGATCGTCTTCTCAGCACCCGATGGGTCGACTTGTTAGTCTTGCTGTTTGGCAAGATTTGCTGTTCCTACCTTCCTTGTACATCAACACTCTCCTTCTCTTTGACTTAGCAGACTCATCCTTAAGGATGTGGAGTATTGATCTGTTGTCTGATCTTTCATGGAGTGCACTCAATTCCAGGCTGATAGACTCCTGTTGTATTCCAGAGGACCAAACCAACAAACTAAAAGGGAAAAGATTTTCTTTTTCTGCAATGATTAGTAATAGTAAGATTAAAGCCTACACTATTTACTGACTGATATCTATATATCTATATCTATATCTATATATATATATGTGTGTGTGTGTGTGCGTGTGTTTCTGTCTGAAGTCATCCGTTCGTGTCTGGCTATGGCAAAGGGGCGCAGAGTTAGCATCAGCTGTGTGCTTGGCCATGGAGTGGTATTTCAGACTGGATAGCTATGATGAGAGCTCAGCTCACAATGACAAATGGCTCATACCACTTCTGTCTTATCAAAGGAACCGCGTCTTATCATTCATTTTGCCGTATCGCGCTCACCATTCATTTCAACCCGTAATGTTAGCCTAGCTTCCCGGCGCAAACGGGGAGCCTATTGTTTTGCTTCCGGATGAGCTGCGTCCGGCGTGGTGCCCGCGAGAGAAAAAAAGAAAATTTAAATTGCGTTAACAGCGCTAGTAAAATTGACGGCGTTAAAATTGGTTTGCGTCAACACCGTTAATAACGCGCTAATCTGACAGCACGAATATATATATATATATATATATATATATATATATATATATATATATATATATATATATATATTGTTGTGCTATTGTTGTGCTTTCTCTTTTATTGGGCCCCACACCAATGGCTCCTGTGAGGCTTCTCGGGTATCAGTTTCACATACATTAATCCAGACAGGTGACATGTAGAAGTTGTCACAACAGTCCCAGCATGACATGGATCCTATTCAGTTGCATTTAGAGAGTGTGTGGGCCTTCCGAATAGTCTAAATAGAGAATTTGAAGAGCACTTGACTGCTTTGACATACTGATGTAATAAAGGATCCAGTGCAGTGATTATAACCCCGGCAGGAAACGCTTTATATGGATTTGTAATGCACAAAGTGTAATTTTTCAGTGTTTGATGATTCATGTAATTTGTGTTAACTGCTGTACTGCCTCTTGCTCTATGCTCAGCCAGTTCTTAATACGTTGAGGGGGCGTAACCCTTTAGAAATGGTAAGCACCCATCGTCTGAGCACCACTTGCTTTTTAATGGCTGTTATCGTTCACAGTACAGTCCGGACTAAATTACATCTGTTTAGTTAAAATAAGTACAAATCTAAAGTCCAGTTCTTCCCAGCCAGCGTCAGCATCACCATGACAATGTATACTGGTGTTATGCAGGTTTGTTGGGGCAGTAGTAGCTCAATCGGCCAGGACTTGGACCTTGAGGAGTGGCGATACGGGCGCCCATACGGACAAGGAGAAGTTTGCCTTCTGTGCACTGCACAGGTCCTTAAGCAAGGCAACAAACCCCTAGAACAGCTCCCGGGACACTGCTCCCAATGACGGGAGGAGTTAGATGGGTTAAAAATTCAACTTCATTGTCCTTGGCTGTGTACAATTGTGTGTGATAAAACAGTTGCCGTTTGACATTTACATAATGTTTTCCATGTTTACCATTGTAGCACTGTTATGCATGTACATGTATGATATTGACCAATTGGAAATGGTGAAAGTGTCAAGGGATCCCCAAAGGGCAAATTAATGTGTGTATTAAATTTCCTATTAATTCATCTAATAACATGTCAATCTGTCAATCACAAAAGTCATCAGGATTAATCATCTGTGAGCAATGATTTGCATAAAATCTGGCGCCAATCCTTTTAGTTGATGTTGCTAGAAAAATAATCACGGGGAAGGAATGGTCCTGTCCGATGCAGGTACAGACCATATACGTCACAGCTAATATTGACTGACCAAAGCATTTGATCATTAAGATATGCTTGTTCTACCCTTCGTGCAAAGCCAAGTACACAGTGGCGACAGAATATTCGTTTAAAGTGAAGAATCTGTTGAGAAAGATCAATGACTGACAGAATCCGGGGCCCCTAATTAACTACTGTCCATTAGGCGAGGCATTCATTAAAGTCTGGCCATATTTTCTGTCATTTTATGAGAACAAATATCTAATACCTTTTGATTTGGCTGATATTCAAAGGAATTTGACACCTTTTGAACGTCATGACATTGGTGCCAAAGGGTCTCGAGCACTTGAATTTAATTTAAACGATGGCTCTCCTCTGTGCAATGGCGTTCTTGCGCATTGAACGTGAAACTAATTTCTACAAGCAGTCAAGTCCAGCAGCTATTGTGGGATATTCAGGTTCTTCTTTAGAAAGGTGTCTCAGCACTAAGTAAGGTGGAATGCATGGTTTGGCTGATAGCTTTATAACCTCCTTTAAAATGCTTTGCTTGTCCCTCTAGACTGGCTCTGCAATTTTAAACGTTTAATGGCTCGGCGCTATTCTTATTAATGTTACATTTCCCCCCATCTGTGAACTTGGATCCATCGATGCTCAATGGTTCATCTCCTCTTTCATGCTTGCTTTTTTTTCTTCTCATAACTGGTGCCACAGCATCGGCCATGCCCAGTATTATAGTCTGACATTCAAACCGGCTGTTTTAGGACAGTGCACAATTTCTTCATGTTTGCTTTATGCTGTATTACATTTTGCCTCTCGAAGCATCATAACCTAAGTATTGTATATTGGGTATTGTATTTTGTGGGGTCGATGTCTGTTGCAACAAAAGTGGAACACAACACAGTGATGTGCTGCGCATACAGCTGCCTTAAAAGGCCCCTCCAGAACTTCACAGTAAGAGAAGGAAATTACAAGCAAATGTGTGTATCAGTCTCCTGCTATGACACCTGTTTTGCATAATTAAGTGTTGGTACCTCATTAACTGGAATGCAGAGAGAAGTGATTGGCTTAGGACCTAAATGCATGAGACTCCTACAATCAAGGTCAGTTCGGAAATTAGTTTAATCTGTTACTGCCTGGGAAATGACAGATACGAGGACGTCAGGTAATTGCTTCTTTGGAAAAATGGAAGAGTTCTGTGAAGTTAGTCATCCGCATGGATGAATATTATAAATTGCACAGAGGAACAAATTAACTGGGTTGATATATTATATCTCAGGAAGTGTGGGTTTCTTTCAGAGCGCTGCACTGTGTTTTGGCTTGTGTTTATTGTGTCTGATGTGAGTCCATTACAGCTTTGATGATCAGTCAGGTTGATAGTTCAGAACAAACAGTGAGGATACAGTGATGCCAATCCAAAGTGTATAGCTTTGCATTTGTGTGTTCGACAGCCAGAACAGCAATGGCAACCAGAGCAGCAGCAGCACACCTCGGAGGGTAAAAAGGTGACTATGGATGTGAACAGAGACTTTGGCACAGCAGTTTCCCTCAAAGTTGAGCATAAAATAATTCAGAGGCACGAAAGAATGCAGATGCAGGCAGATCTGTGCAGTACTGCACTTATTCATAGTCGAAGTGAAGGTTATTACAGTTTCAAAATAAGCTACTGTTTTGTTACTGCCAATATTTTAGGGGATTGTTCCATTTGCTGCTGCCTTACTGGGAGGTTTGCCCATGATGCCAGGAGCACAAGGTGAGGAGAGGCAGCCATCCTTAACCAATAAAGGAGGAATATGCTTTTCCAAGTACCCCGTTTTACCTAAGTTGTATTTATTAAATGTAAGATTTCTCTTTCTAGAAAGATAATCGAAGATGATCGACTGGTTTTCGAAAAGGGAAACGATATGGAGAGTAATGCATGCACTAAAATACTGCAGTAATTGAACAGATGAACAAGCAACAACTACCACTGTTATGAAAAACTGTATATTCAATTTAACTGTGCTTGTAATCTTTACATGTTCCTAGTAATGCTGATCCTACTAAAAATGAACGTCCCATTTCCAGCAGTTCTGAGTAATGATAACCCATTTCTGTGCCTTATCTTTCAGTACCACTGAGCCAAAGAGGATGAAAAAAAGAAGAAAGAACTCTAGCTTCTGGGACAATTCTTTGTTATGCTAGGCTACTAGTTTTTCTGATGTTGCTAGCATGTCTATATCTTTCAAAGGCTGTGTCTATGGGTTGGTGCGGTGGCTCCAGCACTTCCTGTCCTCTCTAAATCAACGCTGATGTTTATTGAAGATCTTTTTGGCTCCAGCTGAAAAGTCATTATAAAAACTTCCAACATAACTCAGCAATATGTTGAGGTCTGGTAAGCATGGCCCAGATCGATAGTAGGAATCAATTCATGTCACCGTCTGCATTAGACGACGGTAAATGTAAAGCATCCTTTCAAACAGAGGGCATAGGCGCCTTCCAGGAGGACGTGAAACCCGGTGTCGTACAGGTTCTCTTTTCTTTTAAGTCAAAGAAGAACTCCTCACACCTTTGTACTGTTTAAAAAAAGACAAAAGCACGGAGTGAAGTTCTGTATTGAATGGAGGAAATGATCAAAGCAGCAGCAGAGTACCACATGTGAGCACTGGATGCTTTTGTCTACCAACTCCTCCGCCTGACCTTGACCCAACCTGACAACTTGTTTACTGTCGTGTCGTTTGTCCGCAGTAGGTGAGTATGAGCCAGAACTGTTCTCACAGTTTGTGTTGTTGGCTTTCATGTTGTACAACCAAACTATCTTTCGAGAACTCCTTCTGTTGTTATCTGCTCGAGGAGTCCACGGCTGATCATATTTCATGATGACCATTATGGCCGCTTGCGTGGTGACTTACACTTACTTGTTAAATCGATAGCCGAAGAGCAAAACCTCCTACATGAAAAGGGCACTTTTTTGAGAATACCAAAAGAAATCATTTTGTTTTCTTGCAGAATGATATTTATTAAGGATTCCCAATACAAAAAGAAAAAAAAGAAATATATATAAAGTGCAGATAAGAGGTTTTGCACTTTGCCATACATATACTGTCATTGACTGCCTGTTGAACCGTTTGTTTGACGAATCACTAACACAAACTACCAGACCACACACACTGCTGAGTACCTCACAGTTGCTGCTCTGCAGCTATAGACGCTTTTATCATTTTGGATAGTGTTTTTCAGAAATTAACCGACAGCGTCACCATGTAAAGCGTAGCACCCGCCCACTGGTTACCTCTCCGATTATCTCTTTTAGCACTGTCAGAACTGTTAGCATCATTGAGATATGAAACGCCCGCACACCGTTGACATGTTGAGAGGCAATCAAAATGCTCTTATGCTTAGATCTGGCACCTTCAAGTACTAGGAGCCACACTACAGACTGAAGGTTTTGCCTGTGGTGACATCAGAGCAACTGGGACAGCCGTCTGACATGAATGGGTTGCAGGTTGAATTGACATTGAGCAGACCTGCGACATACCACATCTTTCCAGTGTATTGAGTTTTGCTAACATCTTGCGCCACTCACTCATCTACAGCAGGCACATAGCCAAGGTAAACATTGTATTGTAAGTTGACATTGTTGTTCTTTCAGAAAGATATATATAAAAAGCATTTTGAAGAAAAGCAGTGTCCTCTAATAGCCATATATATATATATATATATATATATATATATATATATATATATATATATATATATATATATATAGAAGAAGGGGAGGTACCTTCATTTCTTCATGCCTGTTTGACAGATGAAAGGAGCACTGATTAATTGGTCTCTCTGATGCTACTTTTAATGAACAGCGAGGTCTGACCATTGGGGGCAAATTAGCTTGATCCTCTTTTTGCAGAACAGAATTAATGAAACCCCGGTGGATTAAGCTGAAGTGTGCCGTGTATCCATGCTCATGTGCAGCTGGAATACCTTGCAATGGTAGCAACTACTTCAACATTTACCCGAACAGAGGGTGTAAAGGTTCAATAGTCAGCCCTTGTAACACAGTAAAGCTCCCATTATTGAGATTATCAGGCACTAATGAAACTTTAGTGTATCATTACATCTTCCACATCGGACCATAAAATTCAGAAAAAGGAAACTGGGAGATTTCTGCTTCTTTATGTGATAAGCTGAATTAGAGCATTAGATATATTTACTACATATTACTGTGCCTAGAATTGTAGTCAGTACACACTTATTCACGTGCTACTGAGTATAAATAATCCTTTTAACCTCTTCGTTTGGGGGGTTTCACCTTTAGAAAATCAGAGAGAGAGAGCGAGAGATTGTTGCAGGAATTAGAACAATGTGTTTTCACACTAGAGTTTTAGAGGACAGCGCAACTGCAGCCTTTAGCTAACGGTGAAGCATAACGTGTCCCCAGGAGCACTTTGCAGGAGCAGCCCTGGTGTTTGGCAAACTCACAGAAATCCGCAGGAACAGAGATGTGATGCAGAGGAGAGTAACATATCCAAAATGGGGTAACTGGGTATCAAACTTTCACTGACAATGTATTACAATTGTTTCTGTCCATAAAGCTTGTAGCATGATAAGTGTCTTTTTATGGTGATGTTGTGGCAACTCAAAGCACTTTGGTTAAGGTCAAGAAAAGATGTTGGCCTTGGTTCAACCTTCTTTAATGAATCATATCTGTAAACAAAACATGGACATAGTATGACCGTAAGAAATCTTTGATATTAGATGTGTTAGCAAAAGATGCTTATTTACACATCCAGCAGACACAGAAAATACAATAGTTTTGCTAATTTATTTAAACTCCTAGAAAATGCAAGTTCCTTATCACTATATTTTTAGCTCTGTTTTGGATTATTTTTGCTCTATTTAAAGATTTTGTTTTTGTTTTCTTGCAATTTGTTCAGCTGTGATGTTTTTAACCAATCATGCTGTGGTGGACAGACATATTCAATGTGTATAGAGTACAGTGTTTCGCCACAGATTACATTTTTCTAATATTTAATAACTTTTTTTTTGCAAATTGTTTTAAAACGGGGTTGCAGGCTGTGCAAGCATATTCAGCATGCTCATTGTTGGGTACAAGACACAAGCACTTTGGCTCGTTTCTGTATTGAACCGGTTGCTACTTGCAAGAGAGCGAGTGTTGCAGTCTTCAACCTGGGAGCGTTTCTGTATTGCCCGGCTTTTTCGACTCCTGTCCACAGAGGCCGCACCCCGAATATAATGGTAGGGGAAACACTGGAGTACACAGACTGTTTTGGTGAGTTTCCTTTTACCGCAATGCTCGGAGTAAATGGGTCTTTGGTCAACAGTTTACCGTATTTTAGGCAATACAACAATTTTCCTTTGACAGACACCGATGCCAGAAGCTGCTCTATATTCTGTATGACAATTTGTTTCTTTGATATTATTGGAATTAAATAAATAAAAACATTATAGATGCAAATGTAAAGACAAAAAAGGTAACACCCCAAATTGCGTATTTTTTTGCAGACTTCAGCTTTTAATGCTGCTTGTGAAAATATGAGCACAGATATGAGCTCTAATAGTCTGGAAGTTGTTAAGTAGAGCCAAATAGAGTAGGTAAAACATAAAATGACTTGAGGCCATGCAGTTGTGTCATGTATAGAAGATTTTTTTTTCCACAGACAAAAGATTGCTGTTTTCTAACAAACACATTTCTAAAATAACAAGAGAAATCATGGCTTATGCTTTCACTAACAAAGAACAGTCTATAATCCATGTGACATCCAAGCTAGATTTGCACTGCAAAATTGCACTTTGGTCACTAAACAGCTCGATATTTCATTTACACATTGGCAGCACAAAGTAGCAGCATGTTGTGACTGTATAAATAGTTGCCGATGCCAACAAGCCAATGTGAAATAAACTGTGGAGTCCTCTCAACTGTCTTCTTTGTAGTGTCATAACTTCGTGGGTGGAGGTGCGGAAGAGGATCAGCCATATTTCCTTCTGCTTTGTGGGAGGATTCTGTATTTGACTCTTAAGTTTTGATCTTTCTCTTCTTGTAAGGAAGTTTTCTTTGAGTAACCACCATAGAATTTAATTGAGGCAAACTGCATAACTTTCTTTGACATTTGGGAGGGGGAGTTGGGGTCCTCTTTTGTTTACATTTGTTTTCTTTTCCATCAGTTCCATAACTTGTATTAAAATGCTATTGTACATTGTTATTGTTTTGTAAATGTTATACAACTACAGCATATTCAGAACAGTTCAGATATTGGTTAATAATTAAACTGGATAAGAATGACATTACAATGCACCTTTTGATATTGACAGTGCATATACTTGCTTTTGTGTACTCTCTTGGTACAGTGCTGTAATTAGCTAGCAATCAAGTAGCACATAATGTCCCCGATGTAGAACATAAAGGGAAACCCAAGCAGGTGAATGAGCGGTGCGTCAGCAATAACAGCAAGATAGTCATAGTTTGCAACAGCAGTGCTAGACAGCCTGAACATTTAAAAGTTCAAATGGACACTCGAAAGTGTGCTATGTAACATTTACATTTTTTTTAGCGGTTGGATGAACCAAAGCCTGCAGAGGATTCCAGTGACCTTGTAGAACAGCACGAGTTAGTCCAAACTATATATCCTGCAGCGTACTAGAGCCATTATAGCATGACAGCCACCTGTCCTACAGCCTTAATTCCGTAACGGAGTATTAGCATTTTTGACAGCGCTACAGCTAGCCACTTTGTGATGTGCATCGTTTGTGGTCCATGGGGAATACAAGTGAGCACTCCGTTGGATCAGACCAATGGGCCGCGGCCGGCAAATGCTTCCTGACGGAACTTACTTTAGTTATTGATGATGACATGTTTCATTTTCATGGTGCGAGGAAATCTTGAGGATGCCGTCACACTGAGATTTTCAACAACTGGGTAACCAAGGTAAAGAGCACCGTCTCTTACTATAAGGACTGGAACATTCTCAGATCCCAACAGCGAGGTTGAACTTTTAATTGTGCCTGTTCTTGCAATGTCTTGGCAGTTACCAGAACACTTTTTTTTCTGTGGCGGCATGTCACTTAATCCATGTGAGGCAGCATATCTATGTGCTTTTGTCAGAGACTCCATACATTGTATAGCTTGGACAGGTTGAAAGAGGGGGGAGCTCAGTACTCTGTAGCTACAGTGTATAATAGCTGGGTGCAGCATGTGACATTGCAGAGGGGGAAATTCACACAGAGGGCTGTCATATGGTGTGTGAATATGGCGTCCATAAACCCTGAGGGTGTGAGTGATAAAACCCTGTTTTGTTGTATTGCAAGGGAGAATTCTCCCATTAACTTTGGTTTGATTGCATATAAACATGGCACGCAGGCGGCAGAGTGCTTGTTTCCAAAAAAATCCCTGGCTGGGCGCTGCTGCATCTGCTGCCAAGTGAGGTAGGTTACATGGCTGGGAGCGGCGTAGCCTCAGCCATGTATGGCAGCCCGCAAAGACCACTGTCTGGTGCCAGAGTTACGGGTATGTAAAGGGAGGCAAATGTGCCCATCTCACTCAGACGCTCTTCCTCACCAGCCGAGTGAGATCTGCTGCTCGCACTCTTTCTATCTCTCTCTATGTCTTTCCTCCATTTGGATCGGGCTCTCAAACGCCTTTCAGCCGCTTTGTCTTTATCACACTGATACACTCACTTACCAAGAATATAAACACAGTGACTCACTCACACACATACCCACTACTCAGCCTTCAATCCATCCCATGCTGTCCAAATAAATCAACAGTTGGAGCCAGAGGCTTGCCGCCCATCTGGTCAGCCATTTCCAGCGGGGTCCCAGCGTGCGAAAAGAGAGAAGCCTCTAATCCCCATCCTTCCTGAAAACTAGAGGGTTCTGATAGTTTGCCCCCAGTGAAAGTCAAGGACGCAGAGTACAACTCTACCACATAGCAGCCAAGGTCGTTAAACTCTTTAATCTCTCATTCTCTGTCTCGCAGTCACCCACACACCTCTCGCTCTTTCTCACATGGCCAGTCGGCACATTTCCTGCGGAGGTTTGATTGTACCAAATCCAGGGGGAAAGGCCCACTTTGCAGACACAGCAGCTGATGTACTGTACTCCACAGTGATGAGTGTGAGGCCAGCTCCCGACAATTGTGAAGCCAGGGGAAGAGCAACATAGGAAGTGTGTACCCTCAAATGTTGGAGCAGATCGCAAAGTGCACTTCAGAGCACTTTTTCATTCGTGCTGGAGTTGATTTGGCTCAAATCAGAAGTTGTTACTGCTGCTGCACTTTTTCACTGGCCTAGTTTGGATGTGTGTAGACAGATGAATCATAAACAAAAATCAGTGTTGTCAAGATGATTGGGCTTTAATGCAGAATGAAACGTTGTGTTTTCCAGATTCTCCGTGCCTTCTGGCCCCGTACGCGCTGGCACAATGTGGCTAAATAAACCTCACATTGGCTCGCTCACTTCTATTTCTGTTAAGAAGAAAGCAAACATGAATGTATTAGCAAGAGTGCCAACAATGTCAGCAAATTTATTGCATATGAGATTTACTTTGATGATTCTACTGTAGAGTTCCTTCGTTGACTGTATTTGAAATCTTTATTTATTCAGGGAAGGTTGGCTAGAGAAGCACACTCAATCTTTTTTCACCTTGCTATCGTGCACAGAACTCACAAAAGGAGCTGACCACCAGAGTCATTGTTTTCAGCAGCTCAACTGTAGAAGTGGGAGGTTAAATGCTTCGGCCAAGGGCAACTCGATCTTCGATTGTAATGGGAGCACAGATAGCTACCCGTTCCTTTTGCCAAATCAAATTTTTGAGCAGGTCCAGGGGTTTGAAACGCTGACCTTACACTTACAAGCTGTCTCCTTCTCTAACTTATAGGCTGTAAACACCACACATAGAAAGAACCACAAGAAGACGCACATGTTTGAGTTAGCTACACATTTAAATGTCACGCTCTGCCCAAATGTACAGTAGACTAAAACAATACAACTATGTAAATTTAGCAAGACTTTTGCTAAATCATCAAAGTAAATCAGAAGGGTCAAAAATATTGGAAACACATGCGTAGAGGCTCTACCCTTAACCATTTTAAGACTTAGAGCCACTCGGAGGGCATGTTCGGACGCTTGTTTTTGCCACAAACAAATCCACTGTCCATTCCAGCACTGTCTCTTTTAGATACATTTAATCCGTGATACCATAGCATAAAGTCATCTTACATTAGTCACAGCACAAGGTATCACGAGACAGGATATGACACTTGATCTTAGCTGAAAAGCACGGGAAGTTGGCTCAACCAGGTTGACACAACGGTCAAAAGTTATTGTGCTTCCCATCCACACCCTGGCACCCTGTGATAATGTTCAGACAAAAATTATTTTGTCGTTAAAATTTAAAAAATGTTTAAATTGCCCAGTGGTATGAATTACATCACTTTTTTTCCCCAGGCGACCAACTGGATACCTATGTTCTGAATCTAGCATTTATTTAATATGTACCTTTACAAACAGAAATAAGTAGGCACAGACAAGGTAGTTTAAGAAGTCCATTCATGTTTCAAACAGTACAATTACACTGTACACCTACAGGCATTCGATAACACAAGGTGAAGAACAAATGCAAAATGAGATGGAAATGATCGCAAATGTGTTTTTTAGTTGTTTTTTTTCTGCACCAATGTGATGTTTGCCATGTGATCATGGCTATCCCCTGAGGGCATAGCAGTCAGTCAGGTGAAGTGGAAATGCACAGTGACAATTGCCACATGGACGACCGGAAACGACTGCATATGACCGGTCAAGAAACGGATGAGGACACATTTCCCTCGTGTAAAAAGCCAGCAGAGAGCAATTACATTTAAAGACCCTTTATCGAATGCAGCTTTAAATAAGTAACCATGAAGGACAAAAGACCTTTCAGTAAGAAAAGCATAAAGGGGGGTAGCTTGACACTTGAATAGGATTTCTGACCACAAGGCGTATGCTTGACATTGCTTTTAAACGCCTACTCATAGCCTCTGGCTCCGAGGCTGTAGCCTTTTCAGGGGGCTTTTGGTTCCACATAGCTAGACCTACAGGTGCTCTATGGACACTACTCTGGCTTACTGTGGTGTGAAATTGCATACGCAACCTTGAAATGATTCCCACAATAGCAGATGGTCTTAGCAATGGAGAAAAATAAGTTTTGCCCGGCTGTCTGCAGAAGGAAGGCGACAATAAATGGAGGTTTGATTAGAAAACGACACCTGGGGGATTATGACAGGTGACGGAGAGTGAGTCTCTAACTAGAGAAAAATACATTTTCATCTTTGGCTGATTATGATGGAGCGCGCTGACGAGAGCTTCATTAATTACTGAACCATAAGCCTTTTCACACCTGGGCTTCAGGAGTGTTAAATTGGTGTTAGCAGATAGGCAACATGTTCGGACCCCAAAACAAACAAGTTAGAAGATCATTTATTTAGAAATAAGAAACCACTTTTCAAACCAGAGAAGTACACAGAATAAATACGACGAGAAAATAAAAGCAATACTGTGACTAAGCAGGATATGACATGTACTGCAACACATAATATGCACAACCTGAAGGCCTTGAATCTGTTTTACTGCAAATACAAAGCTGATTACAATCAGGGAATTACAATACAAGCTATTTTCATACGTGCTTATTATGCTATAAAGTGCACTTTATCTAATATGCTTCTGAATCAGCTAAGTACGTCGAAAGAAAATGCTGAATCGTAAAAAAAAAAAAACATTTGAAGTGACTGGTACTTTGGTGAGTGTGGCAATGATTTATGAGGCAAATTCAGATGGAACCATTTTCTCATTAGAAAGGAGAACATTGAACCAACCTCCTCCCTTACAGTTTAGTGAACTAAATGCCCAATGATTGATGCTGATGTGCTTACTGCACATTCAGACTCCCAATCGAATTTGCTGATATCAAATATATTATTAATTCAAAGGGGGTCAACATATCCACACTACTTATGCATGTTGATTTAGTGCCATTTGTCGTTTAATCACTGCTAATATATACAGTCGTAAAGATGGACTTTAAATGGACGAGAGCAAACCTTTGCTTCACATTCAATTCAGTTCATTTTGCGTAGCCCAAAATCATAAATTTGCCCTCAGGAGAGAGCTTTAAAATCTGTACACATAAGACATCCCTGTCCCAGGACCTCACATCGGATCAGGAAAAAAACAAACTTCCTCCTAAAAAAATTGAAAAAACCCTTTCACAGGGAAACAAAGGAAGAAACCTTCGGCAGATAAACAGAGGAGGATCCCTCTCCCTGGATGGACAGAAGCACGAGACGTCATGTGTACAGAATAAACATTACTACAGTTACAGCACATTAAAAAATCCCCCTTTGGCTTCTCTTTGTTCCTGTGCTCTGACATCCATCCTGCTTCATCTCATCGCTCTCTCTTTCCCGTATCATATATTCACACTGCAAGTGACCTGATCGAGGCTATTAAGTGCAGTCATCATCCGTCCAGCAAATCAAATTGTAAAGCACCCTCAACTGAGAGGATTTTCGGCTCATCTCATCTTCTGAAGTGGCAGAATCCTCCAATAGTACCCAAATGGGGTACTCTTAAACATTAAGATGGAAGATTCCAGGGGGAAGACAAATATCATATGAGTTGCAAGTTTTCAACAAAAAAAAAAGAAAAAGAATGCACAGACCAGCCTATAATGTTGCTGTTGAAGGGTGTGTTGAGATAAAACCACACAGGTTGGCAGCACAAACTCAAGCAATTGGCTCGTAGTTGGAGCGCCCTCACTGCCCTCTGCTAAAGCCAGTCTGCGGTCTGCTCACTCACTCCAAGGTCGGCCAGGCTATTGCTCAACGATAATCACGTAGCTTTGCTGTTCTGGGTCCACAATGACATCAGGACATCAGAAACTCTCCACACCTTCTATCACAGACTCATCTGTTCTCCCGTGGCCCTTTAGCGTTCCTAATTGTTTGCTACACTTAAAATAGTTCAGCATTATTGATGAAGTCAAGTTACTTGCGTAATCCTTACATTTGTTAGGTTGTATCCTAAGGTGGAATGCAGTCCTGTTATTGTAACTCACTTTAGGTTGAATTGACAGCCAAATAAATGGAATATACAACAATAAAAAAGCATGATTGCACTCCCCACAACTGTTCAGAGTAGAGTGGCATGTCACACTGCAGTGGGAATGCAAATGTTTAGTTCAGGCTCTTTTTTTTTGTTGCTCCACTTGCTCTCTAATGTTCCTTCCAGTGCGCTTGGCTTTGTGTTCGTGTCTGTGTAAAGTATGCTTGGACAGGTCAGATCTAATGATCATTAGTGGAGGAAAAAAAGGTAACGCTCGGGGAAAGAGCCTCCACCAAGTCCTATTTATAGCGCCCCTGCTCCGGAGGCATGAGCCCCCAGGGAGAAAAAACAAAGTCCTAGATCAGCCTGAGGGGAAGTAATTAGGACAGATATTTGAACTGAATAATGCAGGCTCTCTAAAATATTGAAAACACCTAAAGTTTATTAATTAAGCCCTAATCCGGTGAATGGGCGTGTTTCATGTCTCCTTTATTCTATGCCAGCTGAATTATTCAGGGACAGGGAGGCAGACAGGACAGATAACACTCTGCTGTACATGTCATCAGTACTCCTGTTAAGAGTTGATTAAAGGCGCGCTCCACCTCGGTACTTCTGCGTCAGCGGTCTGCTATTACAGCCAATGTGGTTCTGTAATACCCACAGTAGTAAATCAGTCACACTACAGTAGTCCAACAAGGTCACTTTGAAGTTGCAGCAGTGCACAGCCGGAGAAGATATGTTGGGAGAGTATAAAAAAAATAAAAAAAGAATTCAATTACATACAGCCAGCCAGGCATGTGTGCGCTTGAGCGTACACAAGGATACACAGGCACATATAACTTAGTGAATGCGCCACATCAGGGTCAAATAAACAGTTCTGCTCAACCAGCATTTGGTAAACAAATACCACACCTAATTTACTTCTGCTGCATGGCACTGTGGAGTCCAAGGTTATAGTTGATCTCGCCCTCTGCCTCTAATCCCTTCTCTATTTCTATTTTTTCCTCTTATCTCATTGCTTGCTCTCTCTCTCTCCCACTTTCTCATTGCAGTCTCTCCTCCTCTCTTCTTCTTTTGTTAGAGTTGCACAGATGGAGCGACTTGAGGCGATGGCGGTTATGCAAAACACAGTTCAAATGAATGCAGGGCTGCCACAATGAAAATGGCATAAAAGGCATGCACACAAAAGTACATCGAACTCTTTTATGGCATGAAAGTCTCGCGGTGGAGGCACCAAAGTGCGTTTAGGATTTCATTATTATTAAAGCAAAAAGATATTGTTTTTTTTCTATGCTTGGCTGAAATGAATGCATTGTTCAGCAGAAGAGATTACAAACATATACGTGCAGACACACATTCTGACAAAATAAAATCCAGTTTGGAGTCTACTGGTTTTGCACAGATTAGATTGTCAGTGATGGAATTATTCTCCCTTCAAAGTCTTATCAGATACCGGATGAATACCAATGCATTACATAATTCCAACCGTTTCCAATTTCCAATGTACCTGATGTTCCAATATGATAAACCCTACTGTTGAGCCTGTCTGTTAGTATAGTTCTATGTATGGATCCTGTATGCTTGGAACAAACTCAACGCTACTTATCTGCCGGAGCAATACAGAAAAACGTATTGCCGTCTGTATTGTGTTACATTCACATGATAAAAAAAAAATAGATTTAATGAACATGTCTGACAAGTAGAACATTGGTTATCTTCATCTTATTTACAAAATATTACCGTGTGTAATTATCCCAAAATAACAAACCTTGGTTTCACTACTAATTTAAAAGCACAAGCCACTACGTGTTCCTTAACCATTATCTGAAACGACAATCTTTTTCAAACCGGAAATGTTTCGCGAAGAGAAACAACTTGTGAACACAAAACCCACACATCATCCCTCTAGTAATTTGATTTATAGCAAACGTGTTAGCCGAGAGTTGCTTATTTACACATTCAGCAGTTACTGGGGGAGAACCTTTATCATTATTTGGAGTTGGATGTCCTATATTCAATCTCTCTTAACTCTGTTTTTGGTCCCTACAATCCCTGAGGGACAAGTGTGTCTCTTAAGCTGTTGAGCACAGTGAAGCTGTTAGTATCGAGTCACTAACTGTGTCTGTCTGATGTTGTGTGCTGTGCAGGTAGTTAGTGTACATGTAACGCCCTGTGTTTTTCTATGGGTGTGTCTACTACTGGACACTTCAGCACTTGGAGCACTGACTTTCAGTGTTTAGTGCGCCACACTGACAAAACCAGCAGAATTCAGTGGACTCAAAGTACCCGGATGGCGCACTGCAAACGGTCAAAAAATTCAGTGTAAAACGATGGACACTACTCGCACTAAACGGGCGCCATCTTGGCTCCGTTGCGGAAGAGGAGGAGCCATTTCGCCAGCTTTTCATTAATTTATTTAGATCCTCCTGCCGCGATTGTGGAGGTGTCGCAGTTTCCACATAGGTTGGAGAAAGGGGAACACAAGGGAGAAAAATAGGGTAAGAAGTGCGTTCATTTTGTCAG
The DNA here is from genome assembly GCF_023055335.1 of Clinocottus analis. Lineage (NCBI taxonomy): Eukaryota > Metazoa > Chordata > Actinopteri > Perciformes > Cottidae > Clinocottus > Clinocottus analis. Next base: position 784,211 of record NW_027175965.1, on the reverse strand, counting down.
TTTTAGTTTCGCGGGTATCGCGAGCAGATTTGCGGACGTCATTCCCGGCTTCCGCCAATTGGTTAACGTAAGTGTTTGATACAGCGCTTATCAGCGACAGAGTGCTCTACACATGTTAGTGCACTGTATTGCAGTGTACCTCGTAAAGTGTTCGGTAATAGACACACTCCATGTGTGTGTCCTTTCCTGGTTGTTAATTTTCTCCATCTGTTCTCGTTTCAGACTCCTCCCTCCTCGTGTGCCTGTCGTCTGTGTGACTAAGCGGAACACAGTATAAAAATACTCAATGCAGTTTGTTAAACAGGTAACACTACAGAGGAAACATCTACACTCTGACACTGACGATTACTGTGTCTTTATTAAGATAAGTAGTAGTTTAAAACTAATTAATCAACTGAGAACATACAATCATTTTTATTCGTACCTTAAGTGCATTTTCATTGGAATGTTCGCTAAAAACACACAAGCCGACACACAGCCGGCTCACAGCTGATCGTGGCTGTGATCGGATGTCAGTCTGCCACAGTCATCAGAAACCGACGTCACTCCATGTGACGCTCCACACGTGACGCTCCGGAGGAAAGGACGTCTCATGTCTGTTGAAACATATTTCCTTGCGTATTCTCTTCTCGCATGGTTTCCTTGTGTCTTCGCCTCTCAGGGCTGTATGGACAGACCCAAGGAAACCATGGACGTGAGGGAAACGGGGATGCAATTTAAAGACTTGGGATGTTCCCCAAGTCTTTCCCTGGTCAGTTGCATTGTCTTCTTTGTATCCTCGTGAGCTTGCATTGCGTTCCCTTTGTGCTGAAGTTAATGTTTGTTTCCAGAATCAGTCTGTTTCCTTGTTTTGTACTTTGACCGGTAAAGTGCCTTTTTGATTTTGCCTTCCAAATGGCCTCCTGTCTGTTTCCTCTGCTGCTGGGTCTCTGCCTCACACACCTGGTCGTGGCATTTTAGAGCTTTTTCCTCTGAGAATCAATCTATAAGAGCCATTAGAGAGAAACAAAACAATGAAGTTGTTGATCAGACTGCTAAACGATGAGCGGGAACTTACATTAAAGTAGGATGTCATTGGAAGTAATATTTGGTACCAACATTTAAAAAAGGTAACACGATTGGTTATTCTACAGTACCAAAGTTACCGTAGATACCAGGGCTCAAGACCAACAGCGTTGCTGATAGAAAACGTCCCCTATAATGCTACACTGTGAAGAACATATCTGTGTTGACATTGGCAGGAGTAGAGCTAACAGCATTAGCTGTGAGCAGCAAGTGGGCAGCAAAGTCCCACTTGGCTAAATATTTTAAGCCATCTGTTGCCTAAATCTAACCACATGTATTCAAGCCCTGTATTAAGGCAAACCGTGCTTTTTGGTGTCAGTTTCCTGCACTGTGTACACCCACCATCCAAGTTGCCATTTCCCTTTCCCGTGAATCATGTGTGGGAGAGCGCTGGGATTAACTTCTAAATGCATTAACCGAAAGAAATTAGTACATAAACGTAGTTTCTTGTCGAGGTTGCACATTGCTCCCCAATTTCTGTCCTAGAACACTGCAGATGTGTAAAGAATACAAGTTCTGAGAGAAACCCGGCCTTACTCAACAAGTGTACCTGGCATGTCAATGCGTTAAGTAGGTGAATGTCAGATTATTATTTTTTTTTTTTATAAAATACAAAATTGTTGAACTTAGGCACTCCAATTTCCACGTCTGAGAGTGTGTTGAGGAGCTCAGAGTCGCTGCGAGACAATCTAACAAGCACCTAATGTGAAGCTGAGGCTCCCTCCTCCTTGAAGTGCAGTTTGCACACTGATTCCGATCCATCCCATATTGCACAAGTTAAAGTCAACTTTGGATGGTATGAACACCATATCGACTAAAGCATTAAGAGCCATCATATAATTTCCGTCAGCACTTTTTTTCCACGAGAAACATTTTCAACGGCGGCTTTAACTAAAGAGGTCTGATTTGAATACTGCTTAGTCAGTAATTGCAGCCTCTTCATTGTCAAGATTTTATGTTGCGAGATGGGCTCTCTCTTGACGACTGTACATCGCTTAGCATTACCCGTGACGCGCAGGGTCAATCAATACAGCGGGACCTGTCCTTTAGGAAAATGCAGATATGTTAAGAATCAATACTCCTGTGTCATCACCTCTCATTTCAATCCCGGTGGCTGAGATATGACACCATGGCAGCTCTCCCGGGAATAACACTGGAGTGAATCTCAATGGGCTCTTAACTTCTCCTCACCTTACTCAACCTACTGGGATCTATAGTTTCCCGGGCTGCCTTCCGATGCGCTATTCGCTTTGTCTGAGCTTGAGCCTGTCTCCCCTCCGAGCCGAACAAACTTCTTGGCCTGGGAACACAAAGTTTAGAGCGAGACATTTGCATGATGTTGTGTTGCGAGAGCCGGTAAGCATTGAGATTGTCTGCAAATTCAGATTTAGTTTGCAGGAGTGATCAAACATTTGTTGTTATAAATTGTGTACGGCAAACTTTGAGATATTTTTTATAAGCCACTTTGCCCAGCTCTACTTCCTTACTTTTTAGTCTCTCTCCCTGAGATGAGAATGGACTGTCTGAGTCTGAATATGTTTTTGGTTTCCAAACTACTCTTCCCAGCTTTAGTCATCTCCACAGAATCTCTCTGCTGGCTCAGCAACATTTGTCAGAAAATCAGTTAAATAATCATGAGTTTCTTAATTCTGGATGTCTTTTTCCACCATTTCCCAGCACTTGGCCCCAGAGAAGTAAACAATGAATAAGAATTATTCACATAAAAAAATAATAATAATAATAGTCCAACAGAAAAAGGCAGGGTCGACTCCAGAGTGTAAAATGGATTTCAAATATAGCTGTGTACTCCATGTGCTGTTAGATCCTTCAGCACAGATATGAAAAGGACATGTGGTGAGACTGTAATTCTTCCATTCTCAGACACACCTTCTGGGTTTTCCCTTTAAAAACTGTAATTTTCAGACCACTGGAGTTGGCGGATTGGAAGGTAGGGCCCAGCAGCCCAGACATCCCTCTACTGAACAGAAACGGAATGAGCCTCATTGCACCAGACTCTCTCTCCTTGAGCTTCACTCAGCGATTAAACATGTTTTGCTTTGAGCTGACCAGCCGTTGTCAGGGGTCAGTACCCTTTTTTAGTCTCAGTCATGGTTTCCAGTTCAACTTGTATGACGCTTCGGTGGACACATCTGCCAGCAACAGCAGCGCCAGGCTCGACACAAGCATCTGCTGTGCAGGGAAATTTATGAGTCTCAGAGACAATGAAAGATATACACACACACACACACACACACACACACACAAACACACACACACACACACACACATACACGCAAGTGTTTTTCTTTTTTCACTTTTGGTAAAAAAAGAAAAAAAATGTTTTAGAAAAGAACAGAAGGCAATTGTCAGTATCTTGTCTCACATTCAAGGTCAATGAACAGCCAAAAATGTAACACACTCCAAGACACACACACGCATAAAAAGACACATAGTGGAGCTCTGTCATCTCCACATCTAAGACACATAACTTGCAGTGCAAACAGCTAATTGCAACAATTAAATTCTGGCAAAATAGGATCTGACACAGATTTCCATCGAATGCAGATTGAAGGCGGGGGTCAAGGTTTTTCAAAAAAAGCCGAAGGAAAAATTCAGAAACCGACTGCTTGAAAACACTTGCTGTTGCAAACACGCACTATAATTAGCTTGATTGCGTATGTTGTTGATCACATCAAATTAAGAGGCTCCTGCCTCTGCACGTCACAGCATATCTTTCCTCCCATCCCATCTCCATGGCATTTATTTATTTGAGCCTTTCCTCACCGGTGTCCGCCATAAGACGAGGTGTCATGTGTCGACATAAACGCAAGCGTACATGTCAAAGTGTTGTTTATAGGCCAGCAAAACTGCTCCTTTTGGTAGGTATCAAAACATGGCAATGCAATAAAATGCTAATAGTCATGGCTATGTTTAAGAAACCCGGCTGCAACTCAAGTGTCAGTTGCCAATAACCGTTGCTCTGCATCGGCTGTGGAGTGGCAGTAAGGAACATGACTGGCATGACTGATGGTTGATCAAACATCACGTGGACTCTTATCAAGTGACGGCCAGCGGAAAAGCGCTGAAGAAAATGCTTTCCAATAAAACCGTGCTCCGATGTTGACTTGAGGATGTTTCATGTTGCTCCTGATTGAACTGAACCGGGCGGCAATACTGAACTCCACTGGCACAAAGAAAAAGGACAAACATCACATGATGGCATTTCATTTTCCTCGGTATTGAACTGCAAACATCATTAGTTCTGCAAACTGACCACAAAACAAGCAGACAACATCCATAACCCTGGGTCGGTAATATGTTGTTTCCGCTCAGATAATACTATCATGAGCCTCTGGGAGCCTTGTAAAGGTGATTGTTCTTTGGTATTTCACATACACGACAATAGCCCCTCTCGGGGTCATAGTATTGATTTCTTCTCTTTTTTTGGGGGCGGGTTCTGACATCGGATGCCAGTGGAATTTTTTTCTTCTCTCGGCTTTGTTGACACTTCCACTCAATTTTGAAGATCTGGGGGCTGCGGTGATATTTTCCAAAATCGATCCGTTTGATCAGAAGCAGTCTGATGGAAGTGAACAATTTGTCACCGGCTCAGTGACCCCGGACTGTACCTTTCGTCAGTTTTATACGGCAAGTCATTTAGAGGCATTGCCGAATTAACCGCGGCCGATTTTCCATTGTTGATGACTGGCTTGATTCGAGCCAGAGGCATGATTTATTCCACTTTTAAGTTGAATTAGTTAACCTTTCTGTTACTTAATAAAATTGTACTGTCCCTTATAATTCATGATTGTGTTCTCCCTGTTTGACTATGCAAGAAACTGGTCCGAAAGTAATTTCATCTTTGGCCACTTAGTGTTCTACTAAAGTTTATTCTGATGATGCTATATTTTAACTGGGTTCCTCATTTCATTCAATAAGCGCCAGAAAACGGACAAACATTTGGCTGAGGAGAGAGCAGACGATGTTTGTGAGGCAACATTTTTTCGTTGTATAATTAAGACTTAAGCATCTGGTGGGCAACGGCATTAGGAGAGCTATGAGGAAACAAAACCCACAATTCCTCTGACGGTGGATTTCAGGATGTCAGCTCGAGCAATTAAACCTCAGCAATTTGCGATTCAAGCTCACTCCTCTGTCATTCCCAGCTAAGAATTATTAGCATAGCTGTTTATTTCTGCATACATAATGCATACACAGGAACGATCGCCGGTGAGCTAAATAATCATTTGCCATGAGTGACAAAGCCAAGACAAAAACCTGACAGCGTGTCTCGTGTATTTTGATTTGCGGCTTAGCTCAGCTTTCTTCTCTCCTTAAGTCTTACCGAAAAACAAACATGATCCAATAACAGCCTAATGGGATGGAGGCTGATGATGAAACTTTTACTGTCATTATGCTCGTTATGATATAGACACTAAAAAGTGAGAGAGAGAGAGAGAGAGAGAGAGAGAGAGAGGAGACAGTAAAGCCACAGACAGTAGAGGGACTCAGAGAGAGTGGAGGCATGATGAATTTGGAAGAGGAATAAAAAGAGGGTTTATTCAGTTGAGAGAGATTTATGACCTAATGTGGATGTGGTTGTGAACTCTTTAGTGCTTTGCCTCTCGAAAAATCCCCCCATAGTGGTGCTCAGTAACTCTGCAATTCTGCAATCAACATCCTGTCTCCATGTAAATGTGCATAAATGGCTCCCTACACTTTGCAATTGATGGTCCAGACAAAACACCTCTAGATTTAGGTTTAGAATTGCACTCAAAGTATTGATTTACACATCAGCTTGGTTTCCAGTCATTAAATTCTGGATATTTATGCCTCTTACTCAGTAGATATACCAATAATTACAGCAAATTGAATGTGTTATGTCATTCCTCAAATGAAGGTGCATGCCGTACGGTAACGCATTAACAAGACGCCGTTTGGGATTGATCCTGTGAGATGATTTCAAAGATGAGGATGATATATATCATTGTATTAAACACATTTCGAGTCATGAGCTCATTTTAATGAGACTGTAATGAATTGTTCTCCAGATACTGCTATGACTGTTAGTAATAGAATTATTGGTCCACTATTAGGGATTTAGCAAATAAATAAATCATAGAACTGTTCTTCTGCTACTATTATTGCACTGGGAATATTGTCCTCCTCTGACAAGGGTGACATTGAAACTAACGCATGTAGAAGTTAAGCGAACCAGTAATAAAAGTAAACAAACAAACAAAACATCAGTTCTTGGTAGTAGCTGTCAAATGCAGTAGCGGGCCATGGAATTGGTACCTACGTCAGCTGTGATCGCGGCGCGCTCTCCTTAAAAAAAGTTCAGCGATGTGGTTGTAAGTTTATCAGAGTTTAGTTGAGTGTGTACTGACACACTGACCAATCACAGCGCATGTTAATGGTCACGCGGGCCCTGTGACTAATTACAATGGCCATAATGCAAGCAGATATTAACGCTAGCTAGCTGGCCGTTAGCATGTTGTTTAACGCACTACTCTCGCATAGAGAAACAAAAGGTGAAATCTGATTGGATGAGCTATACGTAACCAGCTATCAGGCAAGCCGTGCTTTTAAAAAATAATAATAATTATAATAAAATAGCTATAATTTTCTGATTTTTTTGTTTAGGCCAGCAAAGAAGGCTTAGCTGGCCCTGACGGGCCCGCCACTGATCAAACGCATCGTAGTCACTGTGGCCTGATTGCGTCTGAAACCACTCGAGTGCTGAGCTTCAGCATCTTTATTGATATGAATATCACATGTGTACAACAGGTTTAATTAGATAAATTTGTTAAAGGGTTCCAGTAAGCCAAAATGCACCAGAGCATTGGTAACGCCTGAGTTTAACCCACTATTTCATGTGACAATGGCTGCTGTGAAAAGATCCATTATTCCATGAGACCGAACAGCGTCTCTGACATGAACCTTTCCGAAACACAGTTATTGTTGGAACCTGTAGTCAAAGCCAGTCTAATCAATGTGTTAATAAATTACAGATCTTCAGCTGAGAACTGACGTCAAGCTATAAAGCAAGAAATATAGCCTGTGTGTGTGTGTGTGTGTGTGTGTGCATGGATTTTGCATATCTGGAGAACCATTCATACCATCTACTTCACAATTTGCAAGTGTATTGTTGGGGACCCAAGGACACGGCGTGTGGAAGTGTCCCAAGCGAAGCGCAGTCCTACACAACGCCAAAAGAAGCCCTACCGTGGGGCCAGTCGATGGGTTCACTCCAAAACGACCACGCCAAAAGAAAAGACTGCACTAGTTAATTAAATCCTGGATGAATATACCTCAAATTGCTCGGGATGATTAGCCCAGTAGCTTGGATGGTTGCGACTCTGCCTTTGGCTTGCGAGTGTGTATGGTACAAAAGAGTATGAAATTGCAAAGTGCTTTGAATAAAAGCACTACATAAGTGCAGGCTATTGTATCCAACCATTTACAAGAGCAGGTGGTGATTCTTCTTAGGTACAAAGATGACCAATTTACATTTTCAGAATGCATAAGACACCAGTTAAGTGCTGCTAACTACTGCTACTACTGTTTTGTGTACTACTTAAGCTATACCTACAGAAATCCACTTTTACAACCAGAGATAGTCTGCTGTTAGAAAGTAATACTCTTGTCTTGGAGAACATTTGATGTGGCATCTTCACGTAATGCTTTAATAATCAAGTGTTGGGAGACGCAGTAAATTAATTACTTGTTTCGACTGCTATCACAAATACAAGTGATCCAGTTCTGATGATACTTTTACCTCTACAAGCAGTTGACCTCCTCAATATTAACAATATTTGTGTTAAGATCATCCAGGTTCATGTCCCGACTACCAATAATTTATCATCATGACGCTTAATCAGTTTGTGCTGTTGCCAATTATGTTGCTATGGTGAGGGTTTGTTTCCAGCAGAGACTGCGTATAGGAAGTGGGCGTGGTCACCACGACGTCACCCATTGGCTTGTGGACTGGCGTTCTGGAGGCCTTATGTTTGTTGTTTGTATTGTGTTTGGTGTTTTGGTCACAATTTCGTCTTCCTGCAACCACAAGTGACTTTAGAGGGTGGAGCTAAGAACAACCGAAGCCTAAAGAAGACATTTTTAGTTGACAAATGTTACAATGTATAACAAAAAACACAGTGTACGAGTACAAATGTTAAACACCATTTAGTGATCTGTTTTTAAAGACTTCTATACAATCTGGCCTCTTTTTAAAAACCAGAAGAGTTGCGCTCTAGCGACCTTCAGAAAGAATGCATGTTTTTAAAAACTCTGTATTGGCTTCACTTTTCAGAACTACTGGTTCCCTGTCTGTGGAGAAACATTTTGTGAGTAAAATAACATTACTGGAATGTTTTCAAAAGAGTCAAATGTCGAGATTTACTTTTTAAAAATTGTATAAACTGTATGTAATATGTACAGAAGGACCATTAGTGGTTCTAAAAATCTGGCTTTTTATTTACTTTCACACAAAGACTTCACAATAAGCTTGTGTGTGTGTGTGTGTGTGTGTGTGTGTGTGTGTGTGTGTGTGTGTGTGTGTGTGTGTTCTCAGGGAGAGTATACTCATAGCATGTTTGTTTTGGGGTTCTTCAAGCTGACTTCCAGAGTTTGTTTTTCCAACCAAGTGTGACACTCTTGGGACTCACTCTACACTCCCTGCTGCTGTCAGTGTACTGTAGGCGCCCTCCAGCTATGTGGCCTTCAGAAGTTGAACCACGGCGGTGCACTGTACAGGAGGACTCCCTTACATAAGTAAGAGCTTACATAAATGTTTAAAAGGGTTGGTTCACTGGCATCACAAGTTTTTGCTCAAGTTTTGAGATGTCAGTTAGTGACATTGCATACAATGGAGATGAATGGCCTTTTTCTTGTGCTGCATACAATATTCTATTATTACATTTGTGTATCTTTACAACCAATGGCCGCGTTTCCCAGATTCGTTAAGACGCTCTTAAGCGCTAAGAGCGTCTTAGGAGCGCTCTAAGAGCGCTGTGAAAGAACGACGTATTTCCCAGAGTCGTTCTTAGCTTAAGACGCTCTTTCAATAAAAACGAAACGTAAGATCGGTCTGACCCACACTCTTAACAGCCTTCTTAGCGACCAACGTTCACTGCAGCCGCGTCAGGGAAAGTTAGATCTGATATTCAAAGGAATACTAAAACCATGCGTAATGATGAATGTGCGCCCAGAACACTGACGCAAGAAAAATAATAGTATAAAAAGAAAAATAGCGATATAAAAATAAAGAATTTCCCCCGTGTTCCTGTAGCTACATAAATAAAATGAATCAGCATTACTATCACTGATTGCGTTTTCACACACATCCGGCATCTGCATATGAGTTTACGTTAGCTATAAAAACAGTAACAACCCTGTGGTATTCCACAGATATCAGTGAAACTGACAGGTGTATCTGAACTCGGCTGGAACCTCATCAAGAGAGGCTCCACGTCTAAAGGCGTTGCTGAAGTCCACGCGTGAGAGACACCACGGCTGCAATACAGCAGAATCTCGCTGCTAACAGCGTCGCCGTGCGCGAAGCCAGATAGTTCACATAAATGCATGTGTGCGTCAGCACTTCTCTCCACTTAATGCGCTGTCGGACCGGGCTGTGCAGTCCAAGTACCGGCTTCCCCGTGTGGAGATCCAACGCCTCGTCACGCTAGTGTCACCACACATCCAGAGGCCAACCCGCTGCAATGTTGCCCTCAGCCTGCGTTTTTACGCAGTGGGGAGCTTCCTGGAGGTGGTGGGGGACGGCACCGGCCTCAGCAAGGCATCGGTTTCACGCCATGCCCGGACACACATCAGAATGCCCACCACACGGGACCAGGTCCGCCAGGTCCACCGTGGATTTCATGCCATGGCTGGGATCCCCCGGGTGATTGGTGTCGTGAATGGCACACACACACACACACGCGCGCAGTGTAATTGCACCTGTGTGTGGGGAACCACAGCGTGTTGTGTGTGATTTATGCGCTGATAAAGTGGTAGGTGATCGATTAACCTGGCATCGATTGATGTAGTTTCATCACCACGGCGGTGAACAGCTCCCACTGAGAGCGTCTTAGGAAGCTTCTTTAGCCAGATCTTAAAAAGGCAGTTAAGAATGTGTCTGGGAAACACTCGTATCTTAGCGCTCCTTCTTAGCGAACCCTTCTTTCGAGCCTTCTTAAGTCCTTAAGAACGATCGAATCTGGGAAACGCAGCCAATGTCAATAACCCGTTGTTTTTTTTTTCAAAAGAAGGAAATAAAGTGTGCCTATTCAGCCTTTACTAGAAAGAGAAACCAGAGAAAGTGAAATTCAATTCACCTCCATCTTTGTGGGATGGTGGCATATGCTCCAGCAGTGAAGTTACGCACAACCTTAGCTCACAAGATGTATAAATCAGTGCAAACATCCAAGATTCTTTCAAAGATTGAAGTAGGACTGGTGTTGGAAAAAGCAGAACAATCAGAGCTTTGTAGGCTTGGTTATTGCTGTGCACCAATGCAGGAGAGTGACCTTGCCTGTGATTTTCTTTTTAGGGAAAATGAATTAAAGACAAAAGAATAAAATCACCACACATTTTCACACCCTTAACTCAGTTGAAGAACCTTTGGCAGCTATAAAGCCGCGGTATGACATAACACGATTTGTACAGGTGGATTTGGGGATTATCTGCTTTCTTTGCAGATCAGTGAACAGACATTTCCAGGTCTCTCCAGTAAGGTTTGATTGGGTTCAGATCCCGGCTGGGCTACTCAAGGACATCCACAGAGTTGTCCCTAAGCCACTCACGCGTCGTCTTGGCAGTGTGCTTTGGATCATTGTCCTGATGCGGGCTGAAACTTGAGCGCAGTCTGAGGTCCTGTTAGTGCACTCTGGACCCGGTTTGCATTAAGGATATCTTTTGTATTTTACTCGGCTCAGCTTAACGCTCTCACCGGACCAGTCTAAGCTTCGAGGATCTCTTTTTTTGCCATTTGTGCTACACCACAATCATGTCTCTGCTCCCGACAGACAGGTGCTTGGACTTCATGACTTGGGATTTGCTCGGATACGCATTGTCAACTGTGAGACCTTACATATCCATTCAACAGTTGAACTCCAATCAAGAGAAATGGGAGGCACCGGAGCTACATGTCAAGTTAAGAAGAGTGACACTTACGTCAATGTATATATATATATATATATATATACATACATACACTGTATATTTTCTTTAATACACATTCAAGACTGTCTGAAATTCTGTTTTGTTTCATCCGTATGGGATATTAAATGTAGCTTGATTGAGGAAAAATTATGAATCTCTCAAATACACTGTTCGTGACTAGACTGAAATTGGAAGCTTTTACTAAAGGTCAAAAGTATTCCACTGATATTCAAAAGTATTCCACTGATATTCAAAAGTATTCCACTGATATTCTTTTCTGTTTTCTTTAGAGTGTCATGAGGCACAGATCTTCCTGAAAACCTTACAGGCAGCGGGGCAGTTTTGTATTCCGCTTTGACTTCCTTTCCCTGAGCCGGTTCTACATAAACATGATTTGAGAGGGCCAACTGCGGTGGCGGTGTGAATGCAAGACAGATGCATGATGGGGGATTGCTACACTAGCCATAGCGGTGGGTTTATTGCTTTTAAAATGTCTATCAGACAGATGATTCATTTGAGGCAGAGTGCAAATGAAATGGGAGCAACGGAAACAGAATCACACTATACAACTGTGTGTGTGTGTGTGCGTGTGTGTGCGTGCGTGCGTGTGTATGTGTACCTTGCTATATTTGCCAACATTTTCTCCAAAAGTCCTGGGCACCTATTCATCTTCAGATAAACAGCTCCAGAAAGCAGTGAGTGGAGACAAAGAGTTGCTCTCAGCTCTCATGCCAGGTATATCTTCTATCTTCCCCTCTGGCACACGGCGCAGGCATCCACCTCCCATCATGTTCCTCTGGCATACAGAGCCAGATTTCTCCAGGAAGTCGTGCCAAGCTCAGCTTCTCATTGGCTGGGCTTTGGAAGTGCCAGCAAAGAAACCATGTTAAACTACCCGGCTCCAAAAGTCTCAACAAGTAAATGTATGAATTAGAGGAATGAAAGAGTGAATTGTTGCCTGTGATGCTTTTGTCTTTCCTACTGAATGAATCCGTTTCTGTGCTAGTGACGGTTTATTTAGCCTTCATGTCTGTATAAGCACGCGAAGCATCATGTTGGTGTGTTTTGCTTCACACTTCAAAAACCTGTTGACGGTTTCATCCTTTTCAGTTGGCAGGTAGAGTGAGGAGCCCAATGCCAGGTGTAGCTAATTTATTGGCTGACTTTCAGAGGTTCCAGCTATGTATTTAATCTCTCATAACATAATGTAAATACACAACATGAACTAATCAGAAGGGTTGTTTTTTTTCCCCAGAAAAGGTGATTTGGAAGTTACTTTGAAGGAGAGCTATGCATGTTTCTGCATAAGAGCATCACATAAACCGCTGCCAAGGGCAAACAATAATACAATGCCATTAATATTGATATAATCCATTTGAATAAGTGAATGGAAATGCAAAACAAATGCTTGAAGGAATAACAACAGACTTTGAAACTTAAAAATAAAATAAAAATGAAGCAAATGCAAAAGGTCTGCCTCCATTTCCTGTTTTGCCTCAGTGTTTTTACTCAACTCAGCAGGCAGGCAGTTGGGGACTGAATAAATATTTATTTATTTAATTTTTTGACAGGACGGTGATCATAGTATGCCATGAACAGGTTTCTTTACATATTAATTACATCTACCAGCTGGTGCGAGAGAGGACGGCTCCAGATATGTAGCCCAAGTGGACTCATTAGTTTTTACCCACAGATCTTAGCTGCTGCGGCATGGCATGCTCAAGAAAATGAAATATGGGATTTTTATTTCAATGCTGCACTTTTGCTCCTAATTATCTCAGTGCTATTACTACAACAAAACTACTGCTTTTACAGACACTATGCATGCCGGAAAATGAAAATTTTGAGTTTGGGACATGAGCCAAAGGAATCCAATACCAACAGGCAGATGGAGGGGCGTGGGCTTCACAGAGTTACCATTCCTTGAATCTCAAATGGCTTTTAAATGCAACAATTTTTGAAAATATCCTGGTGCTTTTGTAACTTATTGGATTGTCTATTTCATAACACTGCAGATGCAGATGTGATTATGTTCCAGCAGATCAGTTTAAAGTGCTTTGTCTTGCTGCTGCAGCATCTCATCCTCATGAAAATGGAATATGGGATTTCACTTCAGCGCTGTACTTTTGCTCTTACTTCTCTTCATGTTATTACTGCAACTACACCACTGATTGTAACGCTACTGTGCTTGTTGCTACTCCCATGAATGGAGCAGAATATTGCTTGATCTAACAAAACTGAATTACATAAATACATCTCATAGAAGCTTGGAGGGAATTGTAGTTATTGTACTTAATGTCAACAACTAGGACATGAAATCCCCAAAGTATAAAAATAAAGACTAAAAGAAACCTGCGGACTAAAAATAAAAATATGGAGTTTGATATATGAGCCACAGTAATCTCACATCAACAGGGTGATAGAGGGGTGTGGGCTTCACAAATAGAGTTCCCATTCCTTGGACCTCATCTGTATTTAAAATGCAACAATCTTTTGAAAATATCCTGATGAGTGGTGCTTTTGTAAGTCATTGGATTTTCTATTTCATAACACCGCTGAAGATGCAGATGTGATTATGTTCCAGCAGAGCAGCTCAGGCTGCTTCTTTTTTTAAGGGTCTTAACTCAAACAGCTTTCCTGTTGAGGGTAACGTTTTTCAGTCGCAGCCAAAGAACTAAAGAAAGTGACCTGGTGAAACAAATGAGCAAACACCACTTTCATAAATACTTAGTCATTTAGAGAGGGAAGCCTTCCAAGTCAAACTTTTTTTTTCATTTCTAAATAATTCAGATTCATTTTCAGAGGATATTAATTTAACATTGTGATCTATATATTTGCATAATGATTAAGATCTTCAATCCTAAGTCTAATCTAGTTAAAATGACATAAACCTTAGCAGGGGAGGACGCTGTGTGGAAGAGGCACCAGCTGCAAGCAGTTGTCCACTTTAAAGTTGTCTAACATGTAGGGCAGCCTATGGGACTGCATCTAATTCCATTTCATGCTGACTGAGGCAATACTTAACACTATATTCCATCTCCCATAGACGCAGGTCATGTCTTTATAGCAACAAAGTCACATGTGACTTTGGATCATCCCGCTCGGGTATCTCTGAGATTGCTCCTTTTCCATATTCTTGCTTACGCGAGCTAACTACTATGGTAGCATTCGCTAAAGCTTTAAAGCGCTGAAGGTTTTTCTAAAGCTTGTGGCTTGTGAATGTCAGTCAGAGATAGGTTGGCAGATAGGGTGACCATATCCATAACACCCAAAAGGAGGACACTATGCGGTATTTTGTGAATAATTGCATAGGAGGTTTTTAAACATGATATATAATTCGGGTTTGAGGATGTAACGAGCAATCTTTGTGTATTGTTTATTCACTTATATGATTCACATTTATAACTTTATTTTAAAGTTATATCAGTTTGACTGAGGAAAAGCTTAGGATTCATACTTTAAGATTATTATTTTATTTTCAACTACAGCTGTGTTTTTTTCCTTTTGACCCAATTGTTTGCAATTATGTGTATCTATATAAATATATAAGTATATATAAAATACATAAAAAATTCCTATTTATTATCATTATTTACATATAAATAAAATAATATCTTACATATATATTACATCTATCTATAGATATATATAGATATCTATATACATATAGAGATATCTATAGATATAACATATACAAAAAAATTAATAATAAAATCCCCCTCTGTTCTAACTTTATATCATTGGTTAACCCTTAGTACGGAACCTGTCGCCGGCGACAGAAAGTAACATACAAATTGGATGCAAAATAATTTGACCGTAACTCCTCAAATATTTGGAATCAACCTAATTCCAACGGATTCTGAACGCTAAGAAGCGAAGCTTTCCAGTGCCATGCGGCACTTCCTGTAGCGTTTAAGTCGGCTGATTCTCGACAAACCGACCACAGATTTGATGCTCAAACAACTAACTCCTCGCCTCAAAACATCCTAAAATTATATTTTGTGATTCGACAACAGTAGTTCTCAGATAACAACTTTCAGTTGTGAGTTTTCTCATCAAGTACAGAGAAGATCGCATATTGAGAAACGGCTGCTGTAGACATCCTAACGCTGATTGGCCAAGTCTCGACGCGTCACATCAAAGATGTTCTATTTATGAAGATGATGACATCAGCTTTTCTATGCAGGGAAGTGTGTTGTTTCTGATTAATCTTATGAGCAGCGAGCGGTCAGTCATCTTCTTGCACCTGCAGGGACCAACTGATTCCTGAGGCCAAAGACTAAAAACACCGACCGAGCATCTCTTTTTCTTTCTTTTGGTTTTCTGGTGCGTGTGGAAATTTGAGCAACTGGACGAGACTCGTGCAGAAACGAGTAGCACATGCAATTTCACACAGTACATCGCCACAGAAATAGCCTACAGATAAAATCACGACAATCCACATGAGGGGTGTACAGTAAATGGCTGACAAGTAAGTAAATGTGCACTCTTGCCCTCAATATGAGTTTTATATTGCAAGAGAAAGTGCTGTTTCTTGGATGCATGTTGTGTACAAGGCATGAGGCATATGTCGTGTACAGCTGGTTGTACTCTAGGGGGTTTGTCTCTGCCTCATGCACAGCATGCCCTCTGCCCAATACAAACGAGGCAGCTACAGATTCACCTCCTTGCACAAGGCCATAGTATAGCTCACAGCTCTCAGACGTCATGGCTGTCTCACTCATTTGACTTTTCGCGGGCGTGTCGGCGGTATCAGCAGGTGTCAGTTGTTTTTTTTGCGATTCCAGATACATACGCCTGAGTGATAGGTGGAGTATGAGCATTTATGAATATATATTGAAAGATAATCATAATTATAACATCACATTATTGTGCTCCTAAGCCGAGCCTGTGAGGCCGGATTTAAAGATTAGCCAATGTCTCCTCTGTCAATTTGAATATTTGCAGGCAAAACAGATCATTTGAATGATTTCTGGTTGTGAGGAGCTCCACACTCCTTATCCGGCACTCTGCGTGACATTTTCCAAGGCCCCTTCCATATTATAATGTCACAAGACCGATGTCCTAATATAAGCTAATATAAACATTGGGAGAATTTTTTTTGGCAGCGCTAGCCTTTGATTGAATGCCATTTAAACCTCTGAGTCAGAGCGGTGAATCAGAGGGGTAGGACTTGGCAATCTGGTAAAAGAGAAATTCCCTTTGAGGACGGGTGTTTCATTTATGCTTCTTTAGCAAGGCACAGAGCAGCAGCACTCCGCAAACACACACACACACACACACTTTGAAAATGCACATGAACACATGTGTGTGCACTAAAACAATGTTTACGAACAGATTAGCGCGGCCAAACACATTGCGTTCTCATTGCCAGCTCATCATTACATCGTATTGGAGAAGTTCCTGACTTCATTCCAGCTTACTAAGCAATGTTTGAGAGAATGCTCATGTATTTCCATGTGGGAGGGTTACAGATGTCATGTGTGTGCGTGTATGTGTGCGCGTGTTTTCAGTTTGCCTCCATTTTATTTTGGTTTTCAGAACAGTTTCCAACTGAGTCTGATGTTTTTAAATGCTTCAACTCGGCGCCAGAGAAATATGAAATGCTAAAGAGCATTAACAGATAGAAAATATGCAAAGCAGACGGTATAAATGGAATAAAACCACAAAGTGTCCATGTACAGTAGGGTTGAGAATTTAAAGGCACTTAGAGTTTAGTTCCCTGCTTATCTAACTGTCTTTCCAGTTTCATTTTACATTCTTACTAGTTCGTAGTTGGCTCTATCAAGACAATGGAGTTAGGGTGGAAAGCGATCGGCACATTTGTCTTATGCTTCATGTGTTCTGTCTGTGCTGTGACTCAAGCCTCTTTCTAATCTCCTGCAAAGCTGCTTTGGATCTTGAGCTGCTTTTGTTTGTTTTCGCATAACGGGCAGAATGGCTTTGCTGCTTAATTTGAAGTCACATATACTTCATCCTACGCTTTGTATCGTGAGTTCCTCAGTGACAGACGCACGGGCACGAGCTTAGCACTTTTAAACAGCTCATCCATAAACATGGGGCAAAAATATATGATTCCATTTGATGTGGCAATATTTTCTCGACGACACAAAATTCCAATATCAATTTGCATGCCGTGCCTGCATGTTGCCCACATATGAGTTATGAGCAGGTTGACATTGTTAAGTAGAAACTGAATAGATCAACGGGAAACTGATGTAACCATTTGGACCGGAGTGAATGTTCATGTCTTCTATTTGTGAGCTCTCCACACAGCGTGACAATGAACATGACTCACTGCCTGTGGCAGTTTACACCCACAGCCAACTAAACTTACTACCAAACTGGTCCCTCGGTGATGTTTTGTATGAAATAATTTTCTGGAAGGTTGAGCTGCATATAAACTTTGGGATTATATGTACAGCACAGTGTGGAAGTAAACTAATTTAATCCTCTCTCAATTTCACTGCTGCATGAGCTAAGCTGTCACAAAGTTAGCCCTCAACATTATGTTTGTCTTTCCCTGGTTTCAAACCTCCACATGATGTTCTGCATTTAACACCAAGGTGTTTTTGAGAGCAACTCTGGGAAAACCTGCACATCACAAGCGGAAACTGGCTGACAAATGTGATGATTGGTAAAGAGTCAAACCTTTGGTGCAACTGGCTATGTTCCCCTTTGGATCAATAATGCACACCCAAAATTGAAACTCACTCAGCCTGAACTGGAGAATGAGTTTGCAATATAATGTCAGTTGGGTATAAAGATGCATTCCAGTAGCTCAAAAGCTATATGAAAGTGAAATTGGACACAACTCCTCTCTTGGTGCTGATCGTATCCAACTCATTGTATGTGTGGATGGGCTTCATGATGAATACACAGAGCAATAACCACAGGAAATCAAATTGCCACTTCATGTAGCGGTTTGGTGCCCATATTCAGTTCACACTGCAAGTAATACGAACAACTTCACAGGTTCCTGTGGTACTTTATAACGGACTTTTTGTGACTTCCATTTGTTTACTTTTTTATTGCATAACTGCTGAACTTAAATGAAGAACTGGAAGTGCATCACTCATTTCAACTGGAGAGATACATACGTGGTTGTGATCATTTAAATGAAGAGTTGCATACACAGATATTCCAGTGTTGATGTGGTTAGTCAAATCCATCTTTTGGGGTTGTAAATTAGGTTATCCAAATAAGAAAGAAAGAGCTGTGGGTGACGTAAGTATTATCTCTTTTCTCTTTTAGTTTTTATCAGTCAACATTTAAAGCATTATAGCCACAAGACAATGTCAATTTGTTTTCACAAGGCCAATCATCTGCTTTTGGAAAGCAGATTTCCAAAAACACAGGGAATAAATAATGTGCATGAGGCAAAGACATTTTACACCGGCAATACAAATGGCAGAGAGAAAAGGTACCATTAATGCAAATGAGGACAAAACAATGACAAACAAGGAATGCCATTTCAATGGTTAAACGCCTCGGGGCATTTTTATTGCAGTGTTGTGACCGGCTATGGCCAAAACGGATTGGTCCCTTTTAGACGGCACAAAGAGAGAGATGTTTGGGCGTATGTGTCAAGTGTCAAGGAGCTCAAGGTGGGAGGTGGACCCACACCAAATGTCTCTGTGTATTTGAAGCAGGGCGAGCAATTGGGTCTCAAAACATTTTTTTCCAGAAGGCAATGTATGCAAATCATTTAATTACATGAATGGAACTAATAATTAAACAAATCCAATCAGCTCAGCCAGAAAATGTCTCTAATGTGCATACTCTATGGCCGCAAACATGCAGAAGCCTGGACCATTTATTGGCGTATGCACCTCCATTGAAAGCAATGACACACCATATTATACAGTATTCCGTTTTTTTTATACGACCTTGAAACACAGTTCAGGCTGAGAGAATCCTGTACATCAACGGTGTTGGCCTAAATGGTCAAATAAAACTCACGATCAAATGATATATTCTACATTACACCATAAAAATGCATTGACCGGATTTACTTCTCTAAATCCTGTGAATCCCTGTGTGTGTGTGTGTGTGTGTGTGTGTGTGTGTGTGTGTGTGTGTGTGTGTGTGTGTGCGTGTGTGTGTGTGTGTACCTACAAACTCAACCAGTAACAATGAGATTATGCCATCACGCATTGTAAATACATTCACAGGCCACTGCTGGCCAGAATCAAAAATGGAGTTTGATGTAACGAGTTTCAGGGTTTAGATCTGGAGGTTTAATACATGAACTTTCGCCTAAAATTAATAAACTAATAGCTGGGTTACGCCGTTTTAAACCAAAGGATATTACAAGGGAAAGGACAACAGAAAAAGAAGAAGAAAAACTAGTGAAAGGTGAAGAGTGTGACTGTTCTAACAAGCTCTTACAAGTTATATAGAACGAACTGCTGGTCTCGGGGTATTTTCAACTCCAGCACAGACCAGTCGGTGCGTTACAGTGAAGCCTGTCATGAGTTCTCTGTGTCGGCCTGCGTGTCTCACTGAGGGGGCCGTGTTGCATGTGCCATGAAGTAGCCTCAGTGCGGTTGTCTTGAAGAGAGCTCTGAGCTCCAGGCTCACTACATTCACGGCCTGTTCTCAAGGCCTGACAGTCCTATTACGACTGAATGAGAAGGAATTTGCCTTACCTTGGCAAAAGATCTCTCATAGCCCCTGACAGCTATGGCAGCTCGTCAGGGCAGCTCGCTGATGAGAACTCTGCAACCCCCTTTCCTCCACCACCTCAGCCAACTCCGGCTGTCCAGTCCTCCTACATGTGGACCGCTCGAAAAGCCAGATTCTCTTCTTTTCTTTTCACTGTAAGAACAACAAAATCAAATAGAAAGTACATGTATGTCTTGCTGTATGTATGAAAGAGAGAACTGGATCTACCAAAGCAAAGCATGGAGCGTGTTGAAGTTGAAAAGAACACAAGGCATACATTTCTATTTACTCTCCCTCCTTGTGGAAACCCAAACTACTGGGTTCTCCTGGCATTTTTTTCCCTGGCTGACAAGCCATGCAGAATGGATCAATACAAACGTGTCACCTCCAGCCGACAGGAGAGGACAGATGGAGCGACAGGTAACTCCAGGCACAACAATCGGTGAAGCTTGTGAAGCTCAGTGAAGTTTTATTTCTAAGTGTTGCACTTGATTTATTTAAAAGTTTCCTCAGCCTTATACAGAGCATTGTATCTTTTGAAAATGAATAATGCGGTCATCAATGACAAACTCACAGGAAGTTCGCCGCGATCCCCCGAAGCTATTTTTCGTCAACGTCGCTAACAATAACACCCCGTGTTGCTTTTAACAGACGGGCTCCTTTCATGACGGCGTCCTGTTGACGACCGCTCCCCGCAAGAAACAACCTGTTTGCCGCCAAGGAGCCGCTGAATATGAGGAGTTACACCTCTCGCGATCAGTGTCACGCATGAGAAGCAAGTGCGCAGACAGTCGATGAATCACCAGGAAGTGAAACACAAGAAAGAGCTCCCAGAGTGTGAATTGGTGGTGGCCATCTGGCAGTGATGAGCAAGTGCCCCCTTTGCCTTCTCAGCCTGTCGACTGGGACCAATGGAGGCAGAAATCAGTCAGATGAAACTGATGCGGACATCAGGTGGAGGATCCACTTACAGCTCGTCTCGGCTGAGCTCCCTTTGACTGCTGGTGCACTCCGATACGCTGCCTTGCCCCTGCAAGACAGTTCTATTTCTCCAACCTCCTAAAGGTGTTCAGCAGTGACTAAACACTCCCAAATGACCTTATCAATTGTTTTATTATTTCAGCCATGGAGTGGGTGGTGGTAGCCAAGGTGGCAGAAACAGATTTACAGCACGGAGATTTAGTGTGAATCCCGCCCACCCCATGGGGGCTCAGTGATTATGCAAAACCTTTAAACACATTTGGGCTCAAAAGAAAGTGAACAAGGGATGCTTTGATCATGCTGCTGAGGTTACCTTGACACCAAGGTCACTTTCTAAATTCGTAGGCTTCCTTTGTTCTTTATCATTCAAGGCTTGTAAGCAACACCTATACTGAAGGAATTACTCGGATGACAGCAACCTACAGAAGGGGGGACATGTAGATTTGTTTCTTCTGTTAGTGACAGCGCAATCAGCTTGTGACAAAGCTGAAGAGGCTTTACATTTGTAAGCAAACCAGTGTTGGATTCATTTGGTGAGTGTAAATTAGAGTAAATCTAAGGCTTGTTAGATAGATATAGATAGATACTTTATCATCAAGGGGAGATTTGTTGTCAAAGTAGCAGCGCCGCACACTTTACATACAACAAATGTAATAAACTAAACACACAAAATAAGATTGAAAAAAAAAATATATATATGCACAATGAATACAAATAACTGCAATGAAATACTGCAGTAAATACAATAACTGCAAGAAATTAAGGAAATTAAATTAAATGTAAACAGTGAATGATAGCAGTGTGTTAACTGCCAGTGGAACATAGGAAAATCAACCTAGGAAATGAGTGTTGGAGGTAAACTCAGCCATTCACCACTTCACCAGGCTGAAATGTCACCGGTAAGCAAAGTAATTACATATGAACGCAACTCTTTGGAGACAGGACATTGACAAGATATATCTTTTGGTGGTGTGGTCTGATGGGGGATGCAATGTCCCCAAACTAGAAATACCTTAACTATGATTTTATTTTCATTTAGTGTGGTCACAGTTTTGAACTTAATAATAAAAAAAAAAAAAGACTTAAATCACTCGTCAAGTTTTGTCACCAGAGCTTCATAAAAAGAATCATACGCAAGAGGACGGGACACTCAACTATGAACTGATCAGCATCCTTGGAGCCTCTACAATTGCAACATTGTCTAGTGAATTATATTCTTATAGCTTCTTTTTATAAATCAAGTTAGCTTGGATGCCAAATTGTCTCATGTGGGCTATTTTTCGGCTATTCTGTGTCACAGTATTTGTTGACTACTCATGTGCTGATGAGGTACTACACTGAACCCATTATCCACAATGTGTTCCAATTATGTTTACATGCAACAAGTCACACCATGTCAAATTTATTTCAGCCTGATAACACAAATAGTCTCAGTGGGCACCCCAAGCTCATAATTGATTACCGATCCAGTCAAAGCTCTTCAAAACTGTAAGGAATGACCACACCCATGATTTCCACCCAACAAAAATATGTGCACATCATTATACACACAGTTCTTTGTGCAACCTACACATTTTCAACTTCCATGCACATTTTAATCCAGTTAGGATTCAAAATGAGTTCTTTTTAGAAAATTCTACATTTTAAGAAATTAAATTCTTTTTTTTTTAAATCACTGTAAACATTGCACATGACTACTTTGCTTTAAATTGACCTGGAACATCAAAATTATAGTCATAAAGGGAAACTAAATATCTAGCACACATGCTAAAATATACGATCATGGCAGATATAATTGAGTATGTTTTTTTATGATGTATACAAATTTACTTAAAGAGGTCTGTAAGGACATTTAAGAAGTACAAAAGTAGGTAAAACAAAAAAAGCTGAACACAGCGGAATAATGTAATGTAATTACACTGCAATAAAATCAGAGTGTACCGCAACTGAGTTACTGTTAGTTCCTGTGTCTGCACCTGATACAAGCACAGAACTGCTACTGTAATCTCATCAAAGCACACACCATAAATCTCCCATCTTGGCAATAAATCAGTATTCCAAACAGAAATTAGGATTTAAATATCGATTACAGAGGATTAGAGGTGGTTTTATTTTCTGTCCCGAGTGGTTTGTTGCATTTGGTGTTGTGTACCCTTGATCAGAGGACAACTGTCAGAACTGGAGATGTAACCTGCAACCATTTGACCAATGACTGACAAGCAAACCTTTTTTCTGCCAGGTAAAATCAACATCTGGGTCCCATCTTTGTGACAGACAGCACATGAATATAGATAAATGAGACATCCATGTCCATTCCATTCATCCGTAGTAATTGATGCTTGCTGCAAAAGAAGGGAAAGGTTAGGGGAAGCCCATTGCTGCTAAAAAGTCTGCATTAAACATTTATGAAGAGATGATTCAATCAGTGTATTATTAATGATGACATTGGTATAGTCAAACTAAGAGAAGGGCACCGTCTGGGAAAAAAAGAGCATATTAGAAGCCTTAAGCTATGTTACTGATATGAATTATTATATCCCTTTTAATTTGGGAAGTCCAATTAGAGTTTTCAAATATTTACTTACCAATATATATATATATATATATATATATATATATATATATATATATATATATATATATATATATATATATATATATATAACTAATAATATAACTAAGAATTAATGTGAGTTTGTAATGTTAAATATAAACCTGGAGCTGCTGCATAGAGCTTGAAATCAAACAAACAGGTGGCCGCAATAAATTCTTGGTGGATTTTCTGCTTAATTCTGTTTCTTAGAACTAATACCACAAATATTAGACAACTTGTGTGCTTATGAAAACAATAAGCAGCTCAGACAGAACTGGTATTATCTGGGTAACATCACATATCATAGATTACAGGAATATAAATTAAGCTTTCAGGATTTATCATTGCAGACCATGTCCTCATAATCTTATTGAAACTAGTTGTTGGTCCAAACTTTTCAAACTTTAGAGGCACTGAAAAGTTGACATACTTAAAACACAAAAGATTGCTGGAATCGCAGGTTAGCTCAAGGGAAGTGTAACGTCACCTCTGGCGGAAAAGGAGTTAGAGTTCTATGATCAACTTTGTGGTCGCATCATCTGATCTGTGGCCATATGTGTTGGACATTCGGGTGAAAAGAAGAGGAGAGCTGTCAACTAATCACCAGCTGCTGGTGAGTTGGATCAGCGTGGAAGACTGCCAAACAGACCTGGTAAACCCCAGCGTGTGGTGAGGGTGAACTGGGAACATTTGGCTGAGGACTCCGGCTGCAAAGTTTTCAACTCCAACCGCCGGAAGACTTTTTTGTGCATCTTGAGGGAGGCTGAGGGCAAAGCAAAAAGCCACTGACCTACGAGAGGGAGTTCAAGAATCTGGGGGTCTTGTTTAGTTGATAGGGTAAACTATTTTGAGTTTGTGAATGTTATCCTGTTGATTGAATCATAATTTATTTAATAAGGATATCATTATGTAGTGATCCCAATGGAGTTATAAGAGTGTGTTTCGGATAAGTAATTATTCCCTGTCCTAGTACTGTAGAAGTCAAAGTCATATTTATTTTTTATACATTGTCATTATTATTGTAATGATATCATAGGGTATTTATTTTTTATTTGTGTATGATATGATAGTGTTATTTTAGAATATTCAGGAGACAGACAGGGTTCAAACACAAGGGGCCAGTGATTGGACACAGCAGGAAACATCAGGGACCAGGGCAGACAATCAACAGACAATCACAGGGAAGTGCAGGGAACACAAGACAAGGATTTCAAAATAAAACAGGAAACAAGACAAACCCACATCATGACAAGATGAGGGTTTGTTGGGGTTGGGTTGGGCCTTGGCTTTGTCGCGTTTAGTAATCGTATGTTTCAGGATCTGGTATGAAGGTGGACCCAAGCGCCAATGCAACAGTTCAAAGTGAAATTATTATATAACAAAACTCAGGTCAGGCTTTAAAACAAGCCGAGGAACGAACAAACAAAAACAGGAATCCCAAAACAGGGAGCAGAAACCGGGAACAATAACAGGCAGGGGAACAAACAGCCAACAAACGGGTATCTAGACAGGACATCTAACAGGGGCCGCACGCAGGAACAAACAGTACAATCAGACAAGGAGACGAGAGACAAACAGGGTTTAAATACAAGGGAAAGGTAATGAGGCAACAATGAGGGCAGCACAGGTGAAGGCAATACACAATCAGCGACAAGGCAGACAGACAACCACAGGGGTAGCAAGTGCAGGCAACACAGAGGACACGCGACAAGTGTAACCCAGGTTAATGAAACAAATAAAAGGTAAAACAAAAAAAAAAGTTATTAAGTTCAGTGACAACAACTCTCAGAATAGTGGTAAAGATTTCTCTAGATAAGCATGTTTCTCTAAAAACATGGGATCGTCGAAGAGGAGAAGAGAGAATTTAAAAAGTTGACACTCCGGTGTGTACACTCAAGGGATGTGTGTGTGTGTTGTTTCATGTGTACATTGCACACAACCAAATTTCTTGTTTTTAAGATTAATCGCAATGTGTACACGAAAGATAATACAGTGACGGAACAAAAGTTTTGTTTGATTTTTACGCAATGCCACTGACATACATACATACATACATACATACATACATACATACATACATACATACATACATACATACATACATACATACAATTGGATTCGAGAGATGTTGTCGAGAAATGTTGTTAGCCAAAGCAGAAACAAAGGCCAAACTAAAGCATTTGATGGTCACTTTAAGAAGAGTGAGGATCAGCAGTCAATGGCGGTATAAAACAGTCAATAAACTGTTTCCATAAAAATATTTTCAAAAAGTTGAATCACTGCAATGACGAGGGTTTCTTGAATTACAGTCAAAATTGAGCAAAATACATATTAGGCTTATGGGTACAGCTGTAAGTGAGATTATCGATAGACAGCCACTCACTCACTCACTCACAAGGCCAAAAAATAATCTCTTGGCTGAGATAATAATTACTTGATGAACTGCTGAGAAATTGTGTACATGCATTCATGTTGCCCTCAGGACTCCTTGACTTGCAGGTTAAAGTTTTCACTTATCCTGTTATCTTGTTATCTGCTGATTGTGTTTGGTACAGACATTCAAGGGGCTGTGTGTGTGTGTAGGTGTGTGTGTGTGTGTGTGCGTGTGTGTGCGTGTGTGCGTGTTTGAATTATTGAGTCTACCACAATAAAGTTTGTGGTTTTAAGTGAAATGTCCAGACAATTTTGTAATGGATTGCTATGAAATCAAAATGCCCCCTAATTTCTATCTTTCTGAGTGGCAAACCTCTCAATGACCTTCTTATTGAAGTCAGGTATGTCCCCGACAAGTTTCTTCTCCATGGAGAGCATAGCCAGAGCGTTAAGGCGATCCTGTGTCTTGGTGTTTCCCAGGAAGGTCTTGATCCTCTCAGATTCAGCTGTTGTCATGGGTGTGGTGATGAGGATCCTGAGAAGACTGATAGTCGCTGTGAAGCTGCTCTGAAGGTTGTTTTCCATGAAAAAAATGGTACATAGGCACTGCACCACTGCAAGCCTGGAACTCATTGGCCTCATATGTGAGGGACAGTTTTGTTCTGGACTTGGCCTGGTTCAACATGGGGTAAGCCTCACACGGTGTTGTGGGAACAACTCTCCATGCAACAGTGTTGCGCTGAGGAGGTCGCTCTGGTGCTGGGTGAAGGAGAACCGCTCCTTGGCTTGCAGCGGGATGGTATCCCATACCTAGAAAAGATAAATCAACTTAAATTTTCAACAAAGCTATTTTGATGAAAGTGATTCTGATTGAACACATGCTTTAGTCCAAGTCAAAAATGCAATGTATGTAAAATCTTACAAATAACTTTAGATGATGGGAAATTATAACTACATCATCAAAATGTATCAGACGGTCAGTTACCAGCGCGTCCTCCCCTTTTCAGGAGACAGTCGACTATGTAATTGCATATTTGACTACTTCCTGTAATTAGCATGTGCTGTGCACACACACCTACATACGACATGTAGGTGTGTGAGTGTATAAAGTATTTATATTGACAGCTACATCAAAACCTCTGTAGCCAGCCTCTGTTGTTCTCCTGGTTCCAGCATCCTTCACTTTTTGGGCTGCTTGTCAGATCCACTGTCCCCACACAAAAAAAATACAAAAAATAAAGTTTAAGTTGCTAACTTGCCATCTTTAAAAACGACTATGCCTCTTCTGATGAAAATGGCCCCACAGTGAATCTTTATTGGGGTGCTGATTGGCTAAATTGTATGTCACTTATTTATATCTTTAATCAGTGATTGGCTAAACTGCTTATTAGACCCGCCTTTCTTGGGCCACATCGATTTGGCCCCGGCACGTGCATGGGCAGAGAGGACAAGCAGGAAAAACATACTAGAGAGAGAGAGACGACTGTGACGACGACAAATACGCGCCGCCGGACGGCTCCAGTCCCGCCTGTCATTACATCTTACCTGGATACAACACATACAAAAGATACAACCAGGTCATGTCTGCACGCTGTGGCACATTAAATAGCCTGGAGTTTTTTTTTCAGCGTGAGAAATACGATGTGTGGCGGGAGGGCGTGATTTAAGACCGAAATCCGTGACAGTCACGCTCAATGCGTGACACTTGAGAGCCCTGCTTTTCCGCAGATATCCTATTTTACAATTATTACTGGGTTAAATCCATATATCAAACACAAATATTGACAATTTGTATAATTTATTAATATTATTGTAATTTTTTATGGCCCCTCTATTGGCCGGTTACCACTGGTAAAGACCCATTGATCATATCTAGTAGAGAGGTGAGTAATGTATGTGTTTCAACTGCACTTTGTGTTTAGTGCCAATTCCCTCATGTGTGCATGTTACCATGCTATAATAAGATGGTAAATGTTAAACCTTTGAAACATCATCCCTCTTATTAAAACCTAAACATCCTACTATTATTTTCTCTCTTTCTATACTTTTTTCTTTAGGTACAAGTCTTGAATAAAAGCTCCCCCAATGAATACACGTCTATGATTTATGTATTTATTGGAGCAGACAGGCTCTGCTTCTGCTAACTCTAATGATATTTGCGCTCCTATTCATACTGGCGGTCTGCCACAACTCAGCTGACTTTCATTCATCAAAGGGCCGTCTGCACAAACTAAGCAATAAGTCCTTAGAGTGACCCAAATATTACAACACCAGGTACATTGTATTACACTACAACTGACCTGTGTTTTTTTTTAAAGATGATTTTCTTATGTGGACGAAATTCAGTGTTGCCAACATTAGATCATGTTAGCTCCTGAAAACACACCACTAAATTGTTGTGATTTATTTAGGTAATATGGCAATTATTTTCCAGATATATCATGCTGCACACCAACAAAAGGCTAGACATGTAAATGGAGAATGTATTGATTTTCATCCTGCGCTGCCTAATGATGAGGATAAAAAACATTATTAGTATTAAGTGATTAGGTGTTTAGGTAAAAGCTATTCATCATCCCCTCTGACCTCTATACCCAATCAATACTTTCAATTTGTGCGTCGATTGAAAGGCACACAGGTCTAATGCAAGGGCTCAACAAAATCTTACAAGGGTCACATTAAAAATGCAAGGCATGGTAGATATCTCAAGTGCCCTGACTGGATGTTGTCCAAATAAAATATTGTACCCCTGCAGCAATTATAGGGATCGCTGGAAGGGTGGAGACTGCGAGGAAATGAACTCAGGATCAATTCCAGCACTTATCAGGATATAAGTGAGTCGGCTGAGGTTCAAGGAGACTTTAGGAATCTGTTTGGCACCTGGCACAGTGCAGTTCTGGCTGGGAGAGGACGACCGCCAATCTTACTTGACTTTTCTGCCCATTTAATTATGTTGTGCCTTACCTTTCTCCTGTAAATTCTGAAGAGGCATCTTTCATCATCTTCCTCTTTTGTATTTTTTTTTTAAGCAGAGACAACTTTTCAGGTACTATGATAAAAATCTGTATTCAGATTCTAAGAAGGATGAATATCTTCTATTTAATTCTGCTGGCACTCTTAAGAAGCTAATGTTCCCAGCACTGCTACCTGCCTTGCATTATAAATGGCAGAAGTCTTGCCTTGATCAGTTGCGTCCAACAATAAACATCTAATGTTTAATTTGAAAAGATGATTGCATTGATTGGTATCAATGCCATGATTTTCACTTCACTGGCATCAAATTTCCTTGGCCTTTTTAATCATAATACCTATTATGGACTCGAGGGCATCCACGGTTGTTAATAATCTCTTAACACACCTCTCCATCTAAATCAATGTGGTACATTGTGATGTAAATTACCGTTTGGGCTTTAGGTTCTCAGCTGAGTGATTGAGAGTTCAGGCAGTCAGAATTATGTGCAAGGCCTTTCTAATGGTAGCTCATAATTTCACAGATCAATGAGCATTATCTATGGCAGTAAAACAAAAAAAAAGTAGAATTCGTTATGGGGCCAAACTCAATATTCCACTCCCATTGTTCAGCAAGGACACGGCCTTTTGAATCCCACTGTGCTGCCAAGTACCACCCTTTAAATACAGGACATTTTAGTGTTTTGTGTCTTCAACCACTCAACTGATATTCCATCTAAATTGAGATTTTGCTTTGCCTCATTTCAGAGACACTTGGTTTGCTTGCCAAGGCGCACATAACAACCAGGCAAAGCAGGCAGGTGGTTTGTGTTAAATTGTTGCTTTCTTTGGGAATATCCACTGAATCAGAATACTTGGCAAAGTGCATGGAGAGGAGGAATGTGGGGTTAAAGAAATAGTTGTGTAGAGAGTTAGAGTGACAGTGTTTCAGTGGTAGCGTGGCAACCTCAAGGTGACCTGCACTCCAGTCACCGCTTTCTTCCTCTGTCTGTTCCCAGTCTTCATGCTTTGTTAAGCAATGTCTCTTTCCTTTAGTTTTATTCCCAACAGAAATATATGTGACTGACATCCATATTATCACCTATCTCACAGGTAGAAAGTGGATTTCCCGAAATGTTGATCAATCCCAGCAACATCACTGAACGGATGCAGCAAGGATCAAGGATGTGATCAGACGATCAAAGAGATAACTGAACTAAACGTTGATCATAGTTTAGAGATAGTAGTTTGATGTGTGCACAGTTTTCCTGTGCAGACAATTTTAACCAGTATGTTGGGATCCACTTCCATGCAGGTTTTACCTTCTAAATGAAGAGATGAATGAAATGGCCTACATTATTGTCTGATCACTTCTGGTTTTGTTGTAGAAAAGCCATTTTGAAAATATACCTGGAGGAGTGATAAACCTATGACTACCCTTATACAAGGTGGGAGTTTAATCTAGCCATACAAGCATGCTTTTGATGACTCCTCAACAATTTGACTATCTTGTAAACTATCTGGTAAAACGTGTTTATTTTGGTGAAAAGACCCTCGTGTTTTAGTGCAGAATGAGCAAGAAAAAGCAACAAGGTAATTGATTATTTCACAAACCTGTACTGCATTATGTTAGAGCTAAGTGTGATGGATATGAGTTACCCATCACACAATCAGGAAACTCATTTGAACTTGAAGATTTGAAGATGGCTACGCCCATCCCAGAATAACAAGCGCTTTGGCATAAGACTCAATGTGGCTTTGCCTTCCTCATAAAGAGTTTAAAGAGCATGAAATTCAAACACAGATAATGGAAGCCTGTATAATTATACTCTTGTCTCATGCGGAGGTGCTTTCATTCCTCTCTTTGCTTCAGGCCATTTTCGATCCAACAATGGCATCCAGAAGAAGAAAAGAGGGAGGGCTCTGCAGTGCGAATGCAATTTGCAGCTGGCGAGTACATCCTTCGATACTTGCCCAAAAAACATGAAAGGTTAAGCTATTCTGATCTGCACAAGGCAGATAAATAGAGTCCTCTTGGGCCGAGAGAAAAAGAAAACACTTTTTCTTGGAGATATGTTTACTGGACCTGCAGGGCAAGCGTGCATAATCTGGGTTTAATTCAATTAATTTGTCGCCTCAAAGTATCCAGAGCAAAAAAGCACAGCTATTTATTTGTACTATGAGTTGTTGCATATTAAATAATGGAGCTTACTGAGCTGAAATCTGGAATGACATAACTAAGATAAAGTGAAAGCATTCATTGATTTGAGTCGGTGCTGGTAATTCAGATTTATAGACATACTAGGTCTAATAGTGGACCTTGAAGGAGCATCCATCAACAGTGGCATGTGGCATTGATGGCCTGAGAATGTGAAGCACTTTTATAGACGCTTTATGAGCAGCCTGTCTGAGCTTTTTGAAAGCTGCATCACTCAGGGTGTCAAACAAAAGTGGTCTCCATGTATTCACTTACAGCCTTCCTCCTCTAAGCCTGACCATACCAGTAATTATGTGGTTCACACACAACACACACATTATCCAATATCACCCAAGGCTATAGCCATTTGATGTACAATCACCCTGAGAATACTGTGTTAAAAACTATAAGCCTTTCCCTTATCTTTCCTTCGCATTCGGCCTTCCCCAGAAACGATCCTCGTTAGCTCGAAGTCCCAAAGATGTCAGTGCAGGGAGAGCAGACGCATCAAAGAGCCAAGTATTGTGGTGGATGTCTACCAGGTCCCATCGGCTTGAAATGCCAACCCTGCGCTCACTCCTACGCTGCCTTAAAACATAGCTACAGTAATTGCAGCTAGGCTATTGTTTTTCTTCGCAGCAGAAATAATTGTGTTTACAAACGGTTGCTGGAAATTTGAGACTTGCAGGGTCAGATTGGAAACGACATGTTCAGAATTCTGCTTTTTGTTCGAGGAAGAATTGCCTTTTAACACCGAACAGTGTGTGTGTGTGTGTGTGTGTGTGTGTGTGTGTGTGTGTGTGTGTGTGTGTATGTAAACATCGGTTTCTTGTCGACTTGCTCTATAGACAAAGTCTGTTTCAGACCAAATTTCAAAAACATCTGTTGGTTTGTTCATTGCTCACAAACAAATTAGTGAGACAAGAAAGCAAGAGACAAAGTATCTCATCAATCTGAAAAAAAACTTCAAAAAACCCACACCGTCTCGAACATATGGTAAAACCTCAACTCAAGGTAAATTATATCAGTTAAAATGCATCCACACAGCCTTGGAGGACAGGTCAAATGGGAATGAACTCTTCAAACAAAAAGTGTAAAATTGAATTTATGTTCTTGTAATCATATGCATGAGTAAGGTCAGTGTTTGATGAGCATGTAAATTAGGTCTCAAGAGCTTTTCAAAAAGCTAACTCAAACTAAGATTACATTTAAATTGAACATCATCTGTGAGATAAATAAGACAAACACAAGCTCACATGTACACCTTCTCTACATACACACAGTTGTTAAAAAAAAAATATATATATATATATATATATATATATATATGGGTTCCTATCTTATGAGAACTATATAATAAGAAGAACATCCTCTTAGTCACCAAGATAATTCACAGCAGCTGGGTACGCCTATGATACTTTATACAAGCTTACTTTCCATGGCCAATGCACACAATCGAGTTTGATTGAAGATGCTCTAGTGTGTCTCGCCCAGCCAAACAGCACAACAGGCCTTTGTGATGCTTTTGGCATCACAAGCAGCCGGAAAGATGGGGAGATAAACTCATACTTCATGATTTCAGGAGTTGGGTCCTGCCATGTATTTAAAAAGCTTATTGCCTGCTGAGTTGCCCTGCAATTTAATCCAGAGGCCCAGTCAAGCAAGACAGATTAATCATGTCATCTTCTCAGAGGCGAGCGAGTTGACTGATCTTAAGTCTTGAGTTAATGTATTAGATAGTCAGAAAATAGAAACAAAAACTCAATTTACTTCCTTTTAGAGGGGATTAAGTTTTGAAATTATATCTGCTCAAGTGACTTCATGGAAATCGAGTATTCAAGACTGTATCAGCTGTCAGGGCAGTTTATAATATGATTAACACATTTGTAGGCCATCGATTATCGGTTTGTGTTTTAGTATCTCATCTCCAAAACCTTGGACTTTAAGTCAAAATGTTGATCAAACTGCTGCATTTCAAGAAAACCTTTCAGGACAATTTCAAGCAGTCTTTTGAAAATTAGCATTGCAAAACAGCCTTGGTAAAAACCAATAATCCTGTGTAAAACAACCAACATGGAGTCAAATTACGACTCGTCCAATGATAACTCAGTCTTTTTTGTTGTTTATTTGGCTAGAAACAAGTAGCAAAAACCAATCCCGCAGTATTTACATTCTAAGACAGTTTGCATATTCCAGTGGTTTTGCATGTTTTGGTCCTAAAATATTACCTTCACATTACGTCATAGCTATCAATTTTTCAATCCATGGTATTACATTATTATTTCATGTATACTATTTTAAACTTCAGTTTCCTTTTATTCCATTAAAATAATTCAGCGAACTCTTGAGACTTGCTGAGTTTAGCGGTCCATCAGTTAAAACAAAGTTTCAATATTTTTAAAAGGTAACAGAAACAGCATTTCTAAAGATTAGCTGATGTTTTTACACTTTAATACATAAAAGATCTAAAACCGCATGCACATTTAATATGATTTATAGGCAATATCTTAAAACTAGAGTTGATAAATGAGATGTATCATATATTTTAACCCAATATCAATGACTTAAATATGTCTCAAATACAATCAAAGGGTTAGTGAATGTAGCCATGACCCACCTAGCTCTATTTCTTTTTTTTTTTTGAACGATTGTATAGCAGGGATAGGAAGGCATGACCACTGCATCCCGCTAAAACCACTGTCAGCGCAGAACAAATATTCCAGGGGGTCATGAAGTTTATTGCATATCAAACGCAGTACATTTCCTCTGTGCTTCCCCACACATGCTCATTCTGATAAATGGCTCATACGTGCCCCCGTCTGAAGCCAATGTGAAGTGCCTTGAACTTGCGTCACTCGACTGGCCATCAGGGGACAAATCCTGACTGCAAAAATAAGTCAGATTGTAAGAAAGTCAATCAGTGCGGTTGGATGCATTCGAATTACTGACTTAATCGGACTGAAATCGAATTATCCCGTTTATGTAAACACCTTTGTTCGAATAATTGCGGTCCGACTACGATCCGATTAACACCCCTGGATAACTCGATCCGACTCGATTGATAATTCGGACATCCCGGCATGTAAACGGTGAATCGAATTAGGATCTGGACTATGCGCCTTTGCGCATTCTCAAGATCCCGCCGCCCTCCTCCCTCCCAGGTCGTGACAGAAACAAACAAACGTAAAAGTCGGGATACTATCTTCGGTGGGTGTCCCCACTAGCTCCCTGATGTAGCTAGCTAGCGCTGCTGCTAGTTCCCTGTTTGCTCTCCGCTAGCTCTCCGACAACCACCGAAGGTAGCGGGGTTCTCTCCATTATGAAGAGTGAAGAGGTCAAGCGGAGATGGCCGTATCACCACGACATGTAATGAAAACAGCGCCACCTATCGTATCGGATATGACATGCATTCGGCCAATTATTCAATTTATTCACTGCCACGTATATCAGAATAATAGCAGTTTCCCCGAAAGAGAGCATAGTCCGACTAAAGCAAAATTCGAATTAATACCATCATGTAAACGCACTGAGTGAGAAAAACACCTTAGTTGTCCCTTTATAACCTAAAGTAAACATTGTAAGCAGACGTCTATGGTCTCAATTGCTAGTTGTAATTATTCAATTCAGCGTAATATAGTAGATCATGGTCCCATTCAGAGTAAAATAGACCATGCATAGGGTGTGCTTTATGGCACGCTACCATGTAAATGTCGGGTAGATATTTCTAACAGAGCTGTATATAGCACTTCAAAGATGGTCACTTATATTCACTTTGCAAAACAACCAAGATGGCATCGGCCACGCTTCAAATCGTCACCAATGGAAGACGCCACAATGACGACGTCCACTTCTTATATACAACCTATAGTCTGCGCTCAGCGTCTCCTCTCCTCATGTGTGTGAGTGCTTTAAAGTTTGTGGGCGTTTTCTCCCTAAATGGCATCGTTTTGGAGGCAGAAGTCTGTGGCTACCGCACATTGTTGGATGAAGGCTCTGTAATCTTCTGCTTCTCAGTAAGATACTGGACATCTAACCTTTCCCACTGTAAACTGTCTGCCAACTGGGATGGCCTCTCTCTGCCGCAGTAAATTAATGGATGTAAACACTACCGAGTAACTATTGTCAAGCAATCACAATGAGACAAGGCAAACCTTCTCGTTGTCACAAAGAGAGTGGAAACAAATGTTAATACCATATCTTCACGGAATATAATTAATGTGTGGTACAGCCTGATTGTGAATAATACATTCATCAAGTGCTGAAGATCGATTGAATGGCAATGTAGTACATCACTGCCTGGTCATTAAATTGTCTTCGATGGATAATTGTCTTCGATGGATAATACAAGTGCAATCAATTCCCTACATTCTATCCATTGCACAGCAACTTTTTCGTCTTAAAAACAAACAACTATAGTTCCATTTTCCAACGTTCTCCTGATTCAGCACGAAGATCAAATTGTCTACTACAAATTCTATTGCAGTTGCCTGAACCGACTTTGAGCATTGAGTTGGCAGCCGGATGATAATCAGAGAAGCCTTGTTAAAGTGACTGACTGATATTCATGTGGTGGGCCGCTTCGCTTTGGGGTATGTAAATGTGCTTTTAACAGCACTTTAACACTGCATACATTTAAGCGGTTCTCTGAAGAAATGTTCTCAGAGGAAGTGGGTGTGTGTAGTGAAAGAGAGAGGAGAGATTATTTCAAGAATAATCATAAATTGGTCATGATAAAAAAAAACTCAAACTCAATTAACAATTGAGTTAAAACAGAGATTCATGAGGGGAAATGTAATTGCTGCTTATTTTAAAAGATTAGCACATAGACAAGAGAAGGATTAAACTATTAAACGAATAATAAAAAGTAATATAAGATTTTTAAAAAAGTAAATTGAGGTTTACTAAGTAAATCGCATTTCATTTAGTCTTGATTTGAAACCTGGAAAATGTATTTTCCAAAATATAGGCGTATGGGCCGGGTCAGGTTTGCCCTAAATGGTTAATGCAATTAGATCACCTTATTTGTGTTGAATGAAGAGTCAGAGTACGTTTGTATGAAACACAATGTCAAAAATAAAGGTTAAGACTGTAGCTGTTGGGCTGTGGCAGCAGAGTGGAGGTGAAAACTATTAAAGCCACAGAGAGCCAACAATGGCTATTTGTTCTCCAGGGGCCTTTTTTACAGAAATATTGTTTCTCCCTACAGTGACCTGTCATCTTCCTATTTGCCAATGTAATACCAGACTCAAAACATTTCACTATTACAAATCAACCATCATGAAGATTGATCAGTCTGGTTTTAAAGGTGTCGCCGTGCAACCAGCCCATCCTACTGTGTTTCGAGAAGCTGTGAGCATTAACACTTCTGTACATTGTTAAAGCAGGAAAAAAAAAGTATAGTACGATTATGAAGATCTGTAAATATGTAATGATATTTGGAAGTTTTATCTTACCATTGTGAGTTATGAAAACGTAACGTGCATGTGATTAAAACGCATAGTGCAGTCCACCATTTTGTCATTAATGTTTTGTTCCTTTTATATATATCTTTACAAATAAACTAGATGATATGCTTTGTATTATTGAAAGAGTGCAGTGATGTGTAAAAACAAAATCTGTTTAAAAAGGGATGAATTTTCCAAGTCAGTGCGTAAGAGAGCACATTGACCAGAAGAGGCAGAGGAGGTTGATTGATTATTTCATTTAATCCGGCTGCCACACCTCCACATTATACCAATTGTCCTCCCTACTCCTTCAGCCCACACCATTTCACACTTTAGCATGACTTTCATAGTTACTGTAAAGCACACTCACACCTCCAATCCCTCTTCATATCGGTGGCAAACAATTTCCATCTCCACAGCTTTGTTCTCCCTTACAGGCAATAGAAGTGCACTAAACTCCTCGGGCTTCTCCATCTCCATTCTGCTGTGAAGACTCCATCCATTAGCCTTGCACCTCATTGCTCCCAGCACCTGACCCAGAAACCAGGCGAAAAGGCTTCGGCAGCATCCGCCGCCATTCATTCATTCAGTGCACAGGGTTATGGTGTGCTGGCACCCGTTATTGGCTTTTAGGCAATGTGCCTGCTCTGCTTTGTGTTATTGATGAGATTTAAATTATACCGAGGGACAATGTTTTATGCTTTAGTGCGTCAGAAGTCAGTTGGCTGTGAGCGACATCGAAGCACTTTACAGAGACCGCACACCACATTATTCAAGAAAAGTTTAAGTATTGAGCTAGTCTAACTAAGCTTTGATTTCCCATCTATTTTTTCGCCAACGGGTCAGGTAGCAGGACTTCAATAAAAAGTACTCAGGGAATACTCTCACTATAGAGTTAAACTGATTTAGAAAGCTTACATTATCCCACATTACATTGAGGAGGACGCCTGTTACATTACACTAATGAGGATACGGCTGTCTTTCTCCCATATTGCGCTTACCTGTCAGCCGAGTGCATTGCAATGTGGACGATCTGAATACACTTATATTGCAGCACTGAAACTATAAGACACAGAGACTCTGATAAGGACCAAAGAGAGGCCAACTGTTTGTAGTGATGGATATGCTGCTCTGTGAAAGATAACGTTAATATTGTCCAAGAATAAAATGGCATAAAATGGTTGAAAAAACAGTCCTGCTTCCTATTTTTGGTCAACCGAAATAGCTCTATTCATGTTATGTCCCCGCTGCAGGCTGAGAGGTTGCAGACAGAGTACTCAAAAGGGAAAATAGTAGCCATTTTGACCAATTTTTTCCACAAAAAAAGAAGAAAACATAATTGCCTGTGTTGGCAAATCATACTCTGCCTTGTTGAAATATGAACTATAAATACTGCTATGAGACTCACAATGCAATGGCAACTGATCATTTTGTAATTCCTTATTGGATCTAGAACAGCAGCCGTGGTCATCTTATGTATGCCTCTGTATATTGTAAAATAGAATTGCTGGTAGGTAGGTGGGGAACCAATATTTCTCAGTAAGGTCCACACTGTAGATTTTCGCTTTATATATAGACTATAGCTTTGATCTCAAGTTGAATTCAGTGAAAATCTTTAAAGCTCAAAGCTTTTGACGCGTTGTCTCAGTGCTCAGCACTCAAGTTATGTATTTTCTTAACATGTCTGTGTTGAGCTTGGTCAATGCTAACTTGTGACTATCCAAGTGCACATCCAGCTTTGAAAAATTCATCTTCTTTGCGATCATCATGTGCACTTTCATTTACATTCTACACTTTGTGAAAAACAAAGTCACATCATCAGCATACCAGTAGAGCACAATCTCACAAACATTGATATTCTCGAGGACTACAAATAAAAAGGGACTGAGGATTAAACTTTGTGCTACAGGAACTTAGTCTTCAAGTTTGAATCTTTAAGCTTGCAGGAACTTTGGAGCCAAGTTGCTTCGCACCTAATCCTCTAGAGGGGAGTTTGGGGAATAAAGGATCGCTGGCGCTTGCATTCTAAAACACACTTGAGCCGTGGGGGTGTAGATGTATGCAACACACGATCGGATCTGATCACTCAAAAAAGGTGAGGAAATCTTTTAAACCTCCGTTAGAGGATTTGAATTCAAAGAAGCAACTGAGGAAGATGTCAAAATGTATGATGGTGACTAAAAAAGGGATGCAGATCAAATCCAGCTCATTCATGTCAGTCCATACTGTGCATTCCTTCTGAGAAGTTCACTGGGTTCTCATTGTGGTCAAACTTTAGGGTGCAATGCTGAACAAGGTAGAAGAGATACTGCGGCCCAAGTGGATCGACATGTTCACGGAACTCAATACAGTAAAGTATTTCAGTACTTTGCTGAAGATGAAGACTTCATGTTGTCCACTGCCCGGTGGCTTTGACACTTTATTCTGCAGAGGTTAGCCCAATTGAAGGAGGGCCGTATTGGATGCAAGCGTAAAAGGAGTGCAATCTGGATTGGCATTTAAAAAGATAATGGTGAGGCAGAAACCCAATTAGCTTTGTGCTCTGTGGCTGTCTAATGCTCACAGCTGTTGTCAGTGCAATTACAGGGTCATTCCTGCTGCCAGGTACAAGCCTGAAATCAGCCACGCAAATTTTACTGCAAAGCTAATTATGGAAAACATTATTGCTGAGGAGTGGACGATGTGTACAGTGAAAGAAAGTTTGTGTTTTTGATTACTTAGTAGTTTTTTTTTATAAAGATGATTACCATAACATGGCATTCCCATCAACCTCAGCTGTACCTTGTGTTTAGAGCTAATTAGTAGCATGCTAACCAGGGCAGGAATTTCACTGGCAGCCATGGTTGTTGTGGCCCCTCTGTCTCAACTTGTTGCCCTTCTTATGTGTTTTTCTGCGACACCCGCACTGATCCAGCTCTTTCCTGTCAATACAGTTTTGAGACGCATGCGTCTTGTGTTGAGATTCTGTATTATTAACGGGCAACAATGAGTGAAAGGTCGCACACATTACCAATGCTTGGCTCTATTTCTAACCTGTTATTAATCGCTGATAAACTGGGCTATGTTGAGAGTTTAACACCAGCTCCAGCTGGACTGTGTTCTGTCTGCTAACATGACTGACAAACCTCATTGTGTTAGCATTAGACAATGCTTGTGGAGCAAAATTAAAGCTCTACGACGTATCAGAAGTGTCCCAGGAAGGCTTTACACTCCTTTGAGTATAATTCAATATTTCCGTGGATCTTGCTTTTTTGATTGCCCCGGCTTTTGTGTCTTTGTGCCAGCCATTTGTTGTTTTTAATAAAACAGAAATCCTTCCCTTTTATACCCCCCGGGCCTGAATTGCTTTATATTACATTTATTGGAGTATAATCAAGTAGTTAAATATTTTCAGCCTTTTATATGTTCTGAAGCAATTCATTTTATCCGTATTTATTTAAGTCTCCAAATGTTCCCTTTTTCCAGTTTTGCAGTGAAGAAATGAATAAAAAACATCCTTTTTTTTTTTCTTTCTTTATTATCCATGTGCAGCTCACAACTGTCTTCATCCGGTAAATGTATGATATCAGACCTGGTGAAGGTAGTCTTTTTCAGCATTGCGGGACCTGCTGCTGACAGACAGACCCAGTGGCCCGACAACAGAAGACTCACTCGGTCACAGCCAGACCCGAAAGAGTCCATCTTTCTTTGAATGGAATGGTTACTTACCGATTGTTGTTGGGAATAAAAGAATATCCAACCCGAACATCAACACATGTGGAGGTTAAAATGATAAATGATAATGGATTTCCTATTTATCATTTGAAACCTGGACTCGAGTGAATCCATAGAAAAGAGCTACGATGCTCAGCAGGGACAGACAGGCAATAGTGGTTACCGGGGGAATGGCGTTTGTAACCATGAGCACGGCGGTCTTTAAGACTGACGGGGCATTCAAGCTGAAGCCTGAACTTCCAGACATGACAGACGTGAAGTGTACTTCCTGTGACATTGTGCCGGACAGTCAATCATTGGACATCAAGACAGCTTAATTAAATGAATCAGAACAAGATCTCGGGAATTGGAGCTGTTTCAAGAAGTGCCCTCTTAACAGGTGTGATTATATGAGGAACTACATTACAGAGGATACAATAGTAGCTGAAGTGAATGCTCAGCTCAAATATTTTTGCCACAGCTTTATTATATTGTGTCTCATTGTGCATGAAATTCAAAGTTCTTTTTTTTTAAAACAATCCTACAGAGCTTTTTTTAAAAATATGTTTCAATCCTCTTGTTTTTTTACAAGTTGTAGCTCCATTGTGCCGGTTCCTTTTGTTTTATGTTTCTCATCCACCTCCACACAAATGCACATGAATACATTCAGACACATGCACAAGCAAGATTCATTATTTTGATTATACAATGTGTATGTTTTTTTTAACCAGTGAAGCATGTGAT
Source organism: Clinocottus analis (assembly GCF_023055335.1). Lineage (NCBI taxonomy): Eukaryota > Metazoa > Chordata > Actinopteri > Perciformes > Cottidae > Clinocottus > Clinocottus analis. The sequence continues at coordinate 743,341 of NW_027175965.1, read as the reverse complement.
GGATATTGTTATCTGCATTACATATAAAACATTTCTTTTGCTGTGCAACGAGTCACACTGAAAACCTGTTATATTCTCTCCGTTTTGACTTATTATTCACATCTTCTTTTCGCAGATATACGCTCTCACCCACACACGCCAGGACCAGCTGGCCATTAACAGGAGCAGAACTGTCCATAATGATTTCACTTGTCAAGTGTGCGAGAAGCTGCATACAGCAGAGTGCAATGGCCACTGGGAGTTTCAAGTCAGCTCTGACAAATGGCCAAGGCTGGAAGTGGATCAGCAGACTTGGGGCCCGTCTGACTTATCACTCCACCAGCAGACACCACTACAGCCTCCGGGTTGGTCTGCCGGCTCCTGTTCTCTCCCAGTCTTCTCACTCGACACTCGCTAATGCCGTATTCTTACCCTGCGAGCCTGTTTCTTTTTCTCCTTATCGCTCGTATTTCTAAACCAAAGTCAGAGATGTTTTACTGGTGCAGCTCTTAAAAAATTAGCAAAGCTGACAAAATGTGTAAAGTTTTAATAAATGTATCCAGGGGAGGAGGATAACTGAACATGCTGCTTCTTTTTTTTTTTTTTTTGTACGTTAGACACCCTGCTTCACATTTATTCAGATACACACACTTCAGATACACCACACATATTTGCAGCTACCCAAGTGTAACGAGTCCTTTTTCTGCAACTTAAACTGATCCTGATGAGACTCGATCCTGCCAGAAAATTGTTTGATTTGGTTTCATGTTGTATTAAAGACTTCAGGCTTGGGTGAAACTCTGCACATTTTTTTTGACTGATTACATTTTATGGCTTTGCACTATAAGTCTTTTTATTTTAGGGATGGATGTTTTATGTTTGACAGTATGCTATGTATCTTTTGTATTAGCAGTCATGGCTGCAGGCTGTTTCCCTTTTTATGATATGGTCTGGGAAATAATTTATTGTCTGTGACAAAAGTCTTTTTTACAAACATCATGGGGACCCACTTCCCATGTGAGGACACAAAAGCAAGTCCCTGCAAGGTAAACAATTACATGTTAAGGTTAAGACTTGATTTTGGGTTCAAAATAAGTATTACATTTTATGAAATAAACAACGTGGTTTCTTAATTCTTTTTTTATGGCTATGCAGTAAATATATAGTTACTGCTAGCAACTGGTTAGCCTTGTATGGCAAAATCCCCCTGAAACTAAAAGGCCTGGATTCTCCCAGCAGACCTTGAAATGTCATTAAATTGAATTTATTACTCGAAAATGATTTAGTTATTACTTTGGTGAGAGCTAATTGGTCGACTACAGTACTGATTAGCATTGGGGAAAGGATATGCCGGCGCTCAAAATAGCTCCCATGCGCATTGTGCTCCAGGTAATCACCTCAGGTACTCACTTACTGAAGGGTTAAGCCAGCGGGGCTTTATTGCTCTGCTGGTGAAAATTGAATATTATTGAAAAGCTCATTCCCAACATTTGAAATGAAGTACTCTGCACCAACCCCATAAATCTCAGACGCTGAAAGTCTCAGCTATTATTAACCGTGCCAATTTAGGTGACAGAGCCAATGTGTGTGATTGTGCATCACAATGACAAAGATTAGCCAAAGTAGTTGAAATCCTGCTTTTAGGGGCAAATTAAAAAATGTACCGTGATCTTATTTGGACAAACTAAACTTTGCTAAAATGAGCTATTTGACGTTATCAAACCTGTCATACACCATTTAATTTGATGCCAGTAGCAGTCAAATGCAAATGTGACATGCTAGCAGTCTCACCTGTTTTCCCGGAAAGCTTTTTTTTTTTCTTCTGCCCCTCAAAATATGTCTGCAGCAGTATATTTCTGTCTTTTCTCATTCTATTCTCTGTCCTTCTTTTGCTCTTCTCTCTCTCTATGTCCTTCTTTGTCATTCATGGTCTGTACCACTCTGTTACTGATGTGAATTTTTCAATACTGGGTCTGGGCTTTCTTATACACACACACAGCAAACAGATTTCAGGCCTCTTTGCGTGATGGTTATTCAGGGAATGCCAGATACGTTTTCATTGTTGTTGTTGGAAAAAAATAAGGCATGGCAGGTTGTGTAAAGCATGTGTCAGTGAAAGAATGACACAAATCCGTCACAGGGAGAACGGGACTGAACATCTTTTTGTTCCTTGTTAAAAATATTACGTTGAAAGAATACTGTCGTAAATATGTTCCATAATAATAATAAAAAGAGACATGGGACAAAATTAACCATAAGATGCATTTGTATCAGGCATCTTGTATTCAAGCACATGGATTAGTTATTAATGATTTTGATGGAAACCTATTTGCAAAGTCTGATGTCAGCAAGTTTGTTAGAAATTATACAAACTGAAATATTAAAACAGTCTAAATGTATGATCCCTGTCTTCTAAAATGACAAACTGCTTTGCCAAATGCATTTTAAAGAACGCATAAATCAGAGATTTAGTTTGCTGATACAAGCGGCTGAAATGAGCTTCCTCATCTGGGCTCAGCCTTACAGATAGGGGGAGGAGCTTGTGTCGAAAGGCGGCAGGTTGGGTGGTTTGGGCCTCTGACCAGGATGTCTCTTGGAAGCTTCCCTTTAGAAGTTTTCCTCGAATGTCCAACTGGTAAGATGCCCCAGGCTGGTCCCAGAACACACAGGTGCAATTATGTATTTTAAATTGCCAGGAAACACCTTAGGTTTTCGAGAAAGACCTGGAAAACTCAGCATAGTGGTCCTGAGACCCTGCCTTGGATAAGTGGAAGATAATGGATGGATGGAAAGAACTCCAATATGTTTTCAGTTCATTAAGTGCTTCTTGCTCAGGTACAAACCCAAGGACTTTGTACCTGCATCCAACAGCAAGAACATCCAAGCATTCAAAATGTTGGAACAATTAAATCTTGATTGTTCCGGCAAAATAATTAAAAAAGCCAACATGTTTTGGCATAGTAGATCTTTGTCAGGGAATTTGACAAACAGAGAAAACAAGTGTGGCCTATAAAGTAGCGGCAACCAATGGGAGGCATTCATGTGATCCAGATAGTAACTAGTAACTAATAAGTGAAACAAATTAACAATGATAAAAACCGTAGATGACATAAGATGGAAGTAAGCAATATGTTCTTTATATGGATGATAAGTGGAAAATAAGTGCTTAAATATATATTCTGATAGGCTATAAGAAAAACAGGGACGCCTGTTCATTGTCGTGTGTTCAGGTTTAACAAACACTTTGGTTAAGGTTGGGTTAATAATTGTGGTTGGGTTAAACCTTGTAAAAGCAAATTGTCTTCTGACTACGGATATTTATTTATCAATTCTGAATTGAAGCATTTCAATACTCGTTTGCCTGCTGTCTCGCCTGCTCTTTGATTAGCTAAGGGCGAAACAGCTAATCTATTAAAACAGATTTAGGCCTGAAGTATATATTGTATTTGATATAAATTAATCTCATTTTCATAAATGATACAAGGCTCCCATGCTTGCCAAACCTTTGGATTGTCCTGCCTCAGAACTATAATATACTGCATTTACTTATTTACTTACTTGTTTTTTATTCAATTTTTATACTTTCCCTTGTACAGTTAAATGTTCCTTGTTGTTGTTGTTGTTGTTGTCTTTTATATTGCACCCTACGCCAAGACAAATTCCTCGTTTGTGGTAACTTATGTGGCAATAAAACGTATTCTGATTCTGTTAACTGACAAAAACAATTTAAATGGTATTACATTCTGCTTAAAATAAAAATTCCACATGTGCTTGAGTAAATTATGAACACTCCTGCGCAGCTACGCCATTCATGCCCACATTGATCACCTTTAGGTGGCCATAAACCCTCACCTGTGTGCAGATAGCATCTTTACAATTAAAATATCATCAGTTAATCCATTCCATGACCTTGGTTTGACCTTCACATGTTTTTAAATCTTTTTTTTATTGATTTTACAAATAATTCAGGCAGAAAATGTGAACATGGCTTTCCCAACAAGGTTATCATTGACCTTCACATGTTTGTCTTGATTATCATATTCATACCAATGGGCAATTTGAAGTGTCAACCCACCTGACCTGCATGTGGCAGGAAACACATGTGACTACAGGAAAAACATAGTCACACAAGCTGGCCATAATCAGGTTAGAAACCAGCGGCCCTCTTGATGGGAAGCAACTTATCACCATGCGGCCCATCAATAAGTCATAACCTCATTAATTTTGATTCTAATCATTAGCATAAACAAATGAGTCCATTGCCAGGAGGATTAGCAGCCTCACTCGTCTTTTACATTTTGCATTGTGGGCTACCAGGTCAAAACTGGCAGGAAATCTTCTGGCTTGCCTAATGCACACTGATTGCTTTAGGGTGGGGGAAATGGGACACGATTCATCCAAACGGAGCCAAAGCTTTCAGAGTTCCTGGCTATAAGAAGGTGGCCAGAAAAGTCACCTCAACCATTTCTATCCCTCTGTCAGATTAAAACGAAGGTATGTTGAGTGATGCCAAGCAGTGAAAAGGGAACCAGGGGACATTTTATGATTTCAGCTTGCAAGGTATCTTGTTCAAAGCTGAAGAATAAATGCAAGTGATGGAACAAAAACAAAGCTTGTGTGTATATGTAGTTAGTTTACCTCTCAATGTAATATGACTTGAATTAGTTTAGGTCACCGCTTTTTATGGTCCAGCTCTGAGAATGATGGAGACGCGTGCAAGGGATTAAATAAAGTAAAATATATTTAACAAAGATTGAAATAGTTAACCAAATTTAACATGAATGGGAATTCTAGAATGCTGGCAGGAGAACATTTTGCCAGGTGAACTCAGGTATTGTTAAAATATAGTGTACAGAAATTAAAAACGTCCAACATAAGGTGTGCCAGGGTAAAAAAAAAAGCCCATAGTCTCCCCAGATGGGGCGGGTCTTATAGACGTAGAACCACTAGCCAGCTGCCTCCAATTCCTTGATGCTCCAACTGACCACGAATACAGAAAGACGCACAACACAACATACAAGTCCTGGCAGAGGCCCTGGGGCGTCACGACCTTTTTTGGGTCACAACCTTGGCCTCATCTTTGATCCGACCCTCTTCCATTGAACAATTACATCACCAAAATCACTTTCTTTCATCTTAAAAACATTGCCCGTCTACGCCCCTCCCTCTCCTTCCTCCACCTCATACATTCTCTCCGTCACTCGCCACTTTCAAAACTGCACTTACAATCTATTTTATTCTGTTTTCAATGTATGATTATTATGATAAATCTGTCTCAGGGGGAATGTTCATCCCGTCTTGTGGCTGTACAGCATGGTCTTCTAAAAAATCCAATCCTATACAACAAAACTGCATTGTCACGATTACTTTTCGAGAAAACATTTCCTCTCCTGCATTACGTTTCTAATCTTAACCTGGAAATGTTTTTTTGTCCTCCTCTTTTAACGTTTCAGCTGTATTTACTAATTCTCTTACTGAAATATCCAAAAGTTGTTCTGGGGAAAGTCAAACTTCTGAAAGACACATCTCTCGCCTTTTTTTGCCACAGGTTTCACGTCTCAAGCTACAGGCTACTGTGCCATGCTTTGATTGGTGTTACTGCAAACTCTTCTTTTTTTTAATAACATTTTTCAGTAATAAATCCAAACCTAGACTCACAGTGGGTTAAACGTTTTAGCAAATTTAAAGAAAAGAATGACTCTTATAACTAAACTTTATATTAAAAGTACTTCCTTCTTCAACCTCTTCAAGTCAATATTTGGTATAGTCATCTTTAACAGCAATTACAGCTAACGGTCTGTGTGAATCAGTCTGTATCAGCTTTGCACATCTGGACATTTTTCCCCCCATTCTTCACTTGTCCTCTGTAAAAAATGGATTCACTCCAGAGAAAGTCTGAGGCCGTCTGCTGCCGATAGCAAATCTAAAAGCCTTTATAAAGACACGGGAAGATTAAAACCAAAGGGCTGTGACCATTGTGGTCTTTGTGAGTGAGACAACCGAGTCCAAGGTCAAAGCAGAACAGATGAGAAGCCGGTCGGGGCCAGATCAGCTCTGATGCAAGTTGCACCTGTAGAGCTCCAGGTTGCCGGGATCAAAGCAGGACGAAGCAACGCGAGCATCAAGCATTATCGAGTCACGACTTCACCAAAAATAAATTCAACCTTAAACAAAAGCTCATGGGGGAAAAAAATATACAAACACCTACATAAACCAGTGATTTGAATGTGCTATATTGTACTAATATTTTCACTGGGCTTGTTTCATTTGTTTACCAGAAATATGACACAGTAAGCAAACAAGAGCTAATGGTACATCTTTCCACGTAATTTATAGGTAATCCAGATTTCCAAGAGAATTAAATATTTTTACTAAAGATGAGACCGACTGTGTGTGTAAAAATGAAACCTATTGACACATTTAGAGCTCAAGGAATATAGTGCTCTACTAATCTGCAACTAAACCTGTTGTTGTGTGAATGATTTATAGGATGCTGTTAAGTGCTTAAGTGCTAAACGAATGACCCAATCTCATCATAGAACCTTGATTACTTTAGATTAGGACCCTGTTCATCAGACTGAGCAGTCTCTGCCTGGAGGATGGAGTGTGCAATGTGGAGTGAACATCAAGCCCCAAACTATAGAACTCAACACCGCATTGAGAACTCTTAAATTAAATTATTGTTCTAGGCTAGTTGCTTCAACAACAATCTCAACAGATGTTTTCTTTTCATGCCGATTTCGCTCAGGGCACAAAACAACTTTCGCCCATATGGCATCCGTGAACTGCAAACCACTTAAGTTTAGGCATATTCTGAAACAGTGGTGGTTTGTACTTTTTTCCGTCTTTTCTTTCCCCCGCATCTGTCACATCACTCTGCATCTTGTCCTTCTGTCTTTATGTTGATCAATTTGTTTCTCCTCGAGGTGAAAACATAATGTTTGCGTTTGGCTACGGGGAGCTGTGCCAGCTATCTAAAAACAGCAGCAAGAGAGGCAACGACGATATATCAGATATACTTTAGATTGACACCTGTCCCAAAAATAGTAACTGTATGTCAGTCTTTGCACAGATTGCTGACATTGGCATCTGAATTTCAATAACTGATCGAATCCAAGTCATACGGTTTATGTAACTTCCACCAAAAGTCTTTCAATCAATAATGATATGGTAATGTATTTAAAACTTTGTCACAAATGCTGTTAAATGTTTAAGCTTTGTCTCGTTTTCCAGCCTGATCTCCTAAAGATTAAAATCACATCCAACAAAGCTGCATTGTAAATTGTCCAAAAAAAAAAGAAAAGCCCCCAGCTGTATAACCTCTGATCTGACAGAACTCCTTAAATTATTAGGAACAAAGAAGGGATTAATTCAGAGGGTAGCCCAGCTGCTTGCGTGGGGCTGTCTCTCCACGCAAGCAGCTGGGGTGCACAGACAGGGCACTTAGTTCAGACAAGCTCTTAGCTGAGGTCAGTTCAAGTAGCAAACCTGTCTTAAATGACAACGCCTTCAAAAAAGGACCGCTCCGAGGCTCAAGTGGACCCTTCACCAAAGCCTCGAACACCAACGGCGGTTCCCACTCCAGGGAGGAGGCACGCATCACCAGACGTTGTCTTGTGACCCCCTGCTTGAACAGCTTTACGAGGTGTGTGGTGCCAAAACCCTCAGGGCAGGAAGAAATGATGCTGCATACACTTCAACAGTGGCATGAGACAGCCCTCTGTCCACAACACACTGCAAGTAAAAAACAAAAAAAAATCTCCCCCCTAACTGTGGATATAGGCCATCTTGGTGCGCAACTTCACATGTTATTATATTACGATTCATTTAGTTGACGCTTTTATCCAGAGCGACTTACATTTTTGCTCTATACACTGTAGCCGCAGCAATTGGGAGCAATTCAGGGTTAAGTGTCTTGCTCAAGGACGCAACGACAATGACTAGTAGAGCCGGGGCTCGAACCACTGATCCTCTGATTGAAAGACGGGCTGATCCACAGTCGCCCTGTATCAGGGATCTGAAGTGATCAAGGACCAAAAACATTGGCTGAGGTTAATGTGTCACGCGCCATCTTCTGCGCTTTTTAGGTAATTCCCCTCCAACCCGTCAGGGAGGCATCTATGAACACGTTAGGGAGTCACTTGTCCCAGCAGCATTCTGCTTAACAAGTGTTTTGGGGACCCCCGATAGCGTGAGTCGATAGGGGAATGGCAACTAAGCGCTGCTGTGTGTCTTGGCATTCAAGTGGAGGCTGGCAAACCACCTTAGCAGTCGCCGCATTTGTAGCAGCCCCAATGGCACCACCAAATGGACAGCTTCCAGTAATCCCAGCGCCTGCATGATAGTCAATGCAATCCCTGTTGCACTGGAAATATGACTGAGAAATAATTTCTTCTTTAATCTTGCAGTACATCACCGCCCAGACAGGTAAAAGAAATGTATGCCAAAAGAATTTTGGCCCTGTTCCCCTACCTCAGTGACCCTTACTCTAAGACTGGCTATGTGAGTTAAACAAAGTAATGGTTATGGGAAATGCTGTATTGAAATAGTTTTAATTCAACAGAGCATGTTTTTCATTTTTAAATGTTACTAATGAAGTGTCTGTTTTGTTATCCTTTCATCCTCCAAGAAGCATTATTATGATGGCGAGAGTAGGACTGGATAACTTGCCTGGAGGACTAAAACTATTCAGAGATGTAGTGCTAAAGACAGACAACCATCATTTGGAGGTAATTCTGTAGTAATACTGGAAGAATGTATCTAGAACAAAGGAGTCGCAAGATCAGTAATTGCCTTTTGTTGCACATAATGTTTTTCCAGCCAATAATAAACAATATTTTTTTCTTAAAAGCTAGGCCAAATCTAAACTACCTAAATTTATTTTTTAAATGTACATGATTGTGGTCAATATTGATAAGGTATTTTTTTTACATTGTGTAAAATCAGCCAAAGGACCATCAGTCAGACTGTCAGGTGAGGGTCCGAGTTTGTTCCAGAGACAGCCCTGAGCGGCGATGAATGTAGAGAAGCATCTTACTGATGAAACATTTAGCTGATGAGGACACCATCAAGGAGATGAAACTGACATTTGTCTTTTGCCGCAACATGATCCTTGACCCCCAGCAGTCAAGTGACATACTGTCCGACTTTCCACGTTTCAAAGATGTCAAAGGGTTGGTAAATATCTAATATTTTAGACAGACAGTAAATGAGCATTTTTTTGACACTGAAACAATAACTAGCAATTAAGTTTGTCTGGCTATGAAATCCTGCAATTGTCCCCCAACATCCCAACTGTAGGTTGAACAGGATTTCATTCTGATGTTTGGAGAGGATGTACCAAGCAAGCTTCTGGAGACGTGGCCAAGCACATTCTCGAAAAAGATCAGCCAACAATGCAGAAAACTTCTATCTATCAGAGAACTTGAAGAATACAGCTGATCCGCCTGAGGTTGGCACTGAAGTGGATATTGACTTTGTTAAGCTGTCTCTTGTTTTATTGCTCTCAGGTCGGAAGAAAACCAGGAAAGGTGCCTGCATCTCAAACAGAGAAGCATCTTGTGAAAACAATGAGTACGCTCATAATCGCCGTGTGTGGACACCAGGAGCTCTACAACTCTTCTTCCCATCACCGGGTTTTTCATCACAGCAAGGGCAACTGCTGATGCTGTAAGTAAAAATGAAGTCCTAATTGCGGATGTAATGTGGGCACTGAAGGTGGCCAATTCTCATTATTCTTTTAAATCACCCGAAGAGATGGCAAGACAAACAGGGTGGATACCCTCCTGTACGAGACAATGTGGTTGAAACCATCATTTTCCATTGTGTGGGATGTGGTGAAGGCACTGCTTGTCCGGTCTCATGGACAGGCCAGACTTAAGCATGGATTCCTAATCAACAAGGAAATGAATGTAGAGAATCAGAAGGAGAGGTCCCTGGTGGCACAGAGGCTCATGTCAGGTCTGTTGGAGGAGTAAACAAGGTAGAGATCACCAGAGAGCTATCGCTTTCAGCTGCAAGAGCCAGGCAGAAGTATTGTGGGTACCTGGATAAAGAGAGAAGAAAGAGGCAAGGCATTGACCTGACGAGAAAGGCCATCACAAATGAGCTGAATGACTTGAAAAAGAAAAGGGCAAGAATGCAGACTGATATTGACGCACTTCAGAAACCAGCAGATGAATATGCTAAGAGTGCAGAAGTTACAAGAAAACTGACCTTCATCACCAAATCCACCAGCTTCCGCTGAACCTAAAATCAATAGCAGACCAAATGATGTCAATATTTAAAAATTTCCGCAAACTTTGAGCTTCCTAGTCAAAAAATAATAATGTGTAAAAGAACAAAAACACAATTTCAGCATAAATATTAACATATAAGATAAGTACGACTCGAGAGGACCCCAAATTGACTCTCCAAGTTTCGGAGAAAGTATTTTCTATCGACCCCAACACACTATTGCCATACCATTCTGTAAAGTTTAGGACCTACAGAAGCAGAATTTGTATTCAAAACTCTATTTTGAATATTTCCCTGCAGCTATCAGAAATATATTTGATGGCAAAATATGGATCATTACTCACTTTTTTTATCTCAAGACATTAGCATGCTTCATATCTCCATGTGGCCTGATTGGGAGAATCGTGGTGGGGGTGGTTTCGAATTCCTGTATCGACCATCATGGACACCTGGAAATGGTAGATGATCTGAGAAAGATGGCCGACTCGCACACAAACCCAGTGGCGATGGCGTGTTTTCTGCATTACGAACGCGGTTGCCACCTGTTTGACATTGTATCCGATGTTGTTGACAACACGTACACGATGTAGGTCGACACTTACAGATTTTCGCTGGAGTGGAGTAAGTTTGATTAACTTTTGTCTTCATACACCGGTACGGCAGAAGTAAAGCGAGGTGTACTCTAAGTCCACGGAAAAAATACAGGCTTCCAGATTCTGAGCCGAACAAACACTACGGGGGTCACGAAATGTGATTTTGATCGGCCAAAATGGCTGTCAATCTCATTGGGATGGCTTGAGACTGTTCCCACGATTTGAAGGAGGGGTTTTAGACAGTTTTCAGGCTCAAAATGAATGACATACACATTGGGAATTGTGGGAGACCCACTGTAATTTTCCCTGAGAATACTCACTCACTGAATCTGAGTCTTTCTGAAACTACTTCTCAGTAGTTTTACTTTATTTCCTTTTTGTGCATGACAACTGTTGAGTCTGTTTAAAAACAGTCTGAAGTTACTGAATTGTTATGCATGTTGTAGTACCCTGTGTCCTTAAGATGGACTTTTTGGTTTTTAATCAACTATAAGAAGGGAATATCTCTAACTAGTTTTCCGTGCATACTGTGATAACCTGTACTATCACAGGTTCAAACTGCACCATCTTTTCATTGATACATTTGAGAAGTTGAACATTATCCTTGATTTGGGCTTGTCTGTTAGGTGTCCTGTTTGCTCCTAGTGTGTGCTCCCCTGTTTCTTTCCCTCCTGTCTGTGTTGGTGTTGTAGGCCATGTGCTGATATTATGTTTTGTCAGTTTTCAGTTGGTCACACCCAGTTTCCCGCCCACTGCCACGCCCCCCTCCTTTAGCCCAGCTGTGGTGCATTTAAGGTGATCACTGGCAGCTGTTTTTCTTTCCCTGACCCATGGTCAGGTCCTTACAGTATTCTGGCTGTTTCTTTTGGAGGAGAGTAGCGAGGTCACAAGCTTGGTTGAGTTGCCCTCCCGACGCTGGAGCAGACAGAAAAGATCCCCCGTTTTCCAATGGATATGAGATGATAGCCAGTTTTGTTTGTTCACGTTTTTGTGTTGCACTTTGGAAAAAATAAAGTCTGCTCTTGTTTTGGGGAAGTTGCTGTGTGAGTGTGCATTTGGGTCCTCTACACCACACCCACCTTAGCATTGTCATTCAGGGGTGATGGTGGGTCCCACAGCCAGACCAGTTGAGAACCACCGATTTGGAGAATACATCCTGAGGCCTGTCCCACGAAGCTGGATTTCGGCTTAGCGAGGTAACTTCTGGATTAACTGGGTTTTTAACTGGGAATCTGGTTCACTTCTTAGCGGGGTACGTTGCCCCGTTAACTTACGATTTTTTAGCCACAATTCCTTGTGGCATCTGGCTGCTGCAGCAGGGTTTTGCTTGTATTCTTTTTCTATATTTTTCGTACATTCTTCAGATCATGGTTTGCTTCTCCGTTGTAAAATACGTTGCTCTCGACGGCTTCTCCATGGTGCACGATTGTTCTAACGAAGTTAACTCCTTTTAGGTGCACGACCACAGATCTAGATGAGACGATCCTGGGTTGACTTAACTAGTTGATAACCGGCTTTGTGAGACCAAAAAGCGAGACCGCGGACATCTGGTTAAGTGCAGCTGGATAACTGAGGGAAACCTCGAGTATGTTAGCCCAGTTTAGTGAGACAGGCCTCTAATCTCTGGACTTGTCCGTAACGATGAGGTTTTCTCATTGAAAGAAGATCCTCATGCCATGGTCACGCAGCGCTGTGCGTCCCACATCTGCAGAAGGTGCTGGGGGGCTATGAAATAGTTGGATGGCAGCTGCTGCAGTGTTTCCCCTCGGTTTACAGCTTCAGAGGGTTGGGGGCTCAACGACACCGCCAATGACACAAACACCAAAAGCATTACCTTTTCTGTAAATACCATCATTTGCTGACTCTGTCCTTTTATAAATAACCGAATAAAGAAAATTACAACTTTCAATTTTACCAAATTGCCGTGTCAAACCACAAAAAAAGAAAAAAAAATTGCAATCACTTAAAACAATGAAAATAAAGTTCTATCTGTGCAAAAAAGAACTAATATGTAGTTACTACTAAATAGCTCATTTTGGAAAACTAAAAGCAAATTGCACAACAGAACGAGACAGCAGATTTGTGAGCATCAGTTTGTATCAGTATTAGTGGCTCAGTGAGCTGATTTCCTTTACACATATTTTTAAAACGCGGTTGTAGATTTGATACGGACGCTCTCAGTTCCAGACTTTGCGGAGATTGGCTTTTGGCAAAACGGCAAAAATCACAGAGTCCCGCATGCGCAGCGTAATCTAACCTGTTTACCCGAAAGTACAGGCATTTCTCAATGTAGTTATTAATTACTTAGTTTTATGTCCGTGTACTTTGTAACGTGTGAAGCCAGCAACTCATTGTTGGTCCGAGACACGAGCGCTTTGTCTCGTTTCACTTGGAGCAGGAGAGCTGCTCTGGGTTCAGAGAGCTGCTCTGGGTTCAGAGAGCTGCTCTGGGTTCAGAGAGCTGCTCTGGGTTCAGAGAGCTGCTCTGGTTCAGAGAGCTGCTCTGGGTTCAGAGAGCTGCTCTGGGTTCAGAGAGCTGCTCTGGGTTCAGAGAGCTGCTCTGGTTCAGAGAGCTGCTCTGGGTTACGCCGCGCGCGATACAGAGAGCAGAGGAGAAGTGTTTACGCGCAACCACATAGAGACATAAGTGACAAGCTGTCGTGCAGATCCGATCACTAAAATATGGCCGTTTAATAACAGAACCAGGTGTAGACCTGTTAGATCGGTTCTATAGGAAAGAGAACAGTACATGACATATTGTGATCTGGCGCTATAGAGAAAATTACAGGGGGTTGAGGGGTTTCTTCAGGGGGGCGCCCCGCCCTCCCTAATATAATGGTAGGGGAAACTGTGCTGTACTCGAAGGCTATCTTATGGAAAGTGAAATGCAAGAATTTCTTGTGTTTCAGAGCCACCAAAACATGAAAGTATGTTGGAACCTTTCAGCTGATGGTGGTGCGCCAATTGCCCAACTAAAGCTGTTCCATTTGTTGCTTGGTGTTGAGCAAACAGAATGTTTGGTGGGCTTACATTGGGACGCAAAATGGGTGTTGTGTCTTATTGGGGTCCCAGCAGAAAAGTACACCGAGTAAAACACTTTCTGTCTGTCGTGAGTGGGGACAAGATGCTCTCTCCCATCGACAGGCATCTCTGAAAATGTTGGATTCTAATTTATATTCTGACTCCAGGGAATGATGCTGGAGGACATTCGCTCTGCCCTCTGTCAGTGACGTGGTGCGATGCGTCACTTTCTTTTCATGTAAATGTAGCTCTTCATCTGCTTTTCTCATCCATGTATATCATACGTACAAATGTGCACTCATCCATATTGTGTTTACTTTACAATTACTGTTTAATACTTGTTATTTACTGACATTGAATAGATGCTGTGATACTGATGAATTTCATTTGAGACATGTACTGATTATAATTATTGGACTTATATTCAAAGCCTATGTTTATGTTCCACTCTTACATCAAAGACTAGAGGAAATATTGTTTCTGGGCGCTCATCTCTTTCCTTTAGACGGTATAAATGCGGTTTTACAATAAGGTACCTTTTTTTTTGTCCACTTTATAAATCATTCATGTTACATTTGTATTAAATTAATTTGTCAATATGTCTTTTACGTTTGTGTAACTTACACTTTTTTATTCATGAAAAAATACATTGCAATGGCCTTAGGGTAAATATTTTCCATTTCTGACAGTTTGATATATTTGGTTTTGTCATTTTCCATACAGTGCTCATCAAATTTCACTGTGGGGCAAAAAGGAAATTATATTGTTTCAAAAGTGTTTTCTGATATCATTATTTTTCTTGAATGGGCGGGTTTGTCTGTTTCACTCAACTTGCCACCCGCTTTGCTGCATTGAGGTATTGTTAACATTGCTTTTCTCGCTCCTGCAGTCACGGTCATTAACAGTTTGTCTTTTTCATCTTGACGTTCAGTAACGGCAATTCAGTCATAACATAAATAAATACGTGAACGTAAATTGTAACTTGGGAAACGGAAGACAAATTAAAACTGCTTTGGCTTGTGTTGTGTATTGTCAAGCTTGTTTTGCATGAACCCTTTTATTTGTCTGAAATGTGTTTTTGTCTTTCAAGATGAAAACTGCTACTTTGTCAGCACAAATATGAACATTGATGAGACTAAGCGTCATTGAGCATGTCCCTGTGGGGCTTTTGTGTTCAGCATCAGCACAAGTGATTTATCGTCGTATCGAGGGGTCAGTTCAGATTTTCAACCGCCGTCGAGAGTTTAACATCTTCAAACTTTAAATAACGAGCTGTGCGTCTGCTCGACTGATGACGGAGCACCAAGGCCGAAATTCAGCGGGTGTTCAAAACGAATACTACACACTGTAGCGCTGCAATGACCAAATTAGGATGCTATGAGTGTCATAAGTCATGATTATTCACACGAATTTGATAATTTGAGCAAGTAAAAATGTCTCGTCCAGACATTAAGCTTCCTTCATATAGTCGTGCATGTATATTTTTGCCACATGGAGAATAAAACGTATTTTAGGAGCCACTCGTTACGTCTGCGTATTTTATTGTGGTAGTTTATATATGGGGCACAGGTGCTGCTGACATAGGGTGACGGGGAGATAACAGGTTTTTACCGCTACCAAGACACTTGGGAGACAGACCAGGAAACCAAGATCTACTTGTATCAGCACTTGAATATAATTAAACGGGAACCTCATCCAAAGACATACAAGCGGCCTGGACTCTTTTCTGAAACGAAACGACGCGTAAGGAGCAGGATCTTCTCCCGCACCCAGCCGAGTGGCAAGCAGTCACTACACAATATCAGTAACAACTTTTACAAATGACTTTTTGAGACGCTTGTGGGATGCGCTCGCTGCCGTCGATGGTGCAACAGTCATCATCATCATCGTCATGAGCAGGTCAGACAGACAAGGGAGGAGTTCGTCCATCCTAAAAACAAGGATTAAGAGTCGAGATGTTGCGCTGCTATTTTTGGTGTCCACTTAAGAATGTTTTTTGTTTTTTTTTAACTTGAGTTAGAAACCCCCAATGCTAAAATGTACTAACGCTTCAACGTCACAGTCAAAAGTGCATTAACGACAACAAAAAAATAAATAAAGGATCTGTATTATCACAGTATTCCTAAAACTAAACCGTGTGGTTTTGAAAAACAATTGAATTCATATGTTTTAGAGACAAGCTTGAGTATATACAGTAGATGTAAAAGGTATTTATTTATATTAAGACAATAAAGTAAGGTCACTGAAGTGAACAAAGTGACAGTAAAACAAAGCACCTGTTGGATTATCTGTCAGAATATCTCCCGTCTGTCCGCTGGTACAAATTGCGTGAACACGGGTACCGCTGCAGCCTCAGGATTTAGTCTGACAGCTGAAAGACAAATATTCTCCGGCAATTATATTTTTTTCTACACGAGCATGAGGAAACGCCTGTACCCTCAATCCAAGCAGCCAAAGTGCCAAATGCTCAGTGTTCCCGCTGGTGTATGACTGTTAACTTCAGCATCGTCCACGTATGCTCAAAGTGTTCCTCATCTTGTTCATGAATAATGCCATCTGATTGCCCTGACTGACTCGTCATGAGATATTAATGTGCTCATCCTGTATTTATAGTAAGAACATATGAGGTTTAATTTTTCCACTGATTGATGATGCAGCGTGAACATGAAGGTCACACTTCCGGAAATATAATGAATTGTCAAAGAGACTTAATAGAAAACATAATTCGCTGTCCACGTGTCCTCTGCAGTTTCTTTGTGTGCCTCTCAGCCAGGTGACTTTCCAATTCACTCTCCCATCCTGAACCTATTTTTCATCTTCATTTTAGCTATTACTTTTTTTTCTTCTTTGTCCATTAGGCTTTTAATGCTGAGGAAACAATCCATTCTGCCACAGAGATGTCCTCTTTACTGTGCATTACCTCCGACCCGTCTCTGCTGGACGCCTCTCCCGCTGTGATTTTCAGAGTTGAAAGGTGCGGACTTCACAAGCTCTTCTTCGAGCCACGAAAGAAGGGGGTCGGAGGATTTGACATTGGTTGTGATAAAAGAGAACGACTTCCCAAGGAGTGTGCAGGATTTAATCTTCAAAAAAGTAAAACTCTGGAGTGGTTTTTTACTTTTTTTTGTTCTGCCTTTTGAGAGCAGCGACAGGGAAACCTGTTCGTGCCATAAAGAAAAAGACAAACCGCTACATTTAACCCGGTGATGTTTGTTGAATTTTAATGATTTTTCCAACGCGGCCATAATTCCATGTGTGCTGTGAAAAGCTCCGCGGTAATCGGCAAACATTGTTGTTGACATTAAAAATAAAACACATTCCATCAGCCTTGTTAGCGGAGAACAAAACATTGACGGGGCGGTGCTTTCTCCTCAGAGTTAGGCTAAATGTGTGGTAATGCGAGGCTTTCACTGGAGAATGAATGCGTGCATTTATTCACAATGAGGTGACGAATCCATTTTTCGAAATTCAACAGAAAACCCAATGTTGCAGCGGGGTGAACGCATAGATCCTCAAGTAAAAGCGTAATTACGGCAAATAATGTGCAATCATGCCAAGCCCCTCTGTCTCTCCCCCTTAAAACCATTCCAAATCAGTTTTGTATGAATATGTAATTATTGTTGCTGCACAGAGAGAAAAAAAAAAACAATTGGTATCCTGCAATTTGCTCCCCGGTTTGGAGGCAGTGTACTGTACAACTGAAACCGGGGTTTGTGTCGGCAGCCAGCATTGTCTCCACACTCTTCCTGCATTCCTTCTCCCCGCGCTGACATCTGTGGGTCTCTGGTGATCCACTTAACAAAGACCTTCTGGGAAGAATGTGATGGGAAGATAACTAAATGGGCTTTTTGCTTAATATAAGGTGACTGTTTGTTCTGCTTTGCGGCACTCAATTTGAAATATTTACAGTCTTTACTAAGCCGTGGTGGTTGTGGGTATTTGATGCCGTGGTTCTAAATCAGAACAGCTCTCTTGACATCAGCAGAACCTGGAAGTATGTGAGCGTGCGTTTCTGTCTGAGTGGGTCACGGTGCATTTTACATCAGGAATATATCGGGTCTGTATTTTACCATTGTGCAGCTTTGGAGGACTTCCAACACGCATCATTCAACCAACAACAGTTCATGGCAATTTTCGATAAAGTGCGCATCAAAGGCTCTCTGATAAGATATGGGCACAAGTCTGGAGAAAACCTGTGAGCGCCGTGGCTTATCCAGACGGGATCTGTCTGGGCTCGCTGAAAAGATGTGTCAGGGGGCGAAAGGAGAACAGGCCCGGTGTGCATCGCATATAATCAAATGAAATCCTGTCACCAAAAGTGCATATTCTCATCAATCTCATCATGTCGATAATACAATAAAGCCGGCGATAGCAAAACACTGTGGGATCGGCCCTGTGTGGAGAATTCATACGGCATGCTCAAATAGGAGTTTGGATTTACGGTTTTCCTGTTTTATGAAGATATACGATTGAAGGTGACCTTGTTTATTCCAGAACAGGTACATTTGTGGTCGAGACGTCGATAACGGTCTCAGCAGGTGTGCATTACAACCTCAAGATTTTACCGACTCATCTTTTTTAGGAGAACCTTATTTTACACTGTTACCTGTTACAGGAGTGTGTTGGGTTTAGTGGCATCTAGTGGCGAGGTGGCAGATTGCAACCAACAGAACGCCCCTGAAGAACCCGCCTTTTCTTGGTTTGTTCATACAGTAGAAACATGTTGGTTCATTATGAAGAGAACCCGCCCCCTATGCGGATATAAACTACTCGAAAAAGCGGAAAACAGCGATTCTTAGTTTTAGTTGATTCTACATTGATTATAACGTTCAATTTCTGCGAGTGAATCCTACTAGAGTCTAAACACTGTTCCTTTAATCATAATTTATAAACAATAAAATGAAAAAAGCTTTTTTTGTGCATTGCAGTGTGGGATTATGGTGGCAACATCATTCTCAAAAACCAAGTGTTTTATTGGACACTTCATTTTGTCCAGTAGAAAAACAACAACTTTAAAAGCCAAACTCAGGGGCTGATAAGTGGATCAGCATTTTTACTGTTACATTTTTATATAATTAAAAAGGAAGGACAAACTTTAGAGAGAATAAATATAGAATAAAATAACGTGCAACGGCATCATTCATTTTTATGTTACCTTTATTGACTCCATCATCTTTAACGGCCTTGTTAGGAGGGTTTGTGAGCTTATTGGTGAATCTCTCTCGTTCCGCTCCGGCGTAGCTGCGGTATCAATCCCTCACCGCCAACAGTGAATTTCTTCTTCTTCTTTCCTTCCTGACTGGCAGTTTGAATCTCCAAGGTGCAAAACCAAAGCAATGTTGGAAAGTTATTTTTTAATGTAATCTGTTAGAAAGGTAAACAGGAATAGTCAAGGGAAGAGAATATATATCGGCAGTTTTTACACTGCGGATTGGAGTGTTTTTAAAATGGTATGATTTACGTTTGTATATCTGCTGTGTTTTTAAGATAAAATCATTTTTCTTTCATCGTCATGATTTCTGCTATATTGTAGTCTGTAAATGCCCAATCATCTGCTCTGGCTGAGAAATTAAAAATAACCAAAATAAATCTCAACTGATTCAGGCTGAAGTAATGACTTTTTAAAATATATTGAAAAACTAAGATAGACCAACATTTGAATGTTTTATCGCAAAACATGAACCATCAGCTTTTTTAAGGAAACACGGCATCGTATGTTAAATGTCATTACCACAAATTACATGAAACAAATTCATTTCAACTGAATAGTCCCCTCAATTACACCTCTGGCCAAAGAGCAAACCTCCTTTCTGAAAATGTACTTTTTTGAGAATAAAAAAAAAGGAATTGTTGTTTTCGTGCAGATTGTTTATTAAGGATACCCAATAACTTACAAATACAAAAAGGTAAAAAAAAAAGAAAAAAAAAAAGAAAGAAATACTCAAAGTGCAGATCGGAGGTTTTCACCCACTTTTCCTGGATAATTTAGCAGTTAGGAGGTTTTGCACTTTGGCCATCAATATGTTATTAGTATGTGTATGCATGCAAAGTGGTGCACACACACACACACACACACACACACACACACACATACATGCCACAATACTGCATAGTAATACTCAACACA
Source organism: Clinocottus analis (assembly GCF_023055335.1). Lineage (NCBI taxonomy): Eukaryota > Metazoa > Chordata > Actinopteri > Perciformes > Cottidae > Clinocottus > Clinocottus analis. The sequence continues at coordinate 723,386 of NW_027175965.1, read as the reverse complement.
GGCAGATGCCATCTGGCAATCCTGGCAAATGTCAAAAAGGTTTGCCCGGGGCCAAAGGCTCGCAGAAAATCTCCTGGCAAGTTGAGAAAACAGACAAATCCTTGTGAGCGGATATGAAAGCTGCAGGGCACGGCCAGTTCACTGACTACAACGTCATCAAATGCCCAGTTCAATGAAAGCATGTAATAGGACGCAATCGATGATGCAGGGACGGCTCCAGGCGGGGAGCGGCTCCACAGTGACCCTCGTCACAGTGGAGCAGTCCGCAGTGACGACAGCTTGGCAGCACATGGCACACATTGTGTTTGTTTTACAGGATGACAAAGAGAGAAGCTGGAGGTGTTGCTCTGTTTTTGTGGTGATATGGATTGAGCTTTATGCATCCATCACCGGCTGAACAGGTGGTCCGCTATGATCCTCAAGCACATTTAGTTTTCTTAATATGATTTCAGCTAATACGTTTGGGTTTTTTTTTCACACATAAAAACCTTGTTTTGCTGTGTTTGGATTGAGCTCTTATTTGAATTAATTGCTGCACTTTCTTTGCACTACAAACTACAAGTGTTGTCCTTTATCTATTATTAATTTGTCTGTTTATATTTGCATTTATTTTGTTATTTCCTTCTTTTTCTTAGTGGTTGTTAAATGTGTTTTCCTTTTACGCTTTCTGCCTTAATCAAAACCCTTTTTTTGGCCATGCTAATGACTTGCACAATACATGGAAACCCTTTGTGACAAGACTTTACAGCACAAAAAGATGATTATAGTTTGTATTGCGAGTACTTCTTCAATCCGACAATACAACAACAGAGACCAGTGGAAGGCACTGCTTGAGTTGTCAGGCCTTCACAAAACATGTTTGGCAAAAACACAGTTGTCGAACTGATGAGTGACAGATGATACAACCAAAAATCATACGCTTCAGGTTCTACTCAAGAGAAGCAAACACAAATAAGCCGCCACACAACCTGCATGGATCTACAACTGACTACATGTGGCATAGAAAGCAGAACTAATAGGATTCTGTAAAAACCACGGGGGGGTCTGCAAATGCCAGACGTATCCTTTAATCCATTACGAAGCTCGAGAAGTTTGCTGGATTCTTTTTTTTTTTTTGCCATTCATACACGCAAAGTAATGCAGCAAGGCGCTTCAGCGTCTTTATGTCCACGCTCTCTTTAGGAGGTCCACGTCTCATTTGTTTCAATATGTTTACAAAAATATCTTCAGACAAAACACAAGTTCTTATGACAATTTAATTGCATGTTTACAGTGGTGGAGGAATACAATGAAACACCTTTCTGAAAAAAAAAAATATATTTATAAAAGGTGTTTTTACAACAATTGATGTGTTTATGTTCCCTGGAGCCGATCAGGAGAAATGAAAACAGGATTTTTCATGCTTTAGCATTTACCGTGGTAATTATTGTAGTTTGTTTGGTTTTTTTTTTACAAATGTCCTTGTCACAGTACAAACAGGCAGTCCGGAAAGCTTGTGTGCCTCCATTCAAGTCACTTGAAGGCTTGCAAACTGTTGTCATCCTGATAAAACAAAGACTTTTCTCTGCTGGTGTCCCACCAACAGAGCAGAAATATCAATGGAGGTAGAGCTGCGACGTCCTGTTTTGTATTGTAAAACAAGCACAGACAGGCGAGTCCCTGCATGAGGAGGACTCATCTGAGGAAAGTCATTATTCTCTCATTATTTTCAGTTCACAAATGTGGAAAAAAAACAAAGTGATAAGTTGCCAAACGTTCCCCCGTGAGGGATCATCACGCTGAGACGTGATGACGATTTGCAGCAGACTCTTGACATGGCTGGAAATTGATTAGGAATTTATTTATTTTATTCATCCATTCAGCAACTGCGGAAGTCTGAGCTCATCTTACTTCAAGAAGAAAGAGAGAGAGAGAGAGAGAATATCTGGTCTGCCCTCCCCGGTGAGCGAGACAAATTGATTGTATTATTCCTGGCTGTCACTATAATATTATGCTATAAAACAAAATACAGATATAGGAGCAGCAGGGAGTTTATGCATCGGTGGAAGATAGTTGATGGTTATCATTTCGTGGAAAGAACATCTACGATGAGTTACCGTTCTGTCCGCGCTGAGTTTGTTTGTGAAAAATCTAAATAATATATTGTTCCTTTCATAGTTGCCCAATGGAGACAAAAGGTGAATGATTCGGCTTCACAAAATCTGCTTTGAGAGGAGCAACGTTGCAACAGGAGAAAGGGCCAAGTCATCAAAACTCTTAAATTGTTAAAATGATAACTTCCAACTACTGTAATTAAAACATAGAAAGGACTGAGTCACCATTGTGTTGGCACTGACCCTCTCAAGAATAAAAGGTGCCTGTCAACTGACTCACTTTTTTAAGTACAATCATTATTCTCATTATTGTTGGGTTTTGAAATGTTGATAGTGGAGCAAAGTGGTATTCTTCTATCATTCACCATAAAACCATTTATTTCATCTTTAATTTTACGATCAATTACTTCAAAAGTACAATGCAATAAGTTATTGCGCGAATACATGTTTAAACTCAGTACCATTGCTAGTAAATGTGTACCATTACCAGGATTATTAGAGTGTACTTTGTTTAAAAAGGTCAGCAAGAGACTTGCCTAGATACACAATTATATTTCATTGGATCTGGGAAATACGACATAATTATAGCAAATGATACCGTACAGGAAACAGACCTTAAAGCAAACTGACAACACTTAACTGTGTAATCGTGAATGTACGTTAACGTAACGAAAGCTATCCAAACATATTCTCAAAGATCATTTCTATTTAGATTGATATTCTCCATGTGGGGAGACGTTTACGTTGCATTGCCGAGAGCTTCTCCACTGGAATAATGAAACCGCCGACGATGTTGGGAGGGGTAATCAGTAACCTGGCTCTCCTCCCACCGGAACCCACTATTGCAGTCATACGGCGACTATATCACACCCTATTAACCAGAATGGCCCAGAACCCAGGTGGTGGGGTACTTATTCATCCCGCTGCTTCTTATGCAGTGTGGTGTAAACTCTGCAAAAACCTGTTATTAAAACACTTCCTCTGGACATAATTCACCATAGGCTGGTGAGCGTGGATAAAGGCCAACATGTTTGGAATCCCTTTCCGCTGGAGGGAAGTCGCTGTGAAAAAAAGGGACTGTAAGTCCGTGGTAATTGCTACAACAACCTATGAACCTCTTTAATTTTTACACATCCTGAAGGGATCAGATGATTGCCCTTAGCAAGGCGCTAAGGTTTCTAATGTGTGTGGGGGGTGTTTCTGTGATGTCGAGCAGGCCAACCTGTGTTGTCCCCGGCTCTTGATAAAAGGGGGGTGCGTCTGCTGCGGTGCAAACACCGGTCCCCGGGGAGTCGGCCGGACTGAGGCGGAATGTGCGAGAGTTTCGCGGATGAAATATGATTTGAATGCTCACTCCGAAATGGGGAATATCACATTTGAGGCTTACGGTACATGTCTCCATGCCCTTAAGACACGGCGGTTCATTACGCACCCGGCTTTGATGTATCTGAGAGAGAATCTCAATGTTTATTGTCGTGGTCTCTCACGTCGTCGCGACGCGTGCATTAATATCACACCGCCTCGCTGTTGTTTTCCCCTTCCGAACTGAGTGCGGGGAATGGATGAACGCGGCCTCATTTGTCTGCCTCGGTCTGCTTTACGGGTCAACGGCGATGCAGCGAACACATTTTGTCAGTGCGTTTGGTGCGATATGATCCAATTTGAAAGACTAGAGGGAATCAATGTTATTTTTTTTTTTCCTTTTTAGAGTGGAGTCGAGCCAGAACAATAGACCTGTGGCTAAGTGAGGGACATCGTTAAAGGTGGCAACAAAGATTATCATTATGGGTCTCACCTCATGTATTTTGCAGAGCGTGATAGGTCCAATCACTGCAGCTTAAGGGGGCTCAGGCTCTCAACGCATCATCGGTATTCCATCAGGGATGAGAAGACGAACAGCGGGGTTATACAATAGCCTTTTAAAATACTTTAAAAGCATGTCTCTTCCGCATACTGATCAGCCCCAGAACAAAAAGCAGTATTCATCCATTTGGGCACATTCTGAGTCAGGAACTGCAGCGCCATGTAGCTCTTACAGCCAATTAAAAATACGTTGGACTTCTTGGCCGTCGGAAACCTTCCACCTTCACCGTGCGGAACCGTTTCCGCATCTTAAAAGGTTGCTTAGCTCCAGCCCTCCTTTGCTGTGCTATCAATTTGCTTTGGTCAGCATTAGCATTACAAATGTGGCATTTTGGCTTCCCACAGCTCAGCTTTTACTCCCCACACCAATTTCACTGGCACTTAGAAAGATATCTTACACGCGTCACACTACATCACAACCCACATTTCATGCATATATGTATCATCCATGCATGCAGGTGGAAATGTTGTTTTTTTTGAGTACATTTTCTGCTGGGTATAGAAAATGCTCTATGGGGAAATGTCAGACTGTAAACTTGTTGATATTGAAGCAAAAAGGGTCAATCCCATGGAACCTACACATATGTCATCATAAACTTGAACAAAATACAATTTTCTCATCAAATTTGTTAAATAAGAAACTATATACTGATGTCAAGTCGTGTAAATCACAAACAATCAACAGCACCCTCTTGTTTGTTAAATGTGAAACTGGAGCTGGAAATAGTCTGGCACATATCTCACAGTACTTTTACTCTGTTTTAGTATGAATTAAATAACCAAGATAAAATGTGTTAATTGGCAAGTTCTAGATGTGGTGGATTTGGATAAAGCCTCAATTCTTCATGCTGAGTTTAGCTAACGATAGCAGTAGCTTTACAGAGTCGTCAGCCTCGTTTCTCCATTTATTTATGTATTTCCTTTCATAATTTAATTTACTAAATCTTATTCATATCCGATTCTCAAACTAGCTTCAAACCCTCATCGTCCCATCCCATTTCACTAACAATTTTGGACATACAAGTTTTTTGCTCAACATCGATGTTATTTAGCTTCTAGATACGAAAGTGGTATTGATATTCCAATCTTACCTCTTGGCAAGAAAAAAGGTGTTTTTCTTTAAATTACTTTAATGAAGTTTGAAATGTAATCCTTTGCTTGCCAGCTGGAGGCTGTTCAGCAACACTACATGGTCTTAGTTAAATCTCAAAGGCGAACTTGAGTTACATATCTGAAAAACAATAGTATTATAGTGGTTTGAGTATATGAATGATGATATTGTATTGCATAAAGCATAAAAACATACTTTTTTAAGGGGAAATTTGTTTGTTGCAGTAGCAAGTAAGGTTACATAGAACAAACAGGAATGAAAATACTCAATATCTACAACACATGAGCAGATTGTATTAATTTAGGAAATTAAACACTAAAAAAAGTGCAAAATACAAAGTATATGCAGTGTATATGAAGTGTATGTAAGTATGTACAGTGACTAACAAACAACTAAAGTGTTGCAAGACCTATCAATGTTGATATTGAATCAGTTGACGGAGGATCTGGCCAGAGGTGACTTATTATAAAGTCTGATGGCAGTGAGCAGGAACGTTCTCCTATATCGGTCGCTATACACCTAAAACCGCCAATGGGTAAAATGTACTTTCTATTAGAATACATTGATTTTCATGGTACAAGGCTAATTTATGTATTTCTCTACAACACAGGGTTATGGTAATAAAATGATATAGTTGTAGTGGCTTCATGCGACTCGCAACGACAGTTACAATCAACCCAGGACCCGCCGGACCAGCAGACTTCACTAATGCGCCACAAAGTGTCGTACCTATGTCTCTCGTTCAGAGGGAAAGTTAGTCGACTCTGACTTATGACTCAGTAAGGGTAGATTCAATTTGTGGGCAAATTTAAATTACCTTTTTTTCAAATTTTGATAATCTTTAACGATACAAAGTGCTACATAACACACTTTTAGTAAATGTCACAAACTGGGGGACTTATATTTGATCGAAACAAAGCTGCAGGTAACTGTAGGCGATTCTAGTGGTAAACATAAACTTTAACAGATTTGATTATGCCTCATATATTAAATTGCAGCATTTCAATCAAACCAGATTTTAATTGAATTCGATTCAACCCCAAGTCTGAGTTTCACCATTCTGGATCAGGGTGATTTATTTATTCTGCCTTGAAGCTCAGATTCTTACGCTGCTGTTCAAACACCCCTAAAATAATTGAGTAGGTGTAAAAAATTGTTACGTTTTCCCCATTTACTCATTATTGAACAATACCGAGGCTCCCTGAATAAACTCCATTTCCCCCGCATCCCCGAAGACAGTGAACTAAATCTAGCATTGATGGAAAGAAAAGAACAAACCAACAAAAAATACAATTTCCATTTGTTTCCATTACAATACAGTAAAGTCCTCTCGTTATGGAGGCCATGCAGGCGAATGAAGAGCTTTGAACCGTTAACTGGATTGAAATTCCAGACCGGCTCATTAAAAACAGAGAAATGTATGTCCACATGTTGTGAAATGTGTTGTACTGTCTAATTGGATGTTTAATGCCGTGAGCTGCTTGTATTTACAATGACAAATATATGCCTATTGTTATTTTGAGTTGTTGTCTCATTCTGCTCAACAGCATGGTCCATGTGTATCCAGGTAGAATGTAGTCGTCAATGTTGTAGCACATACATAGTAGGTATGCATACATATATCTATTCATCTATTGTCTATGTACTTATTTTTCTATTATCAGAAGCATGTTGTGAACAGGAGGAAAGGAGGACGTTGGGTGGGATTGGTAGAGACAAACATTCATAGAGAAACACTTAAACTGAAGCAATACTATATAAACTATGTGGTATACTTAATATACCTTCTTTTGCTGTGAAGATTGATAAAAAGATGCCCCAGAATCCTCCGTGTGTCCCGGTCTGGCTCTTCAACACAAAAGTAAGAGCTTGTAGCTGCTGTAAAGCTAAACTAATATTTGATTACTGTAGGTCTCCAACAGAAGTAAAATACTTTAACACATTTATAAAAAAAAAAAAAGCACCATAAAACGACTAAACTCGTTCTAAGGATGGGTGAATGCAGGTGGTGGGTGACTGTGTGTATACCACGGCCTGATATGTAGCTTTTAGGGGGATTTAGTTGAGTTTCACAGATATTACAGTTCCTGTATTCCAGTTAAAAAGTCATGCAGCACGGACATCCTGAAGAAAGGCAACCATCCAGCGGCTTCATTCACATTGGCATGCAGGACGCCAAGCGTGCGATTAATCGCACGGCAAAGCATATTATTTGACTGAAATTTGCATGAAGAATTCTCCTAAAGGCCCCAACACACAAACACGGCAGCAAGGAGAAGTTCAGTGACTTTTAACTGGTTGAAACATTTTTGACCTCATTGTGCACCACTAGGCAACACTCAATGCAACCATACTTTTGTTGAAACAATTCTGTTCCAGCAACAAATTAGACATTTTCTTTAACCCTAAATATCCACCCTGACACTTCTGTATGTCCTGCCTTAGTATCCTGTTCCAACAGGAATAAATATCCTCTCTTGTGGCTTTAGTGGCTACGTTTGTATTCCCTACAGTACATTCACATTGGACGCCAGCACCAGTGAGCGTGTGCCAGTAACCAGTTACAACCGCTTGCAAAATATGTTCCTATTAGCGGCGGGCCAATGCACATATAATAACTAGACATGAAAAGCAAACTTAAATGAACTGCTATAAGCTTTCCTGACATGCCTGCTCAGGTAACATCAACAATGATAATTAGCTAGCTTTGCATATACAAATATAATCTTTTACGCTTTGAATGGCTTCTGCTGGTTTTCACTCAGACATTAATTGAGGGCTATACTCATGAATAAGTCAGGACCGTGACTCTCTTTCTCTCATGCAGCCGGTTCTTTTTCCTCTTCTCCTACCCACAATGCCCAAAGTAAGCACTGCAGCATCTGTCTCGGGGGATGAGAACATAGGGGTGATCATCCCTTCCACATCTCTCAGCGCTCCACGCCGGCTAAATTACGCGTCATTGCAGCCCAATTTCATCACAGACACTTGTTTTGTCTTCTTTTGATTTGTTTATTTGCCAGAGTGTTAAAGCCTTACGCAAAAACAATATGAATTTTGCAAAAGGGCCAGGTTGCTCCCGATGCTTTCCCACCACGTTTGAAGATAACAGGGTTCTGTTTTTTCTTATTTTGTCACTTGTGCTGTTGAAGACCCTCTATTTTCACCCTATTTCACGTCATTGTGCTACCAGCAGGAGTCGTAAGTGTGTGTGTACATGTGTGTTTAGTGCATCATTTTTTAATATTAAAACTTTACTTAATACCCAGTTGTGTTTGGTTAAACATAGCATGCTGTGAGTCATCCAGGTTCCACCTTCCGATTATGCTAAATACTGGTTTCATTCTTCGGTTGACAAATTAGCCGCTTGCTGCCGACAGTGAATTGATGACTGGGAGGATGCTGTACAGAGCAACTTGTTTCACTTCCCCACCAAACCAAAACACCCTCTGTGAATTGCAGATGCAGCTCAGTTGCTCGCATGTTGTCCTTATTATCTTCCCAGAATGCCATTCTGCAGGTTGGCCCTTATTTGCACTGCATCGTTTGGTGTCTTTTTTTCTAAAAAGATAGTTGAAGAATGTGACACATGGCGCCTAATGGTACGCTTCAATGACATGCCAGCAGGAGAGTGAGAGGCTTCCTTCCTTCCTGCCAAGCTTTGCTATCAAGTTTGAGTCTCACCCCAAACAACAGACCAGAATAAGTCCTCTGACAGGGATTAGTATGAGTGCGCACCGCAATGGGGGGGAAACACAAATAAACAAACACTTTCTGTTGGATTTGGTTTTTAGCTTGTGTGTTGGACACACGCTAAAAGCACATGCAAATACTCACGCACACACACACATGCCAACACTATGACATGCACTCTCTTCAACGTGTGTGTCGGGGGATGGAGTCACTGAAGCCGAAATGTTTGCGAATACTCTGTGGTTATGTGATTCCATTGTTTTTGTGTGCGAAACTGGTAAATTGGCCAAACTTTCAGGTATTTTGACGCGATCCGCAGGCTGTGTAATGACACGGAAAAAGCCTCAACATTTTCCTTTCTTGAAAACAGTGCATACTTGATTGACAGAGCTTGTTAGAGGTTCTTATTTTTCCAATCAGCCAAGTAATTATAAAGGCAGCCTCTTGGGTTCCCCCCCATGTAATCTGGTTACAGTGGCTAGATCACCCCCTGATAGGAGAGTGATTGCCGAACTCCCTCGGATATGCCGGCTATAGGCTCACTGGCGCTCTCCCTGCTGTCTTGATTAATGAAAACATCCCAAATGTTCCAAAGTATGTCCTTACAGTCATTTATGTATACACGGGCATTCATTTTCGCTGCAGCAAATCCCTTAACAAGCTACGGGAGGCGGAAAAATGATGTAAACACCTTATGGAAAATGAAACACCCTGAGGTAACTTAATCATATTAACAAACACTGCTGCAGAGAAAGGTCATGCGAGGTTGAATACCACATACTGTAGGAGCATTTGTCAGTTCACATTTCACACCTAGCCATGTAATTGCCAGCTTTCGACTATGTTGTGAAATAAAGAAGGGAATGAGAGATGAGATTACCTTAAATCAACTTATGTCCCATGAGGTACGCCACGTTGAGGCACATATTGAAACAGCACATCCATTTGCTCACCAATCTGATGGATTTTTATGTATTCTAGCAGTGGGTTGGAGTTTGGCTGTAACCTTTACACCACAGGTGTCGAACCCAAGGCCCGTGGGCCGAGTGTGGCCTGTGACAGCTTAAAAAGGCATATGATCATCATAAATTTAAAGTCTATGCTGCTTCACAGTGTACAGTGACCATAGACAACATACAACTCCCACAATGCATATTGATTTTGTGACCCACGAATGAACGACATCCTCCCGCGAGAAAGCAAGCGTCCTGGCAGTGCATGCTACATGTGTGTCCTATACCACATGTATGTTAACAAGTGTGCCCCCATTTTAGCAGCTCACAATTATTTGTAAGGACCAGAGTTATGTTCTTCTCAACTGTAAAAAAAAAAAAAAAAAAAAAAGAAAAGCTTTGAACAGAGTGAAGGTGCGTTTGATCTTTTTTTTAAGTTTGATCTTTGATAGAAGAATGTGAATTTCTTAATCATGAACTAATTGGATTTATGGTGTAATAACAGATAAATGTAATGTAAAATGTAAATATTTGTACGCGTGAATAAACCATAATGTAAAGACAGGTATTTAACAATATGTTAGGAGTAGTTTACACAGTGTTACAGTCACAACCGGCCCTTTAAAGGGCGACCATAATGCTGATGTGGCCCCACGTGAAAAGGAGTTCAACGCCTCTGCTTTAGACGGATGGCCCGGCCTCGTCCCTCCCTGTTGTTACCGAACTACTGATCTATCACAGACAAGTCTTATCAGGGGAAAGTTATCGGATCATAGGTGGTACAACAGTTTTAATGATGAAAGTGCCGGCAGCAAGTTGTGTAATGATTCACTCGAGGCTGGAAGCGGCTTTTTGACAGATGAGAGACAACCATCAGGAAAAAAAAACAACTGATGTACTCCGATGGAAGAAGGGAGTATTAAACTCCAAAGCAACTTAATTTGTGCCTTTAATGAGTCCAGGGGGGGCTTTTGTAAAGTTTTTATTGAGTCTTTGAAAATTCAAAACCATTACTTTTTAAATGTACAAAACCTCCATGGAAGTTTCTTCTATTCATGCCGCTGTATTATTCATAAGCCTGATAATTGAATTACTTTCCTTAATGCAGAGTCAGGCCTATGACATCCATCAAACTGGTGCAGACGATGAGCAAGACAAATGGACACGCTTACGTTAACTATACATAGACACCTTCCACTAATATTTACACACGGCACCGTTAGATAAACAGTTGTGTAATTGCACTATTCCACAGCTCATAAAGACTCTCGGCATCCATTAACGTGAGGTAATTAGTCGTAATTTGCATCATTAAAGACAAAACAATGCATAATTGTTTATGAATACTCAATCAGAGCATAATTAACACTTCTTGATCTGCGTCTTCGGGCTAGAGAGATGCAAACAAATGCAAAAGAGGTAGCCCTTGTTGTTTGAGTGGAGAGCAGCCTCCTCTTCCTCCGCTGCTGCTCTGCACAAACACTCCTTCAGCTTTGACAAACCCGGAAATTTGGCTTTTTAATTGCTGCTGGCCCATTTTTCCTCCATCTTCCTTCTTTGTGGGGGGGGGATACGGAAAGCGCACAACAAAGTTGAGGCTTTTGTCTTGTGCTGTAGCCTGCAAGACTTTGTCTGCAGAACAGTGTTTTCTCTTTGTTGGGTTTATAAAAGTGAAGATCATTAGCTGCTGAGAAGACATAATGAGGGGAGCACTGGAGAGGGATATAGTAGTGTGTGTGCGTGTGTGTGTGTGTGTGTGTGTGTGTGTTTAGTGTGTAAAGGTTTTGAGTATATATGCATGTGCAGATGCTGCTGCCTATAACAGTGGCTTAACTTTAGTTTCATTGCACTGTATATATTTGTCCATCTATCTATGTTGGATACTGTGTATGCATATTGGCATTCAGTCAGTGGGTGTACTAATAAGCTTGTGAAAACACAACATCTGTGGTTCTGGGGAAGTTTTGCCAGGATGTAATGATTGGAATCTTACAGGCATTACCGCCACCTGTGGATATGTGGAAAAGAATGACACCATTAGGATACATGCGCATGCAACACACACAGGTTTCCTTTAATGTGGAAATAAGTAATAAGTTGCTTTTAGATTTTACTCTGCGTGGGCTTGGTGAATGCATATTTTTAACAAATAAAGTGTCTGAAAGAAACGCTGTTCACTGCATGAAAACCTGGTAAATTAAAGTGTTTTTGGATCTTGTCTCAAACCAAAAAGATGAAAGTCAGCATATATTTGCCACCTATTTGTTTTAGACCGTCTCTTGTGATCCCTCAAACTTAATGAAGGTGCAACGCTAAATTGCTGGAGCAAGTTTTTAAATCATCAGGCTCAGATGCTGCTTTGTCCTGCACAAACAAACCAGTTCTGTGAGTTTTGCCAGACATCTATGGGACAAAATTGTACTGAATCCCCTACTATCAACATTCCAATCAACCTGGGATATATTCTCCGGTTTCACCATTTTGATTCAGTTTTTTTGTATGATTTATTTTATTTTACAGGCTGTGTGTGTTTGAATGTAAGCTGATGAAGTTTTATTATTTCTATACAGAAATTAAAAATTAAAAACTGCCAAGAGTTACATTCCTTTTTGGGGTGGGGGTAGAAAGGTTTGTCTAAAAAATGTGATGCTATAATTGACCCCTTGTTCTTGTATTTGGTCATTCATCTTCTTAAACAAGACTAAACCACTCCTTACCCATAAAAGCTGCATGCCGTGCCGTCACCAATTTAGAGTTACAGCATTCTTTTCAATCCAATTTAAGTGCTTCCTACATTGTGTAGAGGATCATTGCTTATACATAAAGATCAAAAGATATCCCCCCCCACACACACACAAACACACACACACACAAACACACACACACAAACTACCACCATACACACCTGTATATTGTACCAGACTGGCTTTGATAGCTGTTTTACCCCTCTGCTTGATGTTCAATGTAAATTAAGAAATTAACACACATGCATGCACAAGAACAGACACACAAACAGACCTATGTACACACGCCTGTCTACCCAAAGCCCACGCTCCATCACACACACACACACACACACACACACACACACACACACACCACCCTAACCCAGATGGTCAGGCCAAGTGAAACACTGAGGCCACAGAGCATCAGTCCAAGGGATTCAGACTTCCCAGCTGAGCTTTTAACATGCGCAACAACGGCCCACAGCCACTGCGTATGATGCTATGTGCCAGAGAGAGAAAGACAAAAGGTAAAGATAGACAGGCAGAAGGAAATAAAGAAAGAAAGAAAGAAAGAAAGGAGCCAGAGTGAGAGAGAGAAGACAGAGACACAGCTCCCCACAGTGGAGCCGCATTGTACAGTCGACCAAATACCATAGGAAACATTGAAGAAAAGAGATGTAAAAGCTTCAACACAAAGCTTTATTTATGTCACTTCCAATCCATGTTTTCAGTCCTGCTCCTCACAGCAGCAGCTATAGTTCAGTTGGACCACTCTAATGACCCACGTAGGTACTGTTTATTGCATTGCGACAGAATGGAATTACAGCTTTTGTTCTCCAGCAAAAGCCCCTGAGATACACTTTCAGAGTCTGAAGCGTCAAGATTCGCCCCCAAAAGTACATAGTAAAATTAGGTTATTTTTTATGTTTGTTCCTGGCTGTCTTTGTCATCGTCTTGCCTTTCTATATACCAAATCAAATTCTGTTTGTATGGAGTACATTTGCAATTCCCTGTCAGCTTTCATTCAAACCTAATGAAAAGAGAGAAGAAGGTCGACACAGCCAAACAGGCTAATTCAACGTGTGAGTCACTCTCCAGCTGTAATCACAGGGAGTAACCATTATTAGTCTCATCTATTAATCATGGTTGGTGGGTCGGATCCCTCTGGCATGAGACTTAAACAATCAATAATGTTGCTATAATATTGCCAAACACTTTAAGTTAGCACAAGCTCCGTATAGACCTGCTTTCCGTAAAAGTGTATTTAAATCCACATCAGGGAGACTAATACATACAGAATAGTCAATCATTTACTCAGTATGCATGAGCTGCATTGGCATTATTCCTTTAAGAACTGACCGTGAACATGCAGGGAGCTATACTCTCTGGAAGTCTCTGTTGCCAGGCCAAATATTTGTAAATGGCTCTTTTGTACTTCTCAGGCTTTACAGTAGACATTTTTATACTGGACCAGTTTCTCCGGCTTTCAACAGAACAGTCTAAACCATGTTCTTTTTTACATTGATTTTTACTGTGCCTTCCTGAATGTGTACACATATTGTTGTAAAATACAATTTTAAAAGTATTCCAAAAGACTGAGTTTTGCCATTTGGATAGCAGGTCGGAGTACACAGTGTTCTCTGTTCCTCACTCGCTCACTCACTAACCTGCAATTAAACATACAGCACTTAAAAAAAATGCACGTATAGCCAGCTGCATTCACATTGACTATAGTATTTATTCATTGACAGTGCTTTTCACAAACTGCTTTTATAGCTAGCTTTTAATAGCTTGTTGTGAACCAAGGTTGTCCTTATGCTGTATATGCCCCCTCCACTGCTTTTACCATGTAAATTGTCGGCGGCTTACAATAATGGTGTATGTAAATGAACATATTTATGTAAAGTGTAATTATCAAGGTCTCATTAGCAAAGGTGGGTTATTCAGGACAGACCTTAATAAACAGATGATAGTGTATCTCAACTACTGCAGGGTCCTGCAGTAGTTGAGATACACTAATACACACAGTCATGTTCTTATGACTTCTGGGGACATTACATTGACTTATAAACATTTTTCTGGAGACTTACCCCAACCTTCACCTTAATGTTAAACCAAGTCTTCACCTTAAAATGAAATGATTTATGTTATGGGGTGTGCATGTTTCCCCATAAGAAGGGCAAGTCCCCACAATGCGTAAATAGATTAATGTCCCCAGAAGATCTGGAAAACTAGCACACGCACACAGACACACACACACACACACACACACACACACACACACACACACACACACACACACACACACACACACACAAAACTAATTTAAATGCTTTTGGAACGGAAGTCATCCAAACAACTCTAATACCCACAAACCAGAAAAACATTTAACGTCTTTAGCTATATTTGAATTTTAATACATTTTAATGTTGCTGAAATTGTAGTGAATACATTTCACATAGCTGCCTTAATGTAATTCACTTAACCCATGGCCAGGTGCTTTAGCTTGAATTAAACATAAAATAAATTAAAATCGGTTAGGTTTGTTAGGTGCCTTTATGTGTAATTTTCATCATTGTCTCGACTTGGGGACAGCGGGACTAGCTGCACATACAACACAAATAAATTAAAATATTATAAAAGTTGAGCCAATGATTGTGGATTTACACATCAAGCAGAGACACAGTGACATTCTTTTGGAGTCTCGTTTCTGATGATCTGATGAATGTACGTCCATCTTCAATCACTTCTTTGTCCTGTTTTTGGTTCCCATCAACAAATATCAGCAGCTAGCTGGTGAACAGTGAAGCATTCAACAGTCTGTCTTTGAGTGTTTGGAGTTAGGTTTTTTTGTGCCAAAAAACAGCTGCCTCTTGCCACTGGGAATGAAGATAAAAAAGTCATCAACTCCACCATAAACTGTGGCTGCTTATGGTGAGCAATGGCTCTCGGGTAATAGGTTACCCTCGCCAAGTTTGTTAGCCGGGATGCTCACCACTAGCAAAAAGGCAATGTGCATCCACATGGTTTGTTTGTGGTCCATTTAATCTGGTTAGATCCGTTTTACCTCTGAGGGTAGCAGTAAGAAGAAATACTGTTGCTATGGTTACTTGCAGACTAATTTACATTGATTTAGAACAGTGGTCTAACGGCAACTATGTGTGGTGGCTTGCTAATTAATTTTATCGGACACCTACAGGATGAGTCATGAGTAAAACAGCAATGTTTATAAATCCTAAAATAGAGTGTTGCCAGTGAATTATATGTGGTTGATAATGTGAATGGAATGTTTTATTCGACATATAATCCATGCATCGCAATAACTGACCCACAAATGGGAGAACAATATTAGAAAACGCAGTACAAACCCTTAACAACAATAACAAAATGGACGCCACACTGACCCGAGCTGGGCCCGACGTCAGTACTGCCACCTTGAAATAACATACGCGACAACCTATGTCTCTCTCCAGACAATAATACATGCAACAATTCCACTTAATCTCACGGTTCCCTTG
This sequence comes from Clinocottus analis, assembly GCF_023055335.1. Lineage (NCBI taxonomy): Eukaryota > Metazoa > Chordata > Actinopteri > Perciformes > Cottidae > Clinocottus > Clinocottus analis. The sequence goes on along the minus strand of NW_027175965.1, from coordinate 707,429 downwards.
GCTTCCATTGCAGATACAGCTGTGAGCTGAATCTGTGATCTTCACAAGCTGGAGGACTTGTTCAGTACCCTGCATATGTGTCTGGTCATAAATATGAAACATATTTGATGGTATCAGGGAAGCTCAGATGTGTGAGTCCCCCTCTGGAAATGATTGAATTTTTAAATCCCTTACACTCAGCCACCGTAAAATCTAATCCAACAATAGCTTACCTATCCAGTTTATTAACCAGGTGACTTTAAAAAAATGTAATATGGGAGTCTGATTCTGCCACAAATGAACACAAAAGTTGTTGACATGGGGAAAATGCAAAAGATAAACCACACGTTATTGTATGAAAAAAAACTAAAGACTGAGCGATTGTTATATAAAAAAAACTGTAAATCATAGCTTGTTTTATGAAAAAAAGCCCAAAACTGCTGTATTTGGATGTGAAAAAATTCAAATGTCACAGATGTGCGCAAATGTGCTCCAATTCAAATTTTGGAGACCTCGCCTGAATGTTCTCTGTACTAAACCCTCTCTAACCTTATTGAAGTCAACCTTTTGCAGAGAGAACGTTCACATATCGAATGTTCACATATTGTGCTATGATGTGGGTTAGAGATGGACCTTACAGCTGCATCATTTCAAAGAAATAATCATCCTGAAAGTGTTTTTTTTTTTTATGTGGACCTGAAACTTCTTTTTTTCCTAGTCTTATCTTCATTTATGCTTAACAGTAACATACAGACAGACATTTACACATCTAAACAAAATGTCACGTGTACTTTTTATTATAACCAAAATTATTCAAATAGCCCCAGTGGTTGCAGAGATACAACCTTTTTAGCTTGGTTATGAAATTTTTGAGGAAAGGGGCTGAAAATAAATGGGTTTTTAAAAGGTTGAGACAAAAAAAAAAAGCAGTTTTCCATCATCGCTAAGTGATAGGAAGGCAGATAGACTGCAGCTAAGTTGGTGATGAATACCACTCAGAGTGTGTATTTGACAGGTTTTTGTTGCAAACATCATACTCTCAGCATTTCCAGTGGGGTCATTACAGATGCAAATCCCAGGCGCAGCGGTGTTTTATGACACCTGTTCTTGTTTTCCAGGCCGGCCCCCGATAAGTGTCCCGTCGAGGACTTGCAAATCAAGACAGGCAAACGAGAGATAGGCGGACAGGTAAGCTCGCTCAGCTGTCAGTGTTGTCCCCCGTCTGCCTTCACTCCCACCCTCCCCTTTCCTCCCGATCACAGCGCTGCCATTTTTGCTGCCATCAGTCATTTTCATAGCCTCATCCCTCTTCCCTTTTTTTCTCTCTCGCTCTCTATGTTAGATGAGGACATTGCACCCTGCCTCTGCCTGACACTTGAGCATCTGCTTCTTGCTGCCTCTGGTTGTCTCTGGAGAGTTTGATGCTCATGGGGGTTCTGTGTGAAATGTGTCAAAGCGCCTCCTCTCCTCCTGTGGAGATGGTTGGGTTCATGCAAAGAAAACCCGTCCCAATAACAGGTTGAGGAAATATAGGGCCAGAGGTGATTAATGCAACCATGAAATGCAGAACAATGCTGCAATACCAGCCAAGCACTTCTTGTGCGATACATTTAGAGATCTAAAAAAAGGCAGGAATTATAAGTAGAAATAGAGAGTAAACATAAGAATTACATTTATTTTGTAATAATCAAGCAATTTATGTTACTTTCACTGCCAACACTGCGTGTTAATGCAGGAATCAATGAGTCTCTTTGGTAGAAAAGCACAAAAAGAAATGTGTCAACACTTTCGGCCATCAAACAAATCACTAAAGCATTAATAAAAACTATGAGAAATACAGCTAATGTGATGTTTTTTTGCTTTCACAAAGCAGTGTGCCTTGAAATGTAAGTGATTAATTTCCCTTCTCGAAAACTTATTCACCTATGCTTCTGGAGCACCTGCTTCTCAGATTTCAAGTACCACTTACTCTTGTCCCTGTAACAGCGGCAACTTCCTTTTTTTTTATTAGCTTATTCTGAATAAAAATGCAGGTAAAGAAGCAGAGCATTAGTCTAGACCGCCAAGGTGAAACACAATCTAAGTCTGAGACTGATGAGACAAACTGACTAGTTGTTTAGATTATTCACGCATATTTGTTATGGACCAAAACCTTCAACACAGAGAAACAAATGTTTTAAATTACTCTCCTTGGTGGGAAAATTGCGATATGAAACCAAATCATATAATCAAATCACCTTCCACAATGTATATTTATATTCTGCATCTCTGTATTCTTTACCTTGTTAGTTGAAAAGCGCTTTGTTCCGGGACACGGAGTTCATGTTTACCAGATGCCATGTTTGATGATGACATATGCATTGGCGGTGCAATCTATATTATCATCATCATCATGCGATTTATTTTTTTAATCCGCAAACAAAATAGTCAAATCTGTGTTTGTGTGTGGATGTTCACCCCGTAAACAGTGTGCTTAGCATTCAAAGTATTCTGCCTGGAAGCTTCGCACGCATTGAAACACGAGAGCAGAAGATGTAAGGATGCCGGTGGCTTAATGAATATACAGAGAAAACACAAGTTATTGTGGTCTGATCTTTTTACCTGCAGCTGTGCATTAATACTAGGTTTTAACAAAGTGAATAGACCTGAAAAAAATTGAATAAAAGCTTTTGCAGGGATTGAAACGTGTGTGTGTGTATATATATATATATACATACAATTGTCTGTTTTTCCCAGATGTTTGTGTTGGACCAGTAGGTATCTGTAGGTATGCTGCAATTGAGTGTTATCTTGTTTCCCTATAAGTTACAAGCTAGCCAGTAGTTTTAGCCGCTGCATGGAGCTAATGTGTTAACGAAACCTTCAGGCAGCTGTTGAATTAGTCAGTGGAATGACATGTTTGTGCCTTTACCCTGTGTACAACCTTTCGTCTTCCTATGAGTGTTACTGAAACAGAATGTTACATGTACTTTGCACTTCATGCTCAAATATGCACACTTCTCTTGGGAACTGCACACATCCAGTGACGTGAATATCTTCAAGCAAATGTCCCGGCCAGACAGGGTTTGTCCTCGCCTGGCCATCATGTCTCCTAGTTTGCATTGTAAACTAAATGATTTGCTTAGTTTTTGTATGTATATATAATTTTTTAACCTTCACAAGGTTTGTTTGGTCATTTTCTTCAGAAAGGAAAGTCTTCCAAACATGGCGAGCAAAGAAGAAGAAAAAAAGCAGCATTCTAAAGCCATAATGCTGAGGTAAAAACTTATTTTTAGTGGAGAGAAGTTTGAGTTCATAGAGTAAAGAGCGAAAGCTGACATTTTGTGTAAACTGTGAGCCCGCCTGTGCTTCAGCTCAACATGCATGGACTTGTACCTTGTCGGGTTTTTCGAGTCTCAAAGAAGAAGCAGAGCCGCGAAGGATCAGAGTTTGTTGTTGTTGCGCGCATATCCGATAAACTGTCTTTTTTGTTCTGGCAACAGAAAACACATGTTGTAAGTATAAGCTCAAAATTGGCTTTTGGCTTCAAGACTTGGGACAAACTGGCTGTCTGGCACTGAGCATTGTGCCACTGTTGAGCATTTTTTATGTTTTACTTCCACTCTGGTCCGTCTTGTTCTTCGGTTAATGACACTCTCAGATCTCGCCCATGCAGCAAAAAAGAAAAGAAAGCATGTTGCTAAAATTAAACTGGGATGTGTTTTGCGGATGTTTCTCTCTCGTCTCTGAGTTTACGAGCAAGTGTTTCTGATGGGGCTCCTGTGATCTGTGCAGTTTTTATTGGAAGTTTCTCCCTCTTTGGCTCTCTGTACTTCTCAGTGTGCCTCCAGCGCTCTTCGCCTTCCTTCCTTCCTTCGCTCCCTAAGAAAACATGAAAAAAAGCACATAGATGAGTGGAAATTCTTTGAGCCGAATGTGCTCTGTGCTCTCGATGATGCAATCCAAAAAATGTGGTTACATTAGGATGTACTCGCCTTTCCTCTGAAGCCTTGTCCCTTACTTCTGAGGGACTTTTTCCAAATGCATCTTATAAAAAGTACAGCTACTATGAGAACTTTAGAGCATTTCCATGCAACTTCATTGGATGAACTACTTTTTTTTCCTCTCACTAAGAGGGCCATCAAACTTTTTCTTTTAGGAATACAGTGATTTAGGAGGACAGTCTTCGAGGCGAGTGAGCTCCAGCCAAAGAACTGGACCGCTAAACATTTAGACCGCAGCTTCTACGGCTCTAAACAACATTTAAAATATGTGGCTCACCGGTCAGGTCCCAGTTTGTGCACTAATAGCAAGTCTTAAAAACTCATACTATGTGATTAGCATAACATTTATACAAGCAGTATAGCGGAAAAAAAATATTCTTGTGATTTACACTTGAGATGGAAATGACATCTCTCTACGTACAGAAGCTGCTGTATCTCTCTGCCTACAATGCATATATATATATATATATATATATATATATATATATATATATATATATATATATATATATATATATATATATATATATATAAAAAATAGATAGAGATATATTAGTTATCCACAAATCAGATTATGTGAATACCTCTCACACCTCTGCTCGAGCCCGTGAGGCTGTCAGTGGAGATGCTACTTCTTTATTTATTTGCTCCCCTTGCTTCAGAATGTTCACTCGCTGTAATTCCTTGTATTACATCTGCTGCTCTGACATATTCTTATCCGACTCTCTGCCTCTGCTGCAACGACCCAGTTTACCCAGGGATCATTAAATTTTCATCTAATTTAGGATTTCCAAACAAGTAGACTAACGGCAAGGGGATACTGATAGTTTGGCTATTAGCCGCCATGCTGACATAAATCTAACACATTGCAGACGGGCTCCAATTAAACTTACAGAAATGGGATTTTCAGTAAAAAGGTCGGTGAACCCAATCTGGCTTTGGTAAGTCCCACTTGTTCTTTTTTGTAATTATGGAAAGAAAGCATTTACTCATGAGCAATATTTAACATTTTCATTCACGCTACGTTCTACATCCTGCTGGTGTAGTTTGGTTGTTCGTCTGCATAAGTTCTTCTTGGGTCAGAAGGAAGGATGGGGATTTTTTACTGCTTAATGTTTAACTAGATCTAAGAAACACTCAGTCAATATAGAAGTACTAATTTATTCAACTTTATTAAAATATCTGAATAAGATAAGATAATCCTTTATTACTCCTGCAGTGGGGAAATTGCAGGATTACAGCAGTAAGAGATGCATAGTAAAATGAAATACAAATATAAATAAACAGTAACAGCAAAAAAATCTACAACAGCAGTATTATGTATACAGACAGAATACAAATGTATTTATATTGCACCAGTTGGAGTATTTAAAGTGACCAAAGTGAAGTGATTTGTGGTCTACTATGAGCTCAGCTGGTTGTGCAGCCTGACAGCAGCAGAAAGGAAGGACTTGCGGTACCTCTCCTTCCCTTTCCTAGTCGCTAATTTTGATTAATGTCGATTGAAAAAATTACATTTCACTTCCAACATTAGATTACAATGTTAAAGTTGAATTGCTCTGATGTGACGCACGGATACCATTTTTTAAATTTGGCAATGACAAATGTCCTGAACACGTTTGCCAAGCTGTACATTTGACGACACGTTTGCTCTGCAGGGCTCCTGTTGATGATGTCGTGGCATGGGGCGAGTCACTCGACCAGCTTCTGGAGTGTAAAAGTAAGCCTTTATTCCTCTTCGCACTTTTGTCTACATACTGCTCTTTCAGGTCTCCATTCTCTCTTCGTCGCGCTCTCAATTCTCCGCTGCTCGGCTACTGCGTGTCATCATGAATTGCCCTCGGGCTTCTTGAGGAGGATCGAGGATGAATTCCTTCTTCAAGTTCATCAAATCCATTCAGATATATATTTGAGGACAGCACTGGCAGAGATTACTGCTCTAATCTGAGCTGCCAGGGTAGATGGTGGGATTCCAGCCAGCTCTCATTCATTTATAAAGCACTCACTGATGGCTTTCGCCTGACCATTTATCTGACCTCTATTTGAAAATGACTAAAGAGGAAAATGGGTTCTCTCTCTGTCTCTTCTCTCTCATAACTTTACAGAAACGAATTCTGCTGATCTGTAATATTTCAGCGTGTTGTCTCCTGCCTGAAGATAAACAGTCCTGTGTAAGAGAAATGTTACCTTGCATCCTAGTTGCTCCATTTACCTTTTGTAGAAATGCAGTGGCACGTATGACAAATCGGTAAACAGTAGCAAAAAATAAATAGCCGTGCATGTGGCAGCTGCAATTTGATGGCTTTCATATACCTTTACGTCTCCTCGGATCTTAAAGGGTCGACTCAGTTATGATTGAAAGCTTAGATACGGGCCGAGAGTGATTTCTCGGCGGCAACAAGCCGCCCCTGGACATATTCTGTTTCCTGTCAATTACTGTCAGAGCCCCAGCTGTGATTTATGCCAAGCAATTTGCGTGAATAACACCGGTGCTCCCAGTTAGCCGTTTGTTTGTGCTCCCAGAAGACGCGATAAGTATTTTACACCTGCGTGAGAATCACAGCTCCGTGAACATCCCGTAACGAGAAAGGGGGAACGGGTGCGAGGATAAAATGCACGAAATCAAAGGAATCTGTGTAAATATCTGACGCTGAGGAGGTGCCGCATTCGGGTTTTAAGTTAAAAGCGCCTCAAGCCATCCACCACAAAACCTGGCGGGGTTCTGCACCGTCTCTTTGTTCGCTGACTTCTTTGAACTAACAAGTGCCATGTTGAAAAAGACTGAATGGGAGGAAAAGATAACAGAAGGGCTTCACCCTTAGCTGGAACTCATTGCTTTTACCAGAATATACCCACAGTTCTTAAAAAAGAGCGGGTTAGTTTAAGGGGGATTATTTGGCACCTTTTATGTGGCTTTCCATTCAGTGTTTGATGTCAAATGTATTCAATCGAGGCAATAAATTCAGCAGTGTGGGCTATATGGACCAAGAAGGCTGATTGCCACTGCTTGGGGATGCTGAGCTGGCTGTGCCTACATATCCCAGGATGCACTGCACGCAAATCTACCACCCAGCTCGGGTTCAGGAGGGTCACCGTCAGATCTGTTGGCTTCACTTTCTAACGCATTGGGCAGCCCAGGAAAGCTGCCCAATGCCCAAACCTCACTCACGTAGCTCAAAACGCGCTCAACACGGGTCTCCTGGTTGACAGTCCTGTGTTTGTCTGACATTATCATGTACATTTTTTCAATCTTTGTCATGACTTTCCACTTCCGAAGCGTTTTCTTTGAGGATTTATTGACGTGGATGATTCTACATCGTGAATCAGCCTTCAGTGCTTCAAGGGTCGTGGCACTGCCTGAGAATGAGAACAAGCTGGTATACTCAGGCTTGGAAAACGATGGTCTATAAAACCCTTTGCTCTTATATTCAGGGAGGTCATTTTTTATACAAGCAAAGAAAACAAGATTCTGTATTTGAGCAGCAGCTCAAGCAAGCGAGCCCCAGCTACCTATAACTACATGTCCAAGCTGAGATAGCAGCCTTCCTCGCAGCCAACTACATCAATGTCACATCAAATGACGGCGGTGGAGGCAGGAAGAACAACAGCTGCAAACTCAGCTTTCTGGGTCAATATAGCACGCACTGAGGAATGTATCGCTCCAATCAACTACATTCACCATCAACACTGACTGGACAGCCACGTAAAAAAGAAAAAGGTGTGTTGTTGAAACCAATCTTCACCCAGAGGCCGATTCAATTCTTTTTTTTCTAAATGTGAAACTTTCTACAGAGCCTCCAAAGTCCATTTCTTTGTGTTCAAAAGTCCTGATTAACCTTAACAGAGAATTTCTTAAGAGGTATGTATGAGTGACTTTAGAGATCTGTGGTATTCACCCATTTTTTCATGTTAAGTATTTTTTTTTCTCTTTATTTTGAGTTAATTATAAAGCCACAATCTGAATGAAATAAAATGCATGAATTATAAAATGTATATTCATTATCATCATTTTCCAAATTACTGAGAGGTCTGGATTTCTCTCTTTCGATAGCGATTTCAGCACAGTTACAGTCAGTTCGTGTCAATCCATTCTAACTTTATATCTGCGACTGTCACAGTACAGCACTGCTCTACTCTTGAGGTTTCGGGTCATCCAGCAGCACCACTGGCACAGACGAACTTGTCTGTTGACTTCAGCCCAGTGTTGAAAACAACCACACAGATGTTTTCAGAAGGCTCATTAGACTTGTGCTCAGGTGGAATGCAGGTGGAGATGTGACGAGATCTCCCATTAATAATGATAAAAGGTGTGATTTGTCCCGCCCTAACAGGTGCAAGAAAACACCGGACACTCAACTCAGCCAATTAGTCTACAGTCTTAGGCTGAGGTCTAATCAGCCAGATTAATTGGCAACACCTGGGTCTTTTTACTCTTTTGGTCATATTTTCTGCAAAAAGCCGACAAATAGAAGGCGGGCCGAGAAGCCATATATGACATCTTAGGGGCGTCGGTTATGCAAAATAGACAAATCTCAAACACCTTCACATGAACAGCTGCCGTGCATTAGGCTGAAACGAGCAATACACGGCAAGTTGATGCACGACATGAAGAAAACCTCAAAGAAAAGAGTTTTAGGAGCAATAAAAACTGAAATGTTCTCCCAATATCTTAACATCACAAGATCATTTGAGCACACAGGATTCTTGGACTTCAGGGGCTCTGTGTCACTTTTTCTTCACAAAATGGAAGTCATAAGCCCAATTGTGAAATGTATCTCTCATTGCAGAGAGCTGGGGGCGATTAAAGACGGTACATGTATATTATATTTATATGTATAGTGGATTTGGTTCCGCAACAAGGAAAACAGTTCCAGCCTCTAATTCTGTTGTAGTATTTGTTATTTAATATTTTGTTGCAGACGAGACCCTTTGTAATGAAGATTAAAAAAATTAATATCATTATGGCAGACCATCCCTCTTAATTCAGTTCTGGTTGAGTAAAATGAAAGTGTCCTGGTTTCAAAGTCTCTCTGCTCCCTCTGTACAGCTGGCCAGCTGGTGTTTGAGGACTTCCTGAGGACAGAATACAGTGAGGAGAACCTTTTATTTTGGCTGGCCTGTGTGGACTACAAGAAAATTACCAGTGAGAAAGAAATGACGGCAGCTGCCAAGAAGATATATGCAGAGTTTGTCCAAGTCGATGCGCCTAGACAGGTATGGCTTTTGTTATGCGAGACATGAATCAAGTCAGACCTGTGTGACTCCAAATGAGCCTCAGTCAGCTTGTTGTAACTGTTATGTCTCCACAGTTACATTCACTTTCAATAAGAAATACAACGATGGGCCTTTCTCACTGCAGACGTTTTTACTCGTCGTGGTAGGAAGAGCGCAGGTGTTACGATGGCTCCGTTTTATTCAAGCGGCAGTGACAATGAGCCAGCAAGCGCCATACCAAGGCTATTAAGTGAAGGCGGACGCATGGGCTGCAGTCAAGTAGTCCGAAAGAAAGGACATGTCGGATGTCTTTCAATGACGAAGTGTCAACCATTCCATTTTATTATCCAAACCGCTTATCCTATTCAGGGGCGCTGGAGCCGATCCCATTGGCGTTGGGTGATGCCAGGGTTCACCTAGACCGGTGTCTAGTTTATCTCATAGCGCATATAGACAGATTACCATTCACACCCACAGCCAATTTAGAGTCCAATTAACTCCCAAGCTGCATGTCTTTGGGAGGAAGCCGAAAAACCCGGAGGGAACCCATGCTGCCATGGGGAGACTGTGCAAACTCCACCCAGACCAGGAACCAAAACCCTGGCCCCACTTGCTGTGAGGCGACAGTGCTAGCCACCACACCGCTCTGCAGCCCGAGCATAAACCAATCATCCATTTTCATCCGCTTATCGGGGGTCGGGTCGCGATGGCAGGCTTCCCTCTCACCCGCAACATTTTTCAGCTCATTCTGGGGGACCCCGACGCGATATAATCCCTCCAGCGTTTCCTGGATCTTCCCCGGGGTCTCCTCCCAGTGCCTTTTAGTTTTACCCCGTTACGTTCTCTTTAAAAAAAAATTTAAAAAGGTGTTTGTAAATGTTCCTCCATTAAATATCCTTGAAAATAATTGGAATTCTGCACACGCCTCAGTGAAAGTGTTGTATGGTCGCCAGCTATTGAACCTTTCAGCATGTGCATACCAGATTTGACTGTGCGTGTTTTGTATCTTAATGATATGACGCTGGGACTCTATTTTAGTCTCATTGCGTGATACCAGGAACCTGAAATCAATGCAGCTAAATGAATTTCAGCCCTCATTGATTTCATTATTTACACTTGTGCTTTTCCCTCGGGGGCAATTCAAAATGTCTTCTGTGAAAATTGCCTATTATCGAACACATTCCCTTCCTGTGTTGCTCACTGCTACCCTTTTTTTCTTTCACTATTTGAATATTGTGTTAACTTTCTGAACAAATGTAACTCATGAGTGAAATAAAAGTTGTTTTGTTTCTTGTTTAACGCAGATAAACATTGACTATGTGACGAGAAAAGAAATCAAGGAAAATCTCTCCCAGCCGGAGCCAAATTGCCTCGACAGGGCGCAGAGAGTGATATACGGTCTGATGGAAAACGACTGTTATCCACGATTTGTGAAATCAGAAATGTACCAAGTTCTCCTCGAACAGGCTGAACAGCAAGGAAAGCGTCGTGGGGAAAAGAGCTTCACCGAAGCCTCTCTGAGTGATTGATTCTGCCCTTCAACCGACGCTCCTTACAATCTCAGATTAAACAAAAAAGGCTCGTCTGTCAGGAAGTAGAAGTGAATGGAGATGCAGAGCTGTCGGTATGATGATTGACAGGGTCTAAAAAAAATGATGTAAATAATGTATTGGGCTGCCTTAGAAGACAAAATTGCTTTGGATTGTTTTATATTGCACAAAAAAGGCCTGTAAGTCAATATCAAGTCCTGAAAGGTTGACTTTTTTTTTTAGGTTTTTGTACACAAATGAGTCATTTGTATGAATTATTATGAAAGACATATTTAGTTTCTGAAGAGTTAAATTTTAAAGTTCTATGTCCAGTGAGCCAGAACTGTCAACTGCCTAATATGAACCAATATGACATCAATTGAAATCCGGTATGCTTATGTTGATCTCATTTCCAAACAACAGTGTGCTGGAAGAATCACAAATGTCATTATGTTGTTGTGTTTCTGGAACATCAGTGACGAACACTATTTATTTGTGATCTAATGTTGCTCTTGTTGGAAACATCTCATGAATGTACTATAACGGCAACTTTAAAAGCATACCGTACTCCCGGCTCTTCAATAACTTATTTTTGAAAGTAAATGTTATGTTTGGATTAAAACTCTGCTGTGTTGTTTTTGTCGGACAAGTCCTGCAGCTGTTGTGGCTGATTATGATGATTAAGGACCAACACTGTGTAGCTAAGCCACGTCCAAGAAACTCCTGCAGGTACTGTATCAAAAAGCAAACCAAAGGCAAAAAAAACAAAAAACAGATCCGCACACTGCACTGCAAGTGTTTACATCTTTGTCAGGAATCCAAAAGCAGAACAAGCGCTAAATATAAAGTCTCTACTCCACTATCTACTATTTGTTTTTGTAATTTATTAATTGATTTAACGATCAAATATATTTTCTGTACATTTAATTTCAACGGTTCTTAAAACTTTCAACTGTCAAGATGTTTACTCCATTCTGAAACCCATCACGTGTTTGTGTAATTGTGAAAGTTTCCTTCAGAGGTTATTAAAACAACTCAAATTCAAATACACATGATGGCACAGCTTCATTGTCCTGAAAGGTATAGTGTCAGCCTTCAACTAAGTTTGGGGGTCAAGTTATATTTTGAGAAGTTTAGGAAGTGTGTTTTTGGACACATGGACGTGACTGGCCTCTTTGGCACAATGTCTGCTGCTGACTGACTACAGCTCCACCATCAGGACAATGTTAGCTAGCTGTCTGAGCTTTGTGACCTGAACAGACGTGATGAAAACTGCAAGAGGAGTCTAACCGGTAGTGTTCTGAAAAACAATCTGGTTTCAAGCAAGAAAAAGCAAAAAGGGAACCATGTCTTCAACGTGAAATATGACCGTCAAAAGTCGCTCAATCCACCGACCGGCCATTAGGCTCATTGGAGACGGACTGCGCCTGGGCTGGAAAATAAATGAGAGCAGATGGTGTCATGAGGGGGCGTTGACAAAAAACTGGAGTGAAGTCGGACAGTTTTCCGCCTCTTTCAGCGAATACACAGAAAGTCACAGAATCAGTTACGTCCCGTTAGATCCGATCTGTCGGCTACTTGTAGGTTACAGACCTCGTTCGGATTTATTCCTGTGTTTTATAAATGTATATTTATCTAATTTATGAAACACGTTGCTGCACATCAATTTGATGTGCTGTTTAAATAAGCTTTATTATTAACCACACGATATGTCTTTAGATTAAACATTCATTGAACAACGTGGTACTAATAGTCAGCAATCAAGACTGAAGTCTTTCAACTAAGCAGAAAAATAGCATTGTTATACTATTTATGGTGTTTGTTGTCAAATCCGAAAGCCAATGAGCTCTCTGATCTGGTGACATCATCATAATCACGCCCTTAGTCATGCAGCCTAGCTCTAAAACCTTGATCTCATCGGGTTATTGTTGACCACGTTGGACACAAATCCAACCGACATGCATTCTGCCGGGATTGCCGGTGATCTTTTTTTTTTTTTTTTTGTGCAGAACCGCCTCATCTTGAACAAGCCTATTCTCCTCATTTTCAACCTTGCCATTCCCTCTCTCGCCAGAAGTTGTCCCCAGTGTGCTTCCTCCTCGATTACAAACAACATCTGCTCCACATTTCTTCATTAAGTTTCCCCAGTACTGGCCTGACCCAGGTGTAACTAATACCAATACCGATGGGTCCATTTTCTTCATCAGTCCCAGTTAAGCGTGATACTGTGACAGTGAGTCAGAATGCACAATCCCCGGACCCTGAAACCAAAGCAGCTCAGTGGAATTCAGCGCTCATTGTTTTAATTATTCACACCTGTGTTTCCTAACGTGACGGGTCAAACGTCTTCTTCAAAACAGGCGTATATGAGTCTATGTGAATCTCCTGTTGACTACTCTAGCTATTCTGATGGGCTTATTGACAAAGTGTGTTATTAACACGGACATATTAACTGTTTTTCCTCTATACCTGCCTGGCCTTGCTGTTATGCTTTGTTTTTTTATCATTTAAAATCTACCAAATCATATATATTCTTGCTCCCTTAAGGACCATAACATCAAGGCAGAGACAGTAGCTTTAACACTCAAGTTGTCAAGAAAAAAATGTGGAGAAAAAGGTAAACAAATAATAAGCTGATGTACTGCAAGTGTCCTATAGTAATATGACTTCATGCAGAAGTATTTGATTGACGATGGAAGAATCACCGAAAAGATGAAAAGACTCTATGGGGGTCTTTAGTGTTATTGATTGAGCTGCTGAACCCTCCTCTAACCACTGCTATGCCTGCTACTGAAAGTAAGAACATTTTATTTACAAAAGTAGAGGGGGGAAAACTCCAGGGGTTGTTTTCACAAACACTTTAAAAATAAGATCCGTTCCTCAGCCTACAAAATCTCAGCAAGGCGTCCCAGTTTGAAAGTGAGCTAGGTTTACTTTCATGGAAGTATAATATATACGATTTTTTTTGCAAGGGAATAGTGAAAATGTCTTCTTCGTTTATCGCCACCTTAGAGTGGTGGAGGAGTTTGAGTGGCTTAGTGATCCTGGGAGCCATGTTGTCCTGAGGTAAGAGCAGTTTCGGGGAAGAGCCCAGACTAATGGTGCGTTCACACCAAACGCGTCAAAAAAATTCTCCACGCGCATTAAGATTATTAACACAAAGGGGGCGTGGCTTATCTCTGCCGCTTTTCTCCTTGAAAAGAGCGATCTTTTCAGTTGTAGACTATAGATGAAATCACCACTAGATCTGCTTCATACTTGTTGTTGAAGTCCCAAAAGCGAGTGAACATCAAACGCCATGGTGTCTGGGTTCATACTCGTATCCGCAGTCCCACAACAGCGCCTGAATGAAGCCGCTATCAGCGCTCCTCCCGGGTGACCGGCAGCAGTTTGATTCAGCACCAGCAGGACGGCGGTGACGAGCGGACCATCTCAACGCTGATTGGCTGACGCAACTACGACTCACGCGTTTTTGCAGCCGGAGTTGGGAAATTTCAACTCGCGCGTCGACCCGAGTTTGCCTCGCCGACGGGCTGTTCGTGCTGCTTCTACGCGTCTGACGCGCTGCCCGCTGGAGGATACGCGCCTACGCAGCTTCGACGCGGCTGTGCATTGACTTTACATGAAATCTCGACGTGCGTCAAAATCTTGAGGCGTTCGGTGTGAACACAGCATCAGAGTAGTTCAGAAAGCCCCTCATGAATAGCAGCCCACGGTCTTCAGATACCTCGCCCCCAGACCAGGGGAACTGGGGTACCCTCCTGGGAATGGATGGATGCAGCAGAGAAGGGAAAATGTCTCAAGGCTTTCGCTTGTCAGCACAATTGTTGTCTGTAAACAACAATGAATTACTGCTAATGTAGACCGCACAATCGTGACCCCGACAACATGAGAAGATCCATTTCAATCAACTCCCCTAGCAACATTTGGCAGTCTGTCTGAGGTCAAGTGTAGCCGAAAGGTATTTTGAGTATCCTTTTAACAAATGCTTGTACCCTTCACAATAAAATCCTGAAATGTCCAGGGCTTTTATTGTGAAAGGTACAAACGGAAGAAGTCAATCAGGTATGAGCTGCCTTCGTCAAGGTTGAAAGCAATAATGAACTTTATTGTGTCAGTCCGGACTGCAGAGCCTCCGTGTTGTTAATATGTACTTCATTCCACACAACGTGATTCATCGACGCCTCGTTTCATGAGCCGGCAGCTCCGAAAACTCAACCTCATTCAGAAAAGTACAGAGTTTTTTTTTCACAGTACACTATTTATGTTCTGTTTGAAAGTATTCATAACGATAACAAGAGCTGTGTGAATTATTCACACAAAAGAAATAGTCAAAATATGTGTACACAGTAGCATGGTGGAAAATGTACATACATCCTCACTAAAGCTTCAGGTGATACGAGAATTAAGACTTTTCAGTTCAGTGCTAGTGCATTATGGGAGGGGGTTTGTGTAGGTTTAAATGTACACGTTGCCAATGTATCTGCTGGATCAGACCACCTTGTTCTTGCTTACATGCGTAACATCTTTCTTGAACCTCACAGGCTGTTTGTGTGTCTGCAGAGTGTAGTCACTCTGCAAGCTATTCTGCAGAGAATTAACTTCTGCCATTCTGATTGGTGGTCCAGCTTTATCTGATTGTATTTCAGGCCCTGCTGGATGTCAGCAAGGGCTTAATACTCAGGATAGGATGAGAAGGGGTTTGATGGGGAAGGTCAAAAAGCGGCAAGAGCAGAAGGAAAGAAAATAAACAATATGTCATTTGAAGAATTGCGCGGAGGCCGGATGAAAAGAACTGTTGGAATCACTGGACAAATAACGGAGAAGTAGAGAAAAAGGAAAGAACGTAGTCTGTAATGAGAAGGGAAGGATTTGTAGAGCAGGGACAACAGGAGAAAACAAGTCGAGGAGTCAGGGTATTAGGAGTGGCGGAAAATAAAAAAGAGAAAGGATGGAGTTAAGACGTAAATTAAGTCAGAGTGCAAACATAGGGAGACGGGTTGGAAGGAACAGGGGAAAAGAAGCACAGTAGGATGGATGGATGGAGGGGAGAACGCCGAGGCAGCAAAGCCCCAGCAGGTCAACATAATGTGAGCAGCAGAGACTGAGATAATGCCCCAGGACTTCAGGCTCGGGGAGATGCGAGTGGCGGAGTTCGCGGTGGGTGGGCGATAAGGCAACGAAGTCTCTGCTGACTGCCACAACCTGTTCTTTCTTCCTGGCTCGGGAGGAGAAAACTTTACACCGCCTCAACGCTGAAACTCCCAAAGATTAACTCCTCCTGTGGCAGACTTCTGGTGCTTTAAATCGGGCTCCAAAGGTATAAAGTGATGAAAGAGCGTCCACCCTCCCACACACACCCTCTACTATCTTATGATCTAAGGAACCAACAGTGTCTCTCCTCCAGCTTCCTCCCAGCCACTGGGCTGCGAGTGTGTTTGTGTAAGGCAGGAAGTGAAAGACCCTGCAGCCATAGTGTATCATTCTGTAATGAATATTTTACATTGTCTTCAACGCAGAAAATATGGTAAGAAACGCATCTATTATCACATTCAATTACAACTTCTTTCACACAGTAGTGTCAGATAAAGCCTCTTGCAATATGTATACTGAATACTTTAGCTCAGGGTTATTCAGTATAAATTCAACTGAGACCAGTTGGAGAGAATCTCCTCATGGAAAGGTCTGGAACATCACAATAATGTCTAACTTTAGTCCCATATTTATTGAAGTAGCTTAACTTGTATTAGGGTCTGTGTGTAGACAACCATAGACTTGTCATTTAAAATATATTAACTGAATAATCGCATGATTTTTCTGCGATTAATCGATTAAAGTAAAATCTAGTGCATTGCATACTTTTATTTTAAAGTAATGTTATCAGAACAGCAATGGTAGAGCCATGGAGCTTTGGGTCAATCGTATGTTTGTATTCTGCATAAGAGGCGTGCAACTCAAACCAGTAACACAAACAATGCAGCTTTAAGTCATTGCACATGTTTTGTGAGGAAGGAAATGCATGGTCCAAGAGCGTCACACCTTGATGAAACACAAAATGACTTTTTAGGGAGAGTTTGTTAAAGTTGACAGTATTTCCGTTTGACTGCAAGAAAATGGCCACAAAGCAAATCAGCTATCGGTTAATTGTTGAAGTCATTTATCAGGAGGAAGAAACAATTTCTCTATCCTGCTTGTCAAATGCGAGAACTGGCTTGTTGTATCCGCTTTACATCATGCTAAATCCAATAGAGCATAAGCAATTGTAAAATGTCACCTTGGGCTCTTGGAGATTGTGTTGTTTTTTGTTTTTTTTTAATTTACTGGCATTTTGAGTGAAGAGATTAATCAACAAGAAATAGATGCAGCCGTAATTATATAACAGTGGAGCACTGGATGCTGCTTCGTAAGCACAATCTTATTGATTTATCCTCAAAAATAATTTGATGAAACAAACTTTTGTTAAAGAATACACCGCTCATAAGCATAATATAATGTAAAGTAAGCTTGATTTTTGATCAAGTGGGGAAATTAATTGGGCCTCTGGTGGGCGGCGGTCTGCGGGTAGTTTCCTGTTTTTTGACAACTTTGACAACATAAACGTAGCCTTGCCTCATTCTGGACCTGCTCCAACTCTTAACTCACGGTTTACAGAAGATAATGTGTATGAACGTGTGTACACATGACCACTAGATGGAGACAGAGGTCTGGTCTAAGCAGACGTACAGCAAAAGCCTTATTTGGAAAACAGCATAACTGCTCGGGAGGTTTAATGACCGGTGTAAGCGCTGGAGTTTGAAATGAAACTAGCATAGGGTCACTGGTTTCCTTTTTTTTGTATCTTTGACGTGAACTTACACTATATTATGACTTATATTCAACATGTATTGTAGTATTATCCATAAATCATACAGGACTCGTTCAGTTGCAGCTTCTTCATTTTTATTTTTTATCAAACTTTTTCTGATTGTTTGCTCCATTGTCTTTCTATAGTTTTGTTCTGTTTGTTTCTGTCCTGTGTAAAGCATCTTTGAGCATTTTCAAAAGCGCTATATGAAATTAAAGTATTATTATCCATATATTGGTTAATTATATACTGAATTGTAATTAGTCATAAAAAAAAACTTATTTTCATATTTGCTGGGGCTTTTTATCGATATTTCTTTTTTTTTTTTGGATTGGTTTACACTTTTCATAAACGTCATCCTTTGTTATAGCTAAGAATGAAACCAGGAAAATGTGGTCTGTGCAGTGTCTAGAAGATTCCCGCTGACGAACAGAGCAAAACCGGAAGTATGACGCTCGAAGCAGGGACTTGTGTCTGCGGATAGAGGGCGAGGGCATAATAGGAACCTGTGAGTTGGACTCCCCCCCCCACACCCCGAGACATCACGTCCCTCAGATACCAAAAGCTGTTTCACTTCCACAGAGTCTTCTGGTGCAATGCTTGCAACACTGATTCCTCGCCCTGTCGGGCTGTGTGGACAGCGATGGTTCTCAAGTTCAATAACAGACGACCGAGAGAGTCGCTTCACGGAAAAAGAAACGATGTCCGGAACCTACATACTAGTGGCTAACACTGTCCATAATGTTCATTTACATTTCTGCTTTCACGTCACTTTCGTGTCACAGTTCTTACATGCTTGAAATGCAAATTTTTGTTTTGCTTTGGCTGCTTCCTCTTGTTATGATACAATCACAGACAATGGAGACGCCTTAATGCAAGGTCTCAGTGTGGATTTAGGCCACCACAACAGCTTCAATAATCAAAGTTACCAGATTCTAAAACTCGACTGGAGCAACTGGGTTAATAGTCCTAGAATGGAACTGGAACAGCATGTGGGGGCTTGTTATTTATTTCGTTTTGCTCATAAAACACTTCTCTGTTGCTGAATTGTCAACCTTGAGAGTAAACACTGGCATTGAATGTGATCTTTCAGAGTGTATTTATGACCATCTACCTCACACTTCTCGAGCATGTGTGACAACATCATACTTTATATTGTAACTCAGCCATTCCTCATCAGGCCTCTGATCCGTGAGGAACAAAAACCTAGACAAGGACTTCCTGTGGCTTATGATTCATCTGAACATATGGCATTTTCCATCCAGACACTTGTTTACAGCACATCCCTCTTTTCATTTGTTGGGTTTAAGAACTATACTACAAAAAAATAACATTCACTTCAGTGGAAATGTGATGCCTTGATGTCGAAAAGTGAAGTGGGAGTCCTCGCTCCCTCCCCTTCACTGGGTCACTCTCTTCCACTTGTCACACACACATGCCCCAGCGTGATGGGAAAAAAAAATAATTCAGAGACCAGAGGGATACTGACCACACAAAGTCAAACCAACAGAATAAATCCTGCCGCTAGTATTCCACATGAAACCTCAGCCAGATCAACAGCCTTTTTTTCTCTGTGTGCTCTTCCACCACCTCTCGCTGCAGCGACAGCACTTTCATGCGTGACCATGAGCGTGATGGGAATTTGGGTGAATGATTATTCCGGGGCATTCGTGATGGTTTACAGGAACAATGTCTATAAGTAAACACAGATTCTGGAATTGAAGAGTTAAGTGTCCTCATGCCATCTCTTCAGGGGGGAAAACTGGTGTGTGATGTGGCTTTTTAAAAGGCCTCTTCCTGATGATAAGCCTGTGTACAACGACTCAGATCACAAAGACTTGTCTCGATTTCCCTGACTCACAAACACTATCGGGAATGCCAATTTTAGAAGACAATAGTCTTCCCTTGGTTTGATAAAAGTCAGAACACACACAAACTGTAAAGTGCTGGGAAGGCACTACTTCTTAATTAAGCCAGCCAGCATGTGATCACACTGCCTGTTATTTTTTTCTAACCTATAATGTGTTTGTACAGTGGAGCTGAGAGGTACACAAGAAACAAATCAAACTAAATTGAAAGTGTCATACTTCTCTTATGGTTTTCAGTGGCCTTGCAGGATAGTATTGCTGCTGTAAGCCTTTATAGCTTACAAAGTACACTTCCTGTCAATCAGGCAGGTCTCATCTGGTGAAATAGTTCCTGATTTTCCATTTTTTTGTAACGCTAATGTCACAACAGATCCTTTGAAACTATCCAGAAGTTGGTGTTGTCCAGTAGCCTGATGAAAGTGGGTTCTTACTGTCAATCAGGGGGAATTTTGCTGTTGCGTACATGCTAAATCGTACCAAACGGATATTGCTCGAGATTGATGGCTAAATTCTACGCGGTGCTCATCGCGACCGTATGAGGAAACCTCTATTGACGCATTCTAAATAGTAGACACCATCATAGGAAAAATATACTGCTTTTTTTATTTATTTTTTCCTCTAAATAGAATGCTACAGAGACAATAGTAGATAGGAGCTAAGCTTTTGACTTTATTTCAATTTACAATATGCCCCTTAAAGTTCACATAATTAAATGGTACAGTAAAAGTAGGAAACATAAATACACCACAGGGATTCTGTATTTAGTAAATGTTTTGATCATGAGTAAACCAGGTATAAACAGGTACAGTATGTACTACTTTTGTTAAGATTGCATAACATATTGTCAGCCATCATCGGACTTGTAGTTAAGACCTCTGTCATGTTACTACATTTATCAAAGATGGACGTCACAAGAGTTGTTAAAGGAATACAAATGACTGATATACATGAAACATACCTGAAAATATTTTTTGACAGTGTAATGTTGGCTGCTCAATTGAACCAATGGCCATTTAAACGTTTTCATTCACAGCGTTCTGCCACCTTCACCTGAGGGTCTGATGATGAGGGTGGTATTGAGAGAAGCACACTTTGCTGTTAAGTGAAATTTATTGTACTTGCAGCAATCTGCTATCAGTGATAGTCATCAACGGTTTTCCACCCGTGTGTCAACCACCGTATGAGAGGAAATCAACCCACACAGTAATGAGCGCCGATGACTCATCCACTTTTATTCAAGAGTCCGTCAGTTTAGTTCAGGTTTTCTGGCTAAGAAAGGCTAGTGGCAGCATATTTGGCGAGTTGTAACCCTAAGTGTAGCTTTGGTCGATAGCCAACCTAACCACCCAAGATAAAACTGAGTCACAAGTTAATTACCGTAAAGGTTTGGTGGGTGTACTCCGCTATACCAAGCTAGCGCTGCTGCTAGCTCCCTGCTGCTGCTGCTACTGCCCGCGTCCCCGCCAACCCAAGTCGGGCGTCGAGCCGGGGCCGGTCCCGCTACCTTCGGTGGTCGTCGGGGAGCTAGCAGGGAGCTAGCGCAGGGTTAGCAACAGTGCTAGAAAAATCTACACTAAACTATTTTTTTCAAATCTTTGCTTGTTTTTCTTGTAAAATGCTGGAGAGTATAAATCCACTTGAGAACTCTAAACTAATTGAAACAATCTGAGTCACAGCTGGGAGACATAATGCAACGTGTAGGCATGGCTTCACCGGGTCACAAGCAAAGTATATTGATGGAATAATATGTACAGTGCACAGTCTAAATACCCTAACACATGACTCAAACAACATCCAGTGTCGACTTTAAATAAAACACAGTTTGACAAAATGGATGTGGATCACTGAGAAAAGCTGCTTGTCGCTTCTGTCAGCTCTCCTTTGCCGTCTCTGTTGCCATTTGCATATTTACATTGAGAAACAACGTAAGATATTTGATGTAACATGCCGCAAAAGGAAGGCGACAAGCCGCATGCAAAATGCAAAATGCATATGAGGGTGTGTTTGTGGTTTGCCATTATTAATGCAGTGAAACAATAGGTGTCAACAGAAGAACCACAACAAGCTATTCAAGATCATACACATACCTCATTGTGAACATTTCTCACGGGAACGCTGCGAAGATAATAATCCCAATAAGGGTTCAGATTCAGGATTTCCGGGATTAAAATGTTTCAGTGTTTCAATAAAGCCAATTGGAAAACAAAATCTTCGTTAAGTGGAAGACGCAGCACTAAATGTGAGGGGAATGCAGAGATGACCTTCAGAATCACAGAGGACATATGGCAAATAAACCAAAGCAAAGTCTGGCGTTAGTAATTGGCTGTTCAGTAAATCCTGAGAGTGCCTGTATGCCGTTTACAAGGATAACGACGGCAGATTAACCACTCAAAATTTGGAGTATTTTTTTCAAACAATAGGTCCCCGGTGTCAGACTCAGATCGCAGGCTGAATAAAAAGCAGACTGTCACTAGGTAAGATCCTGTTTGTTGTATTAACGCAGTTTCCCATTGTTGTTTGTTTTATTCTTTAAATAGTGAGTGAACCAAAGCAGTAAAGAAGGATGGATAGCTGAACGATAAGCCGAAACTACCTCGAAACCTCCGGTAATTCCTCCATGGGGATAAATAAAGTGTCGCCTATCTATGTAAAAGGAGTCATTCGTAGTGACAAACCTACAGAACCTGCAGCTCCCCTCAGCTTTACATTGTTATTGGACATATTGTATTGTTGTATTGTAAAAAAAATATATTCATTAGCCGCTTTTATAGAACAAACATTGCACAAAATCAATCAAGTGGTCGTATTCACATGTGCTCAGTGAAGTGATCATGATGACGCCGTGAATGCCGGTGTAGTTTTGCATTCTCTGTACTTTCTCATGTTCCTGATGAAACTACTGTCCAACCAAGCATACAATATTAAGGGCGTCGTCCGTGAGAGAAGTCGCTGACCTTGCACAAACATCAACTGCAGCTCCTGTAGTTCTAGGACTAGTGTAGTAGTGTGGAAAGTTTGAGAAAAAGCCCACTTCAGCATTCTCTTAACCACAAACAAAATGGTCAGACCCCTGAGGGAATCCTGAAAAGCACCGCACACACACACACACACACACACACACACACACACACACACACACACACACACACACACACACACACACACACACACACTTACACCCCCCAACGCACACAAAACGCTCTGCTTAGTATCAGTACATGTAGAAACTTCCTCACTAACTTCCTGTCTCCTTACATTAGTCAAAGCATGTTTCAATGTCTGTGTGCAATATCCAGCCTATTATAGTTTGTTTTTCTCTGTAAAGCTGGTGTTTCGACAAATGTTGTCCAACTCATGTGTTTCTGGCCTTTCAAGCTGAATGGCATGGCATTTTTGGCAACTGATACAATCCAAATGTTTTTTAGTCTATTATTTGGCTCCTATTGCTCAGCAATTCCCACCCTACTTTTCCAACTGTCCTGTGGTGTACTCGCAAGGTAACCGTTCTGCAAACTTTAAAAAAACGGTGTTCTTTAAGCTGTTTGGGCACAACCGCTGTTGGGTTTGTGTACCACAGAGCTGACCGTGAACAAGCAAGAGGTCATGTGTCAAAAGCTTTCGGTAGATGTCTGCGTAAACAAGCACTGCAAGGCTATTGGTTTGATTTTCATATCATCGTTGCAATCTTTCAAAAATAATTCGTTAATAGTTTGACATCAGTCGACCCATTATGACATATATGTTGTTTTGAGACCAATTGCGGGCCAAGTGTTGAGAAGTTTGAAAGAAGACAAACGTGTTAGATATTCTTTACGGCTTTGAAATATGTTCTTGGACTTGAATACAATAACCAGACTACAGCTTCTGACCAAAGAAAAGGTGAGTAGTTCATGCATTTCAGTCATTTGGACCTTTCAAGCTATCCTTTTGTACAATTTGGTGGAGATGCTCAAAGAGCTACCTCAGCATAAAGGGGACGACAAAAGGCTCAGAAATGTATTTGCTCACGGTGTATATGGAAGGCCTACCCTTTATTAACGCCATGTTTTTAGGCGACTGTCCACCTCTGTGCTCAGATGGTCTCGGTGTCTCAACACATATCGTGTGCATGGTACAATCGCAAACTGGAATTTTACAGCTGTGAGTCAGTACTGTAACTGAAGAAGCAGCAATCGTCGGTCTGCTTACCCCAAAGGAATGTAGATACTTGTACCAGCAGGCCCTCGGCGTCACGGGCATCACGCCTTCCCTGCAAGGTGAAAGGCAGTTGGGCAACAGTACTGTTTGGGGAGCAGTGCTGTTTAGAGACACCACAACAGACGTCTGTAACTCCTTACAGGACATTTCCAGGGATGTTAAAATGCCAAAATTTCTCTTTTCAAAGATTCGCCTCTATGAAATCAAGGATCTGATGAACAATGTGAAGCAACCCAAAAGGTAAGCCAGGCTGAGTCACGGTTTGAGCAAGATGGACGGGCTTACTTTTTAATTTCACTGTTAAATTGTGTTAAAAGTTGAATTTCATCTGTTCTGCAGAAGTCATATTGTTCTTAATCGAAGTGGGCGTAAGAAGGACATCCAAAGGCTCATGGGACAAAGAATAAATGATGCGACATATCCTTCAAAACCCAGGTCGTGTGTGTGGCAATATTATAGATATATATTCATGTTCCGGCTGTTCATTACTATGAAAATGAATTCTCAAATATCTCTTTATTACAGTTGGCAGACTGATCATAAACTTCAACCGACTCTGGAAAAAATGCTACATGATAAAAGTAACACGTTACGAAATGTTTTGAGACAATAAAATACTTCAAAAAAGTGATTGCTGAACATCAATCCCTGTTGGAAATCACAATTTTGATTTTGTGTGCACAACATTGACCCCCATGACGTGTCCAATGGTATTTAAATAGTTTGAATGTCTTCCTCTTTACAGAATATTTAGCAGCGTTCCGCTGCTTTCTGCAGTCGGAGTTCAGTGAAGAAAACCTTGAGTTCTGGCTCGCATGCGAAGCCTTTAAGTCGACTGCTTCACCGGAAGACCTTCGCTGGAAAGCAGAGGGGATCTACCAGGAGTTCATCCAGCCTCTGGCCCCCAGAGAGGTCAGTTCTTCAGTGACATATGGGTTAATGGTTCATGGTTGATGGAGACAGAGATGGATGAAAGGCCAGCAGACGGTAGAAATCAACTCCGAACTATTCTTCCCCTTTAGCACACTTAAATATGATTTCAGAAAGAAAAATACAATACAAAATGTTTATAATAGAGCAGGGTATTAGTTGTGACGTTTAGTAGATGCAATAAAGTATTATTGCATCTACTAAATGTCATAACTTTCACTGCCAGTGTTGGTCACTGAGGTAAAGGGGCGTTCAGGTTTTGTAGCATTAGATCAATATGTTGCACATTATGCTCATTCAAAGTGAAGGACCGCATTTCACTACAAACACACAATTCTGTTTCCGGGACTTTTGAGGACATCAGGACGAAAAGTCCCGACAAGACAGGTGAGGGTCACACACAGTTGTGTGTTTTCAGGACTTTTGGGGTCATTCACTCAAAATGGATTTCCTGGAGACTTACCCGGAGCAAGTCTTCACACTAAAATGTAATGATTTATGTTTTGGTGATGTGCAATTGTCCCCATTTGTTCCCTCCCCCCTGCCAAAAAGGAGAATCCCAACGATTTGATTGTATTCAAAATAATATCCACAGAAGATAAACAGTGTGTGTTTAGCTCGCTGCAACTGTTTTCAGGTTTGTGTTCAGTTTGTAGCAGAGGGAATTGTTGCTTTCCTACATGTTGGGTTTTCACGAGGTCAGACGACAAGGACAAAAAGCAATTGAAGTCATTATTTTTACACATGCAGTCAAAAAAAAAGAGTAAAGGAAGTCAACACAATTATGGTGAATTATTGTGCAACAATCTAGAGGGAAAGTGTCTTCATGTACATACAATTTAGGCAGCAAGTGAGAATTCAAAATATAGAATATATTGTAAATGCAGAAAGTCTCTCGTATGTTATCCCTGCTGAGTGACCACATGTGTAGGCATTGTTTACTCCTCTATCCCCTTTTGTTTCTTTCATTTGGAGAAATAACCAATTCATATGTGCATGTGGCATTTTTTCACCTCAATGATACATTGATACATCAGCGTGGTGGTTGTTGGACCTGTCCTCCTGCCCTCACGCCAGCCATCGTCACATTGATGCCTTTTAATTTACATCCACCGGGGGAAAAAAAATGTATGCAAATTGACTTTCCATTGGCATTGTTTTTGTTCTGGGCAGAAACAAAAATATTTCATTTAGTCACACTGTGTGTGTCTGGTCCGCTAGACACACACAACTCCTTTTAGAGTTCATTGGGGTTCTGGTCTCTTGGTGAGACAAACTTCAGAGAAGCAGCTGTGTGCTGCTCTTCATCGAAAGTGGAAAACTGAAACTAACAGAAAACACTTCTGATCAGGCCTAAATCTCACCAGCGTGTGGCATATTGTACATGCTAATCTTAACTTCACCACCTCCGATAGAGGGTAGCTCTAAGCTGTTTCCCAAAGCTTTTCACAAGCACACATAGCAACACAAAGCTACCAGTCAGAGGAGCGTGTCGTTCCTTTAGAAAACTGGCAAGCTGCGTGCGAGCGATTCAGAAGAAAGCCTCGTCTTTAGCAGGGGAAGCCTGGATGAAAAAAAAGCTTAGATGACGATGCTAAATGCAAGCCTAGTGATACAATTGTGACAATGTGTATTCCAATGTAGGATTAAATTGGCATAAAAAACTGTCGCACAAAAACGCCCCGACAAGAACACCTCAAGAATATTGATCCCAGCGCCTCTCCCCGTTCTCTGATCGCCTCCTGGGGAACGATACCGCCTCCCCCCCGCCCTCCCGCGTTGAAAAATACTACTTTGGACGGTCTTGTTTCTGTGCAGCACAGCTATCTTGGAGATGGATTTGTTTTCAACACCATTTACAATGCGTTGGCTTTCTGTTTCTTCCGCAGATCAATGTTGATCACCACATTAAGGAGAAGATCAAGAAGTCTTTGGAGAAGCCGAGTCTCTGCTGCTTCGACGAGGCCCAGAAGCACGTTTACCTGCTGATGGAAAGAGACTCTTGCCCCAGATTCCTGCTCTCAAATGCCTACCTGAGTCTAAAGTACCAATCCAGGACCCGTTGGTACATTTAGCTCAGAACACAGCATCCAAACAGTTTTTTTTAATCCCCACGGTTTGTCTTTTCTTGCTATTTGGTTGAATGGAAAAGTTATTTCACGCTGTATGACAAGCTTGGATGAAAACCACTCTTTTAAGGCCAGATAATCTCTTTTTTTTGAGAAGAAATGTTCTACTATAATGCAACATTAACTTCTTATAGGATAGTAAGATGATGTTTTGATAAAATGATTTGGAAAATAATCAAGCAGGAAAAGAGAAAAGTAATGTGATTGAGGGACAAATGTATGTGTACGTAGGGAGGGAAGAATGCGGTTGGTATGTGTCAGTACTTTAGATAATTGTGAAGAGTTTAGACTTGTTTGACGTAGCGTATGTGTAGAGGAAAAGTCTGAAGAAGTTAAGGTGCAGAGTACAGTATGATGAATGCTAAATAAATGGCTTTCTGTCATGGAGAAAAAAAATGACCTGCCTTTTTTTTATTAATGTACATTTTTACAAAGTCATGACTTCCTGACCATCTTTGGAAACATTTCCCGAGATGAGAAGTTCTCACTCAACATCTATAACCATTCTTACTATTATGACTAGTTTCCATGGAGTCAGACGTTTGAGGCAGATTTATATTCATCTGACTTCAATCGAAGTGGACTAGGGGATGGGCATGAGTCAAAGAAAAAGAAGAAGAAGAAAAAAGAGAGAACAGTTTCCACAGCTCGCCCAGCAAGGAGATTCTGTCTTTGGTCACATGTCTGATATATCCTTTAATTAGGTGCAGAGATGACTTCACACACCAGCAAAAGGGTTTACCAAACTGGAAAAAAGTAACCCCGCGGTAACCCTTGATCTCACTCTGTTCTGTAAATGGCCTTATTCTTAGAGATTGTGCCTTAAAAAGGAGTACTGAGGCAGCTAATAATAACCCAGAGGGCTTAAACGACAACACTGGAGTCATCCGACAACCTGATGCGTAACAGATCAGGCTGTATGTGCTGCCTTGTTAGGGGAATAACCTCATCGCCCACAGACAACGATGGCAGAGATACACCACAAGTGCTGTACTTTGAGAGAATGTATTTCAGATTCAAGATTGATATCTTACGGGTGAAGCTTTGTTTGTCTCCTCCGAGGCAGTGTATTGAGGTGTAATAAATGGCGGTAAGCGAAAAGAAAATGTGAAATATGAGGTTTGTTTCTTCTCATTTTGTAGCCACGAAACCCCCGTGTGATATTTTGAGCACGAGAATGTGCTGTATGCTGTTATATAAAGTGTGAACGTGTGGAGGAAGAGGAAGTATTAGGTTTGGTTACATTTCATACATAAAACATCTTTACTAATCCGGCTAAGTGTTGAGGGTCTACGCATAATGACAAAGTTTAAGGATGCTATAGTTGCTATGAGTGGACTTTGTCAAATGTTGCTGATACATTCAGTATTGTGACGTGGCAGATCAGTTTTTAAGTAAAATATCTTAATTACGTTGATAAAAAAATAGAATCCTGGACGCCCTAATATGTATTTACTGTTGTATGGAAGCAGGAAATGAAAGCTAAAACTATCTGTGCGTTATTTTGATGTCAAACGTCAGTAACTCCTCACACACTGGGATGTCAGGGGTTGTTCCCGATACATGACAAAGGTCTCACATCTTTATCACGTGGTGCACTATTCTTCACGCACGATCTGTCCACTAATCCGGCACAGTTACCATGGTAGCCAAAAAGGAAGTGAGTACTGTCGATGGCACGGCGTCCATACACACTTGGGGAACTTCACGACCAGATCTGGACGCCAAAGGCTAATAATGTTTTAACTGCTCTGTTCCTCGTTGTACCTGTAGCCGTAAACACTCGATGAAATTTTAAAAAAAAGGGAAAGCTCTCCGTTCACAGGGTTTGTTGATTCTTCGTAACGCTTCAGCACTAAGAACCGTGTTTGGGCAAAAAGAGGGAGAGCCGCATCGAGGAAGCCGAGCCAAAGGGCAAATTGTAACAGAATAGCCCGGGGTATCAAATGGTGAGCAGGAGCAGCTGGCGATAGGCTAAAACAACAGAGGCATTCAGTCAGGTTCATGATATCGCAGCACTCCTGTGAGGTATTTTTAATTACCGTCTGAATCCTATTTCTTTCCTTTTCCATTCAGAATCTGCTCCTTGTTATAACTTGTATTCACAGGGAATCAACCCCCTACATTAATGCTGGGCGCCATGTTGGCTCAATGGTCGTTGTATTGCTACGGTGTGCGCCGCTTTTAGCCGTCACGTAAATCGAGGCCTGAACTTAAATCCTCCTCGTGATACTTTAATGCGAAAGTCAGTAAGCTGTAATCAATGTGGGAATTGATTGACAGCTTTGGATCATTTCTAATACTGATTGTTTGACATTAGCTAGAAGTTTGGAGGTGTGAAAGCTGGCTGGGTTTCAACTTTTCTCTCAAGCTTTTTAAAAAATGCCTTACACGTCTACTACCGCCACGTTTCGTGTGTAAAACCAAGTGCAACGCTTGGAACGACTGCAGAGCTACCAACTCCCACGGTTTCGCCGTGTGACACACGCATTTGCATGTTTTCACATGCACTCACGCCACACAGCCAATTTCTCACGGCAAAAAAAATTTGGATTTTGGGCTGGGGTGCGTTCGTTTCTTTTCAAACTCCCTGATGATGGATGGTGCTAAGGAGCGGAGGAGACTCAGGAGGAGCAGAGAGAATAAGGTCTCAGGGCTCTCAAGTGTCACGCATTGAGCGTGACTGTCACTCATTTCGGTCTTAAGTCACGCCCTCCCGCCACACGGCTGTGCGGCGGCGGAGATTTCTTGTCGTCATTGTCGTCGCACCCACCCCGTCAACGTCTTGGCAATTTGGGTCACCCCCGACAAAAACTCCCTCCAAGGTTTTTCGAAAAGTTGGCAGCTCTACGACTGCGAGGAGAGGATGTCAGAAAATGTGTTGTTTTTCTAAATTTGGACGATCATCACGTCTTGCCGTCTCTCCATGACAGCAGAGTGAGTGTGGCTATTTGCCTGGATAGCACTTCACGCTAGTTCAGTTCAAGCATGCCCTTTTCTTTTAAGATATAATATATATGTTAAATCAATTCCCACAGCTCTTTCTTACGTTTAAGTCATCCACCTTCCAACGCCAGACTAAATACGTAAAAGGGCTGCACTGATTCCGAGGAAACACACAAGGTCAAAGGGTTCAGTGCTACAAACGCTAATCACAGCTAACGCTAGTCAATCGCCAAGAAACTGTCCAGTTCACCACAAGTTCTCACACCACAACTTGAGTTCTGGCCAAGGCCGGTTATTTTTCTTCACTCCTGTCTGCGCCCGGTCCCTTGAAGAGCAAACAGACTCAGATGTTAGAGGCTGTGCTCTGTCAAACGTATACGAGCCGGTGTTGACATCGGCGTTGGGAATAGTTGACCCTGTTGGCCATCACTCTCTTGTGTGACAGTTTCACACAGTCTCTTCAATTTGGGGAGAATTAGCTTCATCTTCGTCAAAATGTTTCAACTTGGTCTAAATGTTTCATCTTCGTCTAAAGCTTCGTCGAAATGTGAGAGTGTGCATACAGGTTTTATTTTTTTAACTTCTATCTTATTAAATCCATGGTGTTGTAAAAAAAAATCCCAAAATGTTGGTCTTAGAGGATGTGGTGCTTGGCAACATGTCCCCAAAGCCTTTCAATATTTGTAGGGGTATTTATTCCTCATAAATATGACAATATTTATATACGATACATATATTAGAATAAAAATACACACAGATTTGCATGTTCTGCCCTCCGTATAAGGCTTTCTGGCGACAGTTTTGAAAATATAGGAAGCTTTTGACAGTAACGTTGTGTCTGAAACCAGAGTGCGGTCATGATGTGGCGTTCTGACAACTTTTTAGGGACTTCCTGTCGTCAAGTCCATCTGTTGCAATAAATTTGCAATTTCCTCTTTCTCGCTCAGGACTGTGGCCTTGTGTTGTATGAATTCACGCCACTTTTTTTTCAAAATTATTTCCTTGAAGTTGACATTTCATCAAAGCGGACAAGCTCTCTTCCCGTTTGTTTTCAAGAAGCGTCGCTTCTGAGCCCCGTTTCAGAGGGCTCTTCCAAAACACAGTGCGGAGGTCACAATTTGCCTATCGAAGAACAATGTTACTGTCATTTGCATCTGTCCTGGCCAGACTAAAAATAATGTGAACACAGCATGCCCTGTCTGTTTGGCTTGTCCAGTCAGAAGGAGGGAAGGATTCGCAGAAAAGGAAGCAGAGAGACATAATAGGCAAGAGGGGGGAGGCGAACATGCAGTACGGTGTGAGTATGTGTCGTTTCTAACAGTGAGGCAGGAGGAGGAGGAGGGGGAGGGGTAAGGGCAGGAGGAAGAGGAGGAGGAGGAGGAGGAGGAAAAAGGGGTGCTTCCTCTTCAGCCTGGGCTGAACTGCTGATGTATACTAGGAGCCCCAGTCCGTAGCAACAGGAAACCTTGGTATAAAAAGCCGCGTCGCAGGGGGAACCCTTCTAAGTGTCTCTCAGCCGCACCATGACCCGGACCGAGAGCCTGAGAGAGTGGACTTAACAAGACAATGCCCAGCCTAACCGCCGAACCACCCAACACACAACACTTCATCATGGACCGAGATGACAGGAAGAGAAACAAGAACATGTGAGTGAAACGTTTATTTTACCGCCGTCTGTGGGGTTTCCAGTAAACGTGCCGACTTGGGGCTCCATGAAAAGTTCTCTCTATCATTTATTCAACGTATTTGCAAAGTTGTTTTTGTTTGGGGGCTCTCACGCCAAACCTTTCAAACATTTAGCACACTTAGGAATATTACGGATGCTTTATGGCATCTCCTGAAAATAGCTTAAGTCAATAATGTCCTCTAACTTTACAACAGCACATGCTCTGTTCTAATTACTAACATGCCCAACATGCTTTGACAGATCCACTGGAAACTAATATAACAAGCAGTAAATCCAATAGGGATGTATTGATGCATTTCTTATCTCTACACAGCGGAAAGAACTTTATGTGCCGACTCCAGTGCATGTTCTCACACTCATCAAGCTCTGAGAGGTAAGGGGACTTATGGAGTGTTTTGCATACATTTCAGTTTTAAAATAGCCAGCCTGCTCCACATCATTTCCATCTATGGCATCACGAAAGGATTCAAATGAAGTAGAGTCTCCATGTTTGCTTTGGCACAGCACAGCACAGCACGCCAACATATCCCATGGTTTGGACATTTTTGCGCAATTTTGATAAGCACATCTGCTCTCCTTCCTCGATTAGACCGCTTCTGTCTCCCTGCAAGCCCTCACAGTTCACCCGGGCTTCATTTGACCCAAATTTGATTTTGCTTGAGTGATCTAACTTGAATTCTCTCCCAGCAGGCTAAGTTTAGAAGATACCCAACAATGGTCACAGTCACTGGAACGGCTTCTGGAGTCTAAATGTAGGTTGCTTTTTCCCCTGATGATGAGAAAACGGCTCGAACAGTAAATTCCGTCCGTGAGAATGAGAGTTAAAGAGAATATTTGGTTCGTAAAGCTGACCGTGGGTGTTTTCTTGGCCCTCACGCTGGCTGTGTTTTCTGCGCTTTTTCCTCAGATGGCTTGGCCACTTTTCGCAACTTTCTGAAATCTGAATACAGCGACGAAAATATTGAGTTCTGGCTCACCTGTGAAGACTACAAGAAGATCAAGTCCTCATTCAGAATGTCCTCAAGAGCCAAGAAGATTTATGAGCAGTTCATCAAAGCAGAATCTCCTAAAGAGGTAAATCCAACTGAGAAGTATCCACACATTCATGCACAGACCCCATCGCATGCACTTGCTTTATAAACACTTATGATATTAAAAAAAGTGCCTGTTCACATGTTGAGCTTAAAATATCTTGCTCTTGGCTTAAATCCCCTCGTTCCTATCTGTCTGCCTCACTCCAGATCAACATTGACTATCACACCCGAGAGCAGATCAAAAGGAACGTCAAGACTCCCACCATGCACTGCTTTGACGACGCTCAGAAGATAGTTTACGGGCTGATGGAAAGAGACTCGTACCCACGGTTCCTCCGCTCAGACATTTATAGAACTCTCCTTGAAAACCTCGCAGCTGACGCCACGAAGGGATGAAAGTGAAGTCAGAGGGGGAGAGAGAGAAGGAGAGGGGGAGAGAGATGGAGAAAGAGAGTGAGAGAGAGAGAAAGGACATAAAACCCATAACTGGAATGTCTGAGCTTCTTCAGGAGGAAGGGCCGACGACAAAGAAGGGAGGAGGGGTCAACAGAGGCCTCGCGCCTCGCCATTGCCACGGACTCCAGGCGCCAACTGCGCCGCGGGACGATGGAAACACCGGGCATGACACATCGAGAGGACTGTGTCCCAAGACAGAGAGTAAACGTGACCGGCCTCAATGATAATGACCCTCTAGCGTGTGTTTGCACTGGATGATAAGCCTGTGTACGCAGGCCAATCGGAAACCACTTTTGACAAGGAGCGAATCAGCGAGGGGATCAACGCCCCGACCGAGGCGCCGCGTCAGCAAACCATGCAGCGGACTCTCCTTTGGCCTTTTTTGCGGAGGTGCTTCCTGTGCAGATTGAGATAGAGGATGTAAAATGCAAAGGTCACACTCCATTAGTTGTGTGTTTGTGTGTGTGTGTGTGTGTGTGTGTGTGTGTGTGTGTGTGTGTGTGTGTGTGTGTGAGGGTGAAAGTGAGTATTTAGTTGTAGCGTTTAACTGCCACGGACACTGAATAAGATGTCACGAAAGAAGTTGGACAATTATCTTGTGACAGCACGAGGGAGGACAACAAATCCATCGCAGAGAGTGGACTCCATAGTGATATTTCAGAAGGCCACTTAGTTCTGCAAAGCATTCTGGGACACTTCACAGGGAGAATTCAAGAATTTATTTTTTTTAGATTGGACTGATATGGGGTTTTAAAAACTGAAATGTCTTTAGATTTAAGCTGCCTGTTGGAGATATTTGTGTTCGTATTAAATATATTTCTTATTTTCAAATATATTAAAAAAAAAGTAGCTGGTGTTTTAAAAAATAATCCAGAATAAATATATTTTCTTGTGTGGAATCTGAACCAAATTCTGCACTACGGCAACTAGGAAGCTCCCTTTTTTCACAGCCGGTGGCGTATGATTTAATTCCTCACACACGACTACCGGCCGTCGTCTTATTCCAAACCAACCTCTTACCGCACTGCACAAGTGTCAAGAGTTGTGATTTCATTTTCTTAAACTCTTTGAGTGGAACTAGTATAGAGATAGGATGTTTCACCTTGCATGATAGGATGTTGAAACCCTGAGAATATGCCTTAGTCTTGCTTTCCAGAGCATGTTGTTTGACTGTATTCTTAAGGGTGAAATGCTGAGTTAACTTAAAAGTGAATCGATGTATTATTTATTGTTAATCATCACCATTTGAGTACAAAGTGTTTTGCCGTGTTGAAGTGATTGTTAAAATGTTAGTCATTTGAACGACATTAAATTATTGAAGTTGCCTTTTTGGTAGGTGAAACTTTTTTTAGTCTCACACACACACACATACGCACACGAGTCTCTGATCTCTCATTTGTCACGTTACAGCTTTTAGTGATTTTAGTCAAAAGGGCTGTTTAAAGAAGAGACCGGCACACTTTCAGAGAAACAGATTCTTAAAGCATCGCGTTACACAATATTTGGCATGTTTGCATAATGCTGTATGTTTAAAGCAACGCTCCACCGCATTAGCATGGAAACATGCAGGCTGTGCCAAGATCTGGTGGGCCGAAGACTAATGTTCATTGTAGTAGAGAAGCAACTACAGACAGTTGTTGACAAGACCCAACACCCCGTCCCACAGAGTGACTGAGTATATACACAGTACAGTAAATAGAGCTCCTGGATGCTAATATTCAAATGTTTTTTTTATGTGTTTTGTTTTGGTTTTGTATGCAAAAATGATTCCTGTGGTATCCAACTATGAATATTGGGTGCTTGCAGTTTCATTTTTGTTATCACAGAAGTACATAAGTGATTTATTATAAGTGAGTTTTAGAAACAGGAAGGCCTGGATTGCCAGTTTCGTAATAAGTCATTGTGAACGTTGAGATTTTTCTCCGAAATGTAGACACGCAACATAATAAAGACACATTACGAACACAACATCAACACTGGTTTTGGACATGTTAACGTAAAAACATACAATCGATATGCCCTAGTCAGACAACACCAGGTTTACCCTGCCGATCGCTGAAAAACTCGCTCGACAGAAACAAAATAAAACTCAATCAAGAGCGTCTTTGCTCGTCTTTCCACTGGTCCAACAATCACCAACTCTGTTTTTGAAAATTTTAATATTTTAATAATAAGTGAAATTTTCGCTGTCTACCAACCCTGCTTGAAGTGCCAGTCTGTGTCAGTATGTGACAGAGCAGAAAATAAATACATAATTCATACTGGCAATGGGAGCAGAGTATACGGCCTATTGATAGTAGGTTTTCCTGTGTTTCATGTTGGTTCTCCACAACACCCAATAATTAAAAAATCTCTGTTGAGACTTTTCTTCCAAATGTGAAGTTTACCATCTGTTATAGAAACTGTGCAACCTGTGTTGGAACAAATACCTATTTTACCTTTTCATACAACCAAGTGAACAATGCTGAAGGTGAAGCGGTAACATGCAAAGGTCGTCCACACGGTTTATACTTTTTAAAAAAAACAAGAGTAATTTATTGAAACCAGGTTTTCACAGAAATGAACAATGGAGTGTGTAGTCATGTCAGCAATAAAATAGGTATGTAAAATACTTGAAATATATCAACACAATCATCTTAAACATATTAATTGCCACCACGTGATGCACTGTAAAGATGTCTTTGGCCATTATCTTAGGAAGGGGACATTATGTGAAATGGCAAAGTCATTTTTTGACAAAGATTATTCTCTAAATCATCTCCTTGTGATACTGGCCAGCTCTGGTAAAATGTCTTATATCCTCAGTTGAAGAGATCATGTGATCTACCCCTGTTGTATACCGGCCTATGTCGAGAGTGTAACTTTGTGTTTTGACTTCAGCAAAATAAAATGGCCAATGTGACAATGTGGCAATTTTACAAGCTTTTCAAGATGTCAATTTGAAGCTAGCATTTAAGCTCGTAATGTAGTTAGCATTTTTGCGAGCATTTTTGTTAATGAAAATCTCACTCAAACATATAATATATGTAATCAAAACATAATTTGACCGGTATTACAGTGTGCCTGTTGTGCGGTGTCCAGACACAGCTTGTGCACCCATGTAACATTTGGTTAAGTTTTCTGAAAAACCTGAAAAAATGACTTTATTATTTTAGGACGGTGACGGTATTTTTGCTCGATCACGTCGTGACCCCCACTCACCCCACATGCCAGCTGAGGTCAAATAGCAGAGCAAATTGTCACTAGAATGGTAGTTGTACGCCGTGGGTAGATCGGCGTGTTCTCAATAAAAACACAACTTGCTTGTGTAGAAAGTGAGTAGACTTACACTTGCTAGCCCGCTAGCTTTATCCTTAAGGCTGGTCATGTTTACTGTAGAACACAAAGTATTTCTGATTGCAATTGTTTGTCGGACTTTTCAACAGCAGCTAAGAAAGCGGCGACACTCATCACCTTCACAGCAACGATTCTCTTTCCCAACGTGTGTGTTTGCTACACTATTAGCAGTCAACACTGCTGCAGGTGATTTACTGAGGAGCGGCTGCAATCTTTGATGGATTTTACGTGGCGTTAACCTAATTATGTACTTGTTATATAGGTGTTTATAGGTTTACTGTTGGCTGGGCTCTGTCGGCAAGATTGGATTAAAACAAACACATCCCAAGGTGTCACATGCTAATGTTACCAACTCGTCAGATACAGACACTTGGTTATGACCCTTAGTGTCACTGTCTAATGTGCACGTCAATATCAGACGCTGAGGGTCCTGGGATGGCTGGTGTGTAACGCCCTGGTAATGAGAATGGACCGGGACGACGCCTCACATCGTGGTAAACACTTTGTAGAGCCGAAATCTTGGACAAAAAAAGCTCATTGTTATGCAGTGCATCCTTATATTTGCTGGGCTTACGTAACTGGAGGGGTGTGGCCTGCATCTACACGACAGATCACCCAGTCGTTGTGTGTTGGGCGTTCCTTCATGTCACCTTCTGTTAAAAGGGAGTGACTTCATTATTGTGCAATTTTGGCCCCATCGGGAATTTATGCCAAAACTAGATCTGCAGTTCTCCATAGAAACGCGCATGCTACAAGTTCGAAGAAATCGTCAGTGGTGTACAGTCACAAAGTAGAAATACTTTGAAATACTTCCTTACCGTTTTGTTGGATATCTGTACTTTACTAATTATATTTCTGTTGACTTTCACTTTTAATACACTATATTTGCAAAGAAAACTGATATTTTTACTCCGATACAGTTCCCCTAAAACCTTCGTTATCCCGAAGTAACTTTAAAAAAGAGTGAGAATGAGTGAAAACAAATGAGCCTCACATCGGGGACTGTGGTGGAAATGCCTCTATATGCTTACCCAAAGCTACTGAAATATTGGCATTCAAAAACTCCCCATCCAACCTCAGGAAACACATTGAGGAAAATCAGGAATAATGCATTTGATGGGTAGTATCATAAATTTGCGCCACGGCGTGCACATTTTTGGCCATACTGTCCGCCGTTAGAGAGGAGGACAGGGAAATTAAGCCTGTCAATCAATCATGTTTCCATTATTTTCAAAATGCATACTCAAATCCAATTTACAGTAACTGTGGCAGCCGATGGTTTTGTATTAGACTCTTTGCTAATTTATATTTCGACTGGCTGGAGCCAGCAGGAGGGAGGCCAAAAACAAGGCCCTGGAACGACTTGGTAGCGCTAAGAGTGTCTTCAGCTGAATGAGCATCTGTCTCCAGCACATGATGAATGCCTTGTGAAAAGAAATGCCTGCTACTTAATGCCCTGACTTAGACGTGCCTAATTATAACCCATATAATGACTGACAGTCGACAGTACTTGTCCATCATTTCTGATATCGACAAAAACAGATGCGTTTGAAATGTCAACATGGAGCCAGAAGACATGTTTCCAATCAATAATGAAATATGACGTGTTAGTATTGTGGTGTTTTGTCGTCCTTCCGGCCCCGCTGTCCCTTATTACGTTGCCTTTAACACGACTATATCGCCGAGAACCAGTTATTTCCAAAGACTCAAGGTCAATCGCAAGAGATTTTATTGAGGTTACCTACTACATTTTTATAATGATGTCCATAACCTATCATCTAACATTTACATCTGCAGTACAATGTATTGACCCACATGAGGGAGCCTGAATGTTCTCATTGTTCTCATAATTGTAGGCTACGTGTGTCATTAAATCTAATATAAAAGGCGTGCAAACTTTCTGTTTAATGGTTAAAACAATTAAAGCTAGAGCCTGTTTACGCCACCCAAATGTGTTTTGTTTATCTGAGGAGACATAACAGCGCAGTTCTGGAGCTTTGAGTACTTTTTATCATGTTTGTCTGTGTTTGTGGTAATGTATTTTAAGATGGATGCCTCGATTTTTTAAAATAGTTTTTCTACTGTTTTCTACTACTGCAAATCAAGTCTACCTACAGGTACTAATAAAGTAACCAAACCAAACCAAGGGAGAGGAAATGAATCTCCGACACGCTCGACACGCGAAAGACGTTTCAGTCGGTTACAATCTGCATCCTCACCGCTAGACGGCGCAAAATCCTACACACTGCAGCTTTAAGAGGCAGACGTGAGTTTGGCATCAACCTTCTCGTGTGACTCCCTGCAAGAAAGCAGATTAATCTCGGACCCGAATTGTCAAGCTATCTCTTTAACCACATTACAATTAAATATAAAAATAGGACTGAATAAACAGTTATAGATTCTTCAGAGAACAGTAAGTCCATTGTTCCCTCAGATGGACTACTGACTACTGGCTTGTGTTGCATTAACTTAGGGAATGTTTCTGTGTTTATTGGTATTTCATTTTATTGGTGTCACTTTTACTGGATCTGAATGTAATATCCTCTTGTATTTGCTTCACATTTCTGTTTTATCACTGTAGGCCGCATTATGTTTTTATTTATTTTTGTATCATTTCAGGAAGATAATGAGAGCGTGAATAAACAAAGAGCTAATGACGTGTAGTTTATACGTGCTGTGACCCCCATCACTTGCCTGCTAACGCACCCCCTCCTGCTCCCCCCGCCCCCGCTCTCCAACCTAATATTAGACACTATGGAGATGTGTTGCCATCTCAGGACAAATCCTTGGCAGAAGAAAGCGCCCTCGGCTCTTGTCTTAACCTGCCCGACATTGTAAGATACATGAAAGCAAGGTCACGTCAAGTTAAAACACAACCTTTCACCGCTGCAGGCAGTGAAAGGAGGGCCAGGAGGAAAAAGATCGTCAAGGTCATCGCAATTCACATTAGGCTGAAGGAGGCAAGGTACATAATTACAATACATTTACATTATGATAGTATAAATATACGTTGTTCACACTTTAAACTAAGAGGAAATGGTAAAACAAAACCATTTGAATAACTTCTGCACAACTATAGAACAACATTGTGTTTGTTTCGTGTGGTCTTCCTGGACTGTGCTCCCTCTATTAATAGTTTTAATTAATTGTGACTGAAGGCCGCCTTCTTCTCATTGCATATTTGCTTAATCAAATCATTATAAAAAAAAAGTCAGGCTATTTCAAGACAATTCCGTAAAAATCTCCCTTGTCAAATTAGCAGAGGTTTAGCCAGGTGTTTCAGAGAAAGCCCGCCAGCACCCAGTGCAGAGATTAGGCGCAGCGCTCCTGTTGGGGTTTTATCTCATGTTTATTAGTTGAACTTTAATCCTTAATGGTTTTGGGCTGAGTGCATGTGCAGCAACCAAAGTGGTTCATATCGGTATTCTCTACAGTTTGTAGTGCACACATGCACACACACACATGCACACACACACACACACATACACACACAGTGGCTGTGCAGACATGTGTGCACCTTTTACTTTAGGCACTTGTTCATGGTGCCAGTAGCTGCTAAACCAAAGTGCAGAGAGGACTTTCTGATCCACAACTCCCAAACTCTGCAAGCTGGTGCTGGGAATCACCGCCTGCGTACGCCGTACGGCCCTCTGGACAGACCTCGTGCCTCAGTGGAAACTTGGCTCTGCTCTTCATCCACTTCTAAACAGACGGCTGCTTACACACAGTCTGCACATCATAATAAACACACAGGGTGAACGCCATGTTTTCAGCCAGCAGAGAGGCCAGTGATGATCACAACACAACATGGCAGGTGACGCACATGCATTATGGCACAGATAATCTGAACAAATTGTGATTATGCTTCACATATGCTTGTCCTGTTCCTCAAAATAAATGCCCTTTTAATGATTCTGGGATATGATGTCAATGTCCAACTGCCTTGTTACTGGAATAAAGACTTCATGGTGCTTAAATGGTCTCAAACAGAGACTGACACGACATGACTTTAAAAACAGTGTTCAGGTGATATGAAGATTGATCAGCAAACCAGAGCATGCATTTGTCACGTGTTTTTTTTCACTTTTGTTACTGAAATGCTGACAAAGAACACATAACAAAGACTGTATGCAGTTAGTCTAATCACCTCGCAGACAAATTGGACCCGCAATGGAAAGAAAAACAATGGTGCGAAGGGAAAATTATGTGGCTTACTCATCCAATTGGCACAAAAAGCGGACTTGCAGGTCTCAGCTTCACAATTGCACATTTGATTAATTTGAAACACAGACATGACCATCCAGTGTGTTTAAGTTATTAAACTGTAATTGCATATGCTTTATTCAATATGAACTGGTTCATGACCTATATATTTTTAAGACAGACAATTATTTAGTTTGACCTTGAAGTGAATTGGAGTCCCTTAACTATAATGATGAGAACTTGAAGTGCCGTTTTTGACAAATTTGAATGAAGAGAAGAAGTGACAGATTACAGCTCTTGTAACTCTCAGCTATGCTAACCCTAAGCTAGCCAATTCATCTAACTGCTGGATGTTAACCTTACCAACGATCACGATATCCCTTCTGTCAATAAACAATGGTAGTTCTTTAACTATGTACTCCGTAGTGAAGTTGTGGCGTGTAGTAACTTCTGTTCTTTATCCTCGACGTGGCTCATGGTCAGTCGTGGAATAAACACAAGCGAGCTAGGACACAAGCTAGCATCCATTGACTTTTTCTTTTGGGCTCGTTAGTATGCAACAGACTTTTTGAGTCCCAAAAGGTTCCGTCATGAGCCGGAAGGTGTGTCTGGCATGTCAGGTGATGGTCCTATGAGAGCCAGACAAACTGGCCTTCAACTTGGTGAGCGTTTCCTTCTCATACGTTGTTAACTGTGTGCTACATAGCCACGTTAGCTCCCGGCTTAAGAGACCAAACAACAACTAAAATGAGTGAACAGTAGGCTTCCATTTGTAACTGAAATGTTGCTTCTTGTCTCCATTAGCCAAAAATATCTTTATGTATGAGAATTTGGATTTCTCCAGCCCTCAAGTGGCCGAAACATGCTGCTTTAACGACACAGCGGAAAGACTTTTGCGTGTCAAGGTTGAAGCCAAGTTAGAACCGGTTGACAGTTACATTTCTTAGAGGTCTGCGTTACATAAAACTACTTCTCGACAGCCTGTCAGAAACTGGAAGATTTCAGACAGAGTACTGAATGTGCTCTGACATCAGCTGAGAAGTATCAGCTGTTTTATTCTTTACAATCTGAGTCACATTCCCACAGGTGTAGCCTACCTTGATATCCTGACACGTCTCACTGTGTCGGCTGATCCCCCCTCGTGCCAACACAGCTCCCTTGAACCTCCTCCTATGGTGTTGGAGCTTTTAGTATCATTGACCTTCGTAATATCTCATGTCCGTGCGCGTGTTTGTTGACGGGGGGATCAGTTCTCCTAGCAGCGAACGTTGAGTTACCTCAAACAGCAACGCTTTTTTCCACCAAATCTAACTGTGGACGATAACTCTTTGCTATAAATGGTCAAGACCTTGAGCGATGTCAAGGTTTCCGGTCTTAGCTCACACTTTGAAATATAGTTTTTGAGGTGCTGTTGAAAGTTGGTTAACCGACATATTTTTATTATCTTTTAAACCATTTTAACCCTGTCTTTCCCGAGTATGCCAACATCTTGTGTACCAAAAATCACAAGTGGACTTAAATACCAATAAAAAGCAATGATCCTAAGAAAGTTTTTTTTTATAAAGTGAAGATATAAGGAATGTAAAACAATGCATTCAACAGTGCCAACTTTCTTTTATTTCCGCAAACACCCATCAAGGCAAGACAATATTGCATCATCATTTTTATGGCAACCTGACATATTTCAACATGACATCCACACCCTGTGTGAGCAATTCATTCAATATGATCACTGTAGGAAAAAAATAAATGAATCAATTGTGCATCCGCGATGGCGACATGTGACAGGAAAAGAGAAACGACTCATTCAAGGCTGGGTGTATGTAGTGTGTGCTGTGTTTTTGTAGTTATATCCCTGAAGAGTGTACTTTGCTTTTAACCTGTAAAACAGGTTAAAAAAAAAGTATAAGTATCAAACCATCGATTGCTTAGAGCATTGTTGAGGGATACATATTAGAGCAGCTGCAATTTTGCAAAATGCTCTTAACATGCAGAAGAGGAAAGAACAACATACTGGAAATAGAGAAAAGTTCCATTAACTCCTGCTACAACTTTATTCAAGGAATAAGGACATTTAGTACGTCAGATCTTGACCTTTTCACTTATTAATGGAAGCCTGCAGGACACTTTGGGAGGGAACGCATTCAGACCAACCTACCAATGCCTCAGGCCCTGAGAGTCATAACGGGCGAGTCACTGTTTACACAGTACGAGCCAATCACGTTGAGGCCCGCCTCCTCCCCCGCCTGTCAAACTCCGGATCTTGACTGGAGAGAGAAACTATAAAGTTGGCTGAGAAGTCAAGAGGGAGTAGGAGAGGAGATTGAACCATGCGAGAGAACCTCGCTTGTGTGGCATCCGAAAACATGGCGTTCACTTACTATACGACACCCGCTGACCTGCGCACGGAGAGGAAGGAGATGAAGTAAGTTGTTGTTTAATGAGAATGATTTCGGTTATGATGACCTTGTACAAAGATGTTGCTGAGACTTACACTGCCGTAAATCTAACACGTGATTTGCTTTTTCCAGGAGTAAAAACTGGAGGAACAGAATAGGATTCTTCTTGAAGAAAAACACTTCCCAGTCGATATTACATCCCAAGAAAAACAGATCTTACAGGTAAGATCTCTTTATTTTGAGGATTAGGTCATAATTTGGCATAACATGTTGATTGGGCTTTATGTTTATTTACTTTTAATTACAATATATTAAATTGTATATTACTTTGAATTTAAGTTTGGTTAATGTGACTTATGATTATTATTTTAATTAATTAATTGTGTATTTTTTGCATGTCATATATCTTACATTTTGTTACTAAATAAAAACAAACCAGATCACTATGTCTAAAATCAATAATTTAATTCTGAATGAAACATTAATTGCAGCCTACATAGTAAATTAAAAGTAACTTCAATGGAAAAATAAACTTTTTATAGTAGTGTGTGCAAAGGTGTGTCGTTTTTATCCATCTGCGTCTCCATCTGTAAATCTAACTGTACGATAAGTCTTTCCTCTCCTGTAATTTCCTAACACATTCCTTTCCTGTCTTCTCCCCTCAGGCCGACTGCTGATGACGTGCAGCAATGGGCGCAGTCACTTGACAAACTACTCAGTCATAAACGTAAGCATTATTCACCGCACTATTGGCGCACGATCACATAAAAGGGTCTCAAAGGTCACACGGTCACTCAGCGCTAAACGAAGGCCCTTTATCGGCCTCAATAAAAGAAAGCTGTAATGGCTTTTTCACGTACTCGGCCTTACATTAACGCGATCACCCGCCTCTTTCTTTGACACGTCCTCTTCTCGTTCCCTCCCACAGATGGAAAAACTGTGTTTCGTATTTTTCTGAAGTCGGAGTTCTGCGAAGAGAACATTGAGTTTTGGACAGCCTGTGAGGATTTCAGGAACATCACGTCGCACAAAGAGCTGGCATCCAAGGCCAACAGCATGCACGAGGAGTTCATTAAAAACGAAGCTCCCAAAGAGGTAACAGCTGCCATTGTAGCGTTTAATAACAAACAAACAGAGAAAAACAAATCTGAATTCCTGTCCTTGAATGCCATAAATACACAAGATATTCTGGAAATGGAAGTCAGAAGCTCATCATGTCTGTTTCCTTCACAGATAAATCTGGATTTCCACACAAAAAATGCCATCGTCCAGGACCTCCTGGAGCCCACTGTGACCAGCTTCCTGGCAGCGCAGAGAAAAGTCTACAGCCTGATGGAGAACAACTCGTACCCCAGATTTATCGACTCAG
Source organism: Clinocottus analis (assembly GCF_023055335.1). NCBI lineage: Eukaryota > Metazoa > Chordata > Actinopteri > Perciformes > Cottidae > Clinocottus > Clinocottus analis. Next base: position 663,326 of record NW_027175965.1, on the reverse strand, counting down.
ACCTCTACAAAGAACTGTGTGCTGCTGCCAGGGGAGAGGGCAAGCACATTAAGTCCTAGTCAAACTCCCCCCCACACACACACACACTCCTGAAGTCATTTGTTTACCGCTGCGACAGTATGAATAGACCGCTGATGAGGTTCATCCCGGGCAGCGCCTTGAGATAATAGACCCCGAAATGCAAATCCTCAGCATAAACAATAACGCCGGGTGCGGATACTGCCGAAGTGAAGCCGTGTTTTTTGTAGTCCGTCGCGCTCGCGAGCCGATCAGGATGCGACATGCTGCTCTAGGCGGCGCACAGCAGCATTTCCACGAGATGGGATTATTGTTACACTTTCCTCACAGGGCCATTACCTGCACTTTCTTTACACCACGCTATAAGAATTTTGGGCAACGACGCGTTCATGATGTGCCGCCGCATCCAAAGCGGAGATGACTGTCGAGACACTTTCCACTCGGCCGACGACGCCATCAGATTGTATTTCTGTATCCACTTGAAGACTTTGCTCAGTTGTCATGAAGCGACCCTGGATTTGCTGGGATCTGTTTACACAAAAAAGTGCAATTTTAACTTTTTATAATGTGGTGCGCAATATTTGTATTTGGGCCGAACGTTGCTGGGATCACGTTATGTGTTGTAAATATCTTGTGTTGAATGTGAAATGAAGTCGGCAGGCAGCTGGACTGCTCAAGAAATAAAATGTTTTTATCATCTATGAGAGGCCTTTGTTGTGTTCAATTCTGACATAAATGCAAAGCTGGCAAACTTCTTCAAGCACGGAAGTTAATTGTTGACATTTGGGAACAGTGTTTGGAACTGAAGCCATTTAACTCGGGGAGCTTGATAGATTTTGAAAGTTTCAGCCACATCACATGCTCTAGTTTACTCCGAACGTACCCGTCAAATGTCTCCCAGACTGCGGAGTGAATACTGAACTGGTTACATAGAACCTGCATCAGCAGATTGTTTTGCCCACTTGGCAGCAGTGGAAACCAGTTTATACACAACACTGCATAAGACATGTTAGTAGTTTACACATCCAGCGGATACGGAACAACATTAGCATTCATTTGGGGTCATGTTTCTGGGCCCCGTCAACCTTAAAGTTCAACATTCACTCTTTTTTTAACTTTACGCTCTCCACCATGAATACAATGAAACAAAGATGGCCGCCAAATGCCTCACCAACTGGTCACCATCTTGGTCTGTCTGTCATCCGGTACTACTGCCGCACGCTGCAGGGAACAATGTTGATGACAACCGTGAAAGTGACTAAAACAGTGAAGGTGAGAGCCGTGAAACCAAAATGACGCTTGTTGGGAATAAAATGAGAGGATTATAAAGTAATTATTTAAAAAAAAATTGTAGCCTTGACACAATCTCATCGCGCCTCGGCCTTTAAATCAACATGTGAGTTTCCCAATCATGTCCCTTCAGTCTGATTGACCACCAGAGGACTCCAATCCAGGTGCAGGGACGCCTCGAGGTCACCCAGAGAAATGGGAGGAGCCTGAGCTAAACATGTCGAGTGACACTTTTCTATTTTGTATTTAAATCCTGTCAAGGGTTTGGTGCAGTGGCAGGTCATCAGGGCCTGCACTCATGCCCCGTTTACACGAGGAGAAAACGCATATATATTCATGCGGTTTTGCCTTTCATTGACACAAAACCGGAGATTTTATGATTTTATTTCTAAAAAACTCCGGAGATATATGAAAACTCCGTTTTCGTGTTTGCGTGGGCGCTCGGTCAAACGGAGTCTTAGGTCCTCAAACGTCGAAAAATGCATCATGTCATATATGAGCGTCCTCTGTTTACAGTTTGCTTCCTGATCATGGCGCTCGGTGGCGTATTTATGCGGTTTCATGTAAACAGAAACCTTTTGGAAAACGATCATGTGTGTACAACGTTATTTTTGAAAACAGAGAGGCACAAATATTTGTTTCCGTAAATACCCGACTACGTGTAAATGTGGCATCAGACTGAAGGCACAGGTAGAAAATCCACAGCCCGCCACTGTTTTAAGTAAAGTGTTGATTGATAAAGAGAACCCAAATTTTGAAAAAATTGAGCGAAATGCTGCAAAATAAAAAAATTGAAAAATTCAAGAGGTCTGACCTTAGTTATTTGATCCATTAATAGAAAAGTATGATTACATATATACCAATAAAATGTCTAATTGCTTGTTAATGACTAATGTGTGGCTCAGCCGGTCCACGACGTTTGTGTTTATTGTTAAAGCAAAGTGAAGCAATATTTTTGAAACGCAAAAAGCCATGTTAAATAGTTCAGCGTGCACGTCATGCACTCTGTGTGTTTGGTTTAACGAAGGTTAGACACATCCACATACCGCACACGCAGACGTATTTTTTTTGGGAGACAATGCGCTGGCTGTTTGGTTGCGCAACAAAAACAACATTCCTCATCTTTTGGGGACATTTCATTCCTCTCCGTGCAGCTGTGTTCTTCGCAGCTCGACTCCCCCTCTGGGACTCTGTGTGGCGAGCACCTTCGCAGACGGCAGAGGGAATCCTCTCCGGCCCGCTGTGCATCTGCTCTCTTATGAAGAGGCCGTTTCCAGCCGTGAACCCGAGGCCGAGGCTGACAGAGGCCAGGGTGTTGCTCCTGACAGGCCCACACTCCGGCTCGCTCCTCAGGAGGCCCAGGGGCCCAAGGGCCCAGGTGTAACGGGTCATCCTAGAGGATGACCCGTTACACCTCGACAGCGGGGCTCTCCGGAACTGTACCCTCTGCTGGCCTTCGAGTTAAAAGGAGGGGTTTTGTGTGATCTTGAATGCAGGCATGCTGGCTGCATTCATAAAGAGTGTTTTTCTTTGTTGTTGGAACAATGATAATCCCAGTACGCTGCTTATTATAACGGCCTGCCATGAGGTTTTGCACAGATATGATGAGGATTAAGACTACGGACCATGACGATCCCCCTGATGTATTTCTCACAGCACCACCATGGGGTTTGAAATGAAGTGTCAGAACACTCCGTTGACAAGGATTGTCAATAAATCCAGACTAGACATCCACCTGCTCCTCAGAATGAGCTGCGTGACCTTTGATGACCTCTCAACGTTTCATGTGGTGCGACCATCACGTCCAAAATGTCACGTTGTCCCACTTTGGTTAACGACCAAATAACCTGCAAAATTGGCGTTGGCATGTGGACCTGCTAAACCGCGACGGCTTCAACAGGGTGATGATTACACCTGCACTTTGGTTTTGTTTGTGTTACAAACCCCTCATTAAATGCTTTTGTATGAACAGTTTTATATTTCTTTGTCTTTTTCACACTTACTGTATAGCAGTCAGATCAATCAATCAAACTTTTATTAGAGACTCACAGGTCCAGATAAAACAAGACATTAAATACAATAAAATACATACAAAAGCACAATTACAATACATAGACCAGTGGCGGGCCGTGGTTTTAGACCTAGGCCTTCAATGAGTGCCATATAGTCCACATAAAAAACTTTTAAAATGTGTTTTATTATAAAATAGCTATAACTTTGTGATTCTGTTTAGGCTTAGAAGGCCCACCAATGACTATACATATCAATGCTTTATGAATAGACAGCTGTACCAATGCCTCCATTCTAAAGTCATCGTAAATTTGAATATTTTTAAATTACACACCAAGCAATTTCATCTTGGGTTATTTTCCTGACATTTTATTATACTACAAAACGACTTACAAGAAAACACATTGTTTGCAGGCTTGATGTTATCTGTCAGGAACCTTTTGCTTGTCTGGTGTGGACCTGCTGCTCACACGGCCTCTACAGAAAGCCCTTTACCGAGAGACTCTGTGTGATAATGAGCTGTACAAATAAACCTCCAATGACCTTCAAAGCACTCCAGCGCAGCCCACGCTCAGGTACGCATGCAATCAAGGCTATTTTTAAAACGTCATTCTTTTTATGGAGCGTCGGAAAATTCTGGCTGCGTTTCACAACACACTCCACGTTTTTGTGACCTCAGCAAAAAAAAATTTTTTAAAAAAAGATCAGAAATAATAATGAAGACACAATGGGATAATTGTCGGATGACAGCACGTACAGTGAGGCGGTGAAGGTATTTATGAACACCCTGCAGAACTGGAACAGTCACCCTGAACGCCCGTTTGCTCATCTGATACAACACATCCTGTTCTCTCTCGCTCTCCGAGGCGGGTAGTAAAACCTGAAGGTTTCCATTGGTTGCTATGAAGGCGCTTGGCAACATACTAGTGGGACCAGATCCAAGAAGTACTTAAGGTGTGTGTGTAAACACAGGAGCCCAAAATAGAAAAGAAAAAAAAAAGGACCACGTTCCACTTCGGTCATCAGACTGCAGATACGTCAGACTACGCAGAACTTTTACGACAAGCGTTGTGTTCAAGTACCCGTAAATCAGCAGAGTACGGCTCTTTAATACAGGACGGAGGCTCGAGTTCAAAACATCAACATGCTGCTGCTGGAAGACATCCCAAAAGAACACGAGTCATGACATTTGTTCCAGTCTTAACGATGCACTTGTACGTACTGGGCAGGTTGTCGGTAAGCGTTCATCGGGACAAAAGGTTGAGCACAGGTTTGAGTGCGACAATGTTTCCAAAGGTTTGATATTCATCTTGTTAAATATATTACACTGGACAGAAAGAAGATGAAAAAGGTTTAACAGATGTTTTTGTTACGTCCTGTAAATGCAAGCCTGCATTACCCCTGCTTTACCAGTTGGTGGCGGCAGTGCTCTACCACCAAGTCTGATTGCAGAACAGATTCATCCGTGGGGAGCATTTAATACTATTTAATAGAAATTTGCAAATAATAAAGTAAATAACTGAACACATTGAAACATAAATAACCGCTATGAATCAGTGTCAGAATTTAGTACATAAACACAACACGTAAACACAAATTCACAAACATCTAGACATTTTATTATGAAAATAAGAACATAATTTTAGAACATCCTTCTATCATGCGGTAGAGCTGACGGACACACATGGAGGCGGCATGTTGTGGTACAGTCTCTCTGCTACACCTGCGGTGCAGCTCTTAATGTCAGGATGGTTCACCACGGTGAGGAAGTGCTGCAGGCTGTCCTGTGGCCAGTAACATGAATAAGACCCATAATGAACAGTATCTGTATGTGGCTCAGTGATGAAAGGGTGACTGTCGCTCTGGATGAGTGCGATTAGAGGTTTCTCTATTGGAAGTGTGTCGTCGTCGTCGTTGTTATTGTTTTCGTTGTTCACTTGGCCTCCTGGGCTTTTTTGGCACTCTGTTTCTCCTTTGCCTGGTGAGAAAAGCAAAACAAAAACATTTGCATTTAACTTTAATTACTGTAGTTAATACAAACGTACCTAAAGCATTGTAAAAACTAAATAATCACCCATGTCTTATTCATGACAACATTTACTTCTGCCCACTAGCGGACAGAATAATCACTGGAGCTGAAAAGTAATAGGATATTCATTGTGCTTGTTGATCATTTTTCCTTACTGAGACTGTCGACATTGACCAAAGTCATCTATTATTCATTCACGAGAGTCCCTTAAAACTACAATAGATCCCATTAAAAATAATGAAGAGGAATACCCAACGATGTTTCAGAATGCCACGACACGCATGCAAAGAAGGCAAGTAGTTGTTGAAGAAAGCCATTGAGAGAAGAGCAAATACCTTCTCCACCAAAGGTATTAACTGTTGGTACTCGGCCAGTGTCTTCAGTAGCTCCATGATGAAAGGAAGGTAGTTGTGCTTTCGCCGAATGTTTTCAATCTGTGAGGAAAAAAAAAAGACAGAAATCCCACAAGTGGAGGAAAACTGGGCATGAGTGAAAATGAAAAAGACCTCTTACATTCTGAGGTGGCTGCAGTGAGCACAGCCTCTACATTCATAATGTGCTCGTGGTTATTTGAAAGGTATTTTTTTTCCCCCCGCGGGAAACATACACTGCAACCTTATGGGCCATTTTTCTGCAGCATGGCATAGTAGTGAATGTGGCGCTGGGGAAACCCACCTTATATCTTTTAAGTTTCTGGTTTTCCTCTTCAATAAGGAGCTGGTACTTGGCAATCTCAGACTGGATGGAGCTAAGAAACGTGCTGCTTTGGTCCGTGTCCATCGGCTCATCCTGGGAACACAAGGAGAGCTGCCATTGTTAGGACTTGTGCAAATGGCAATAGTGAATATAAAGCAGCAAAAGTACTCCACTACTCTCACATGGTTGCATAAGGGCTTTCCGTTTAAAGTTCAGCCTTGTGTTTGCTGACCTCTAGTGGTTGAACGCTTCACCTTGCTGCAGTAACGTGAGGTCAGGGTGTGATCAGTGTACCTTGACATCACTGTGTTTGGTGCCAGGTGCAGCAGAGCTCATTTCTGACAACACCCAGAAATGATGCCAGGTGTGGCGTCAGGTGTAACAAGACACCGACACCTTTCAGGCAAAAACAGGTCGGTGAAGCAACTACTTTTTGCTTGGGGTAAAAAAAACTTGTGGCCCCTCTCTCTAAATGGGGTTTAGAGAGAGAGGCAGCATTTCAAGTGTTGATTGTAAAAAAAAAATTAAAAAAAATGTTATGTAAATATTTCCAGAGTTGTTATTAGAAATTCACCCAATTCCCTGACTTCCTGGTCTCGAATACTTATTTTTCACAATGTTCTGAGACCTCAATTATTATGGTTACATCTTATTCACCTCAAACTCCTTCCATTTGGGACAGAACGTTATAGATTGCATCATTACACTATATTTAATTAGAAATGGAGTAGTATCAGACACATTGAGTGCTGACATCTGATGCATTTCACATGCAGCCTCACAGGGAGATGGAGAGACATATATATATTATTCTCTGTTATGTCTGCACTGGATTCAGCTCACCTCAGTAAGCTGGGTCTGGAGCTCTGCAATTTTTCTCTCGTATATCATCTTTCTGTCGGACACTATGGCCATGAGGTTGAATCGGATCTCTCCTTCACTGTACCTGAAGAGTAAAATAATACAGTTTCAATAAGTGTCAAAGGAGACACCGACCAGAAAATCATGGTAGTACAGTAATGTATTCAAATATCTAATATATGTATATACAGAGATAATACTATCTTTGCTTCATAAACTATTAAAAAAATGCAAATAAATCAAATGAGACGGATGAAAGAACTCATCTAAAAAATTATTTCTGCACCACCGCTTTCTATTATTATCGATAATAATTGTCTCACTACTCACTGTCCTAAAAGAAAGTGAAAGGGATTCATTAAACGCATTTACATTCCACATCAACTGTGACAGAAAGCATCTGGTTAACATAAGATGGATCTCAAATTATTGCAAGAAGAAAAAGACATTCACTTCTGTATTCTTTTCTCAATCACTGGGCGAACGGCGCTGATCCAGTCATCCTGGTTGCATGTACCTGGTGAAAACACAGACAGGGACAAATAATACTGATGGTGTCTGTATACACAATAAGTGCACATTATGTCACCATAAAAAAGAAATGGGCCATGGCCGACGATACAATTCAGCTGTGCATAGGACGACATAACTGCCATCACGCTGAAACTGTAAAGCAATGAAAAGAAAAATAACAAATGACTTTTATTCTGCTTACCCAGGTCAATGGGACCCTCTCGAAGTCCATCCAGCTCGTATAGTCTCCCGTTTACTGGAACATAGCTCACAAAGTGAAACGCGTCCTCGTCCTTTGCTGACGACTTTGCATCAAATTCAAACATCTGCTGTCTGGAAATACGCAGAAAGAAAACAAACATGCACAGTTATAAGATAAACGTCAAAGATATTTATTATCAATCACACAAACACTTGTAGCTGTTTTGTCTATCAGACATGTAGGGATGTAGGAATGCCCTCTGTTCCAAAAAAACTATAACTCCGATCAATGAAGAAATGTGACGTACAGAATATTCTGTTACAAACGGCATCACTGAGCATGTAGTGAAGGAACCGTGGGACAAAAACTAAAGGATTTTAAGAGAGTCAGCTCTGACAAAGTTATGTGGGTGACCACTGAATAACCTCACATTAGTTTGTTTCACAAAAGCAGGCAGATGCATGAGCAACTAATGGGCCACTCACTTTTTACGGAGTTAGAATGAGGAGCTAAAAATAGTATGAAGCCATTCAAACAGACTTTCTCCCGCTGGATATGATATGAGCAGCAGCTTACCTGGCAAAGCTGTTGTGAACTTGTCGGATCACTTCGGAGTTGCTAAGAGCCAAACCTTTCATCTGAGGAGAGCGGGAGGTGCAGGATTAGAATGATGACTGTATAACCCTCAAAGATGCAGGAGCATTATGGAAGGCTGTATGGAGCACATTATACATTCCTGTTTCTCGTCACATGCATACAATTTGTTTTCAATGGGTTTCAAATGTCAATATTAAAAAAAACAATTACTATTTTGTTGTTTCCACGCCTTGATTAGAAAAATAAATTATTCAAACCAGTGAGTCCACTCTTTCTAGTTTTCCTGCTTCATTAATAGTTGCCATTTCTAAACTGGTTTAGACTCAAATAAATATATAGAAAGACACAAAGCATCTCAGTCCAGGCATAAGAAGCTTCTCTACATGGAACTTTTCCCAAATCAAAGAAGTTGAGAATCAAAAGTCACTTCAGTCTGGATCTTTTGAACATTTGTGGGACAGAACACGTAGTCATCAAGGTAAGAGGATGAAACTGTCTGTGCTACAAATGTTAGAGAAAATAACTGCAAGTTGCGTAATATATGTCTGCTCCAAAAAAGGAAAGCAGTGTTAACTTTTTCTTTGAATGCATGAATAAGTTATTACTTATTTTTGGAGTTGCAAGCCACATACTGGCTCCACTTAAGTTAAAAGGGAACGTTCATTGTTTTAAAAAATATATATACATAATGGATGTCTTTTTTGGATTCAAGAGAAAAATACCACAAACGTACCGCAGCGTCAAAACTCTGTGAAAACTCTCTGAACTCAGTCAGCGTGTCTCCAAGCAACATGTCAGAGTGAGAGCAGTTGAGCAGAACACTAACTAATGCCTGGGTGGCACAGGCGTTGTTAATGACCTGGAAACACACAGATGAAACACACAACAGTGAGTTGAACAGATAGAATATCCCCTTAATGATGCAGATAGTTTGTAGAGAGCCCACACATTACACCTAGAATATAATGAATAAATCAAACCTTAAAAAGATTGATGAATCACTAGTTTTCTGCAAGTCTGTGTCAAGTGCAAAACCTGAGAATGGTATGTTAATATGCATGTCCATATAAAAGATGGATCAACCTTTATAATGTAAGAAAACATGTCAGAGTGAATGACGTGAAGCATCTTGGCCAACTGTGGCCTGTTTGTTGAATGTTATAGTAATGCCATTTAATTAGGAAGCACGGCTATTCATTATCCAGCTTGTCAAACTCATTGTCACGAACTATACACTAAAGATTATGTTTTAAAAATTCACAAAACCATATGGTGATACCCAAGCTGGCACAATGCTATTCATACAGAAGTATGTGTGTGTGTATAGGGAGTAACCGAGATGTTCTACAGCAGCAAAATAACAGGCGTTTTGCTAAAATTATATAGGACATATTTTACCTGTTTTGCAAAGAAAATTTGGTCGAGCCTAGAATCCTGAACGATGGATCCTGCAGGCTCCTCACCTGGCTGCCACTTGAACAGGAAAATCAGCCCATGAACTGGTCTGGAACAGAGTAGACAGGTCACATGTCAAATATACTGTGTGTGTGTGTGTGTGTGTGTGTGTGTGTGTGTGTGTGTGTGTGTGTGTGTGTGTGTGTGTGTGTGTGTGTGTACGCGCGCGTATTTATATACACGCACTAAGACAGAGCGTACATTACAATGAAACTGCGGGTATTAACATACTTCAAGTTGTCAAAGTTCTCCGGCTCCATACTCCATATTTCTTCCACCTGGGCGCCTTTGTAACCTGACGAGGACAAGTAAAGCACACAAATAAGTAATCACACTTTGTTATGGCAAATGTTAAAGTCAGGTACAACATTTACAGGGATGACAAAACGTCAACTATAAGTAAGCCGGTTCTCCCACTGGAGGGTTAGTCGGCGGAGCGAACCACAACAAATGTCATTCAGGAGCCAGGACGTGTTTTCACGCGCCGTTGTTTTGAACGCTGAGTAATGCTAGCTAGTTAGCTCGTCTAATTGGGTGAGCTCAGGCTGCCCAATTATTACATCAAACTTTTTTTTACACAATGCAACGATTGGGTGGCCATTTATACTACATCGCTTGGAGTATTCTGGTTTCAATAGTGTGGTATTTTACTGATTCAAGCGTAGGAAGATCCACAGCAGCTAATTTAGAAGTTGCCGTTAGCATGGCAGAAGCTAGCTAACGTTAGCTCGCGCTGCACGGGAGCCGCGGTGCAGGGAAGGAGCAGCTGGCTCCGCGTTGAGAGAACCGGTCACTCACCGAAACCCTTTATCAGTTCCGTGAAGACGCCTGGGTCGCTCTCCATCAGACACCACTCTCCTGCGCTGCCGGCCATTGTTTACAATGTCGTTTGTTCAACCTACGGTGCACATATACAAGGTGCTAATGTCCTAGCTTAGCAGTGCCTGCTAGTCAAGCTAATTTCAATGAAGCACTGGAGTGACCTCGACGTGATGCTGTGCAATGTGAGCAATCTGGGGTGCACGCGCTTTAGTGCACAGCGCATACCGTTGGACAATAACATATATTGACATTAATTATTTAAAACAACCACCATTTACGTAATATACACGTATCAACATTTGGAAAGCGAAAACCTATGAATTACAAATGACCTATTATGATCTAAAAGTTGCCTTCTTATGAACTCGATATAATACCCGCCCGCCTAAGAGGACGGGAGAGACAAATGCAGCACTCTACTCAGTAAAAAAAAAAAAGTAAAGCCATGGGAGGCTGGTTGTGGATTTTCATTCATATTTATTAATACAAATCATTTTTGGCAATACGAAAACATTTGAGTGTTTGTTATACACGCCCTCTTTCATTTATCTTTACATTCATAACACTGACCAGCATCAACATTAGGTTATTCTCACACACCAGTAAAACCATTTTCCAGATGTCAAAGACAAACATTTTTTTGTGCAAAAATCTTAGAAAAGAATTTACATTGCAATGGCTTTGAAACTGATTTTAAAAGAAAAATATTGTAATTTTATGAAAATACTGAACATTTTAATACTATGGAATGTTCAAATAAACATGCAATAAAATGTGCTAATCATACAAAAATCCATAGTTATTTTTAAATCATATAAGATACAGATGAATGACCTCAAATAAAGTCAAAGAATGAGTACTGAATCCCACTGGCAATACTTCACAACCCAACAACGACATTCACAGTTTGATAATGCTTGACGCTGAGAGTGATCTTTTTTTTTTTGATGATTGTAATATTGTCCAACAAAACCACCATGCAGATGAGAAGTAGTTCCACAGGTTTGGTTTAAAAGATGGCAGCTTTAATACGAATACTGTACATCCCTGCATGAAAACGTATATAGCCTAACATCAAGTAAATGCAATTTGACAAATAAATAACATGCTCAAGCAATGTTTGACTTGTAGCACGAGATCAAGCAAACATTTTAAAAATACAAGATTGGAAAAAAGTACAAGAACGGTTAGTCATTTGGCAGACTCGAACTGTCCGCTGCCCAACCCGTCAGAGCCGCTGGCAGCACAGCAGGGAGCACACTGTTCGATCAGGGGCAGCAGCTTTCCTTGCTGATGGAGCTGTTTGGTGTCAGAGCCACCCCCGATGCAGTTTCCATTAATGAAGACTCTTGGCACCTAGACACAGTAAATCCAGTTATAACATTAGTTTTTAGAAAATAAATTAGGTTAAGTGCAGGTGTGCATACTTCCTTTTTTTGCTGCCATGACAAATACCTGTTCTCATTGTCATGACGTACAAAATAACTAAATTATCATTACATTTCATTTAGCTGATGCTTTTTTCCAAAGAGACTTACAGTAAGTGCATTTAAGCATGAGTACAAGAATCAAGATAGTACAATGCAAATGTTATTTATACTAAATGTATACGTTTGCTATCACTAAACACTATAGTCTCACAAATATGCAGCTTCATCTTAACTCAGATTCTGCTACTTTAAGTCAGGATAAATTCCTAACAAGTCAAATCATCTAAGTTTAACTTAAATGCAGAGCTGCCAAAACAAACAAGCTGCATTTTTCATTCCTGTTTAAATACACGCTGAAATAACAAACTGCAAAAGTTACTTCAAATTCAGATAACCCAAATCCCAATAGGAGGCTCGTACCGTTCTCGCACCGGTCAACTGAGCTAAGGCCTCTTGCACTTTCCTCCCATCGTTGTGCTCATCCAGTTCGATCACTTTGTAGGTCGCACCAATTTCATTGAACACATTCTTGGCCATTTTGCAATAAGGACATGTGGTCTTGGAAAATATCACGACACAGTTCTGCGACACCATCTCCTGAAAGGTCAGGCAAAGATAAGATTTAATTGAATAGCAGAAGAACACAGAAACAGACCTCAAATGAGTTACTAAGAAAAAGGTGACTTCTTTTAAATTAAGCATTCCCATGATTAATTAGTGAGAGAACTGCAGGTCCATTTCGTGACAGATTTCTGACTACCAGACTAGCAGAGAAACATCCAAACAAAAAGGTAACACTGGAATAAACTGAAAGAAGCTAAGAAATACAGTTGACTGCAAAGCTAAGGAATGCCGGTTATTTCTGATTTTAATGCCAAATGTATTAGATGCAAACCATTAAAAAAATAGGTTATAGAAAGATTCACAGCACAAGCCAACAGATCTGTAAACCTCCACTTACCTTAACATACTGAACACAAGATGTGCTGGACAGAGACGGGGAGGACGTGAAATTCCCCATTCTGAAAAAGACACAAAATCACAATATTGGAGCTTGCAGCATTTCAAGGTATTTGACGTACTCCTTGTACATCTGAATCCAACAAACACACTACCAGGACTGCCCCCCCCCCCCCCATAAAAAAAAGCAGGTTTGTGCAATAACCTCTGAAACGGGGAGATATCACAGGAAGAGACAAACTGGAGGCCAATAATTAGCATCAAAATAATGTCTAGTTGGAGGACAGCTGCTGGTCTGAAAATATCCATCTCCACCGTTATAGTCGACAATTGCGGATTTCACTACGCCTCAAATGTGTCAGTTTCTCTCTCTTTTACGACGCCTGGCATACAATTGCAGTCCGGTTTATGCGTTACAGGTAATCCGGGATTAGGAGTGCACATGCTCTTCACTGGCACGAGCAATTATCTTTGATTTGATGTTGATGCGTCAAGGCAAACCCCATAAAAAAGAAGCTATATCAAGACCACATACATGAATACCTTCTTTTAACGTGGTTATAAATGATTGATGGCATGTGACAACCTAATGGCAAATTATGTGCACTTGACTCGCCTCGCTGTACTTGATTCAGTTTAATATAAATGTGTGTGAAGTCCCTCCTACCGCAGGATAGGTGGAAGATAACAGAGCTAGCATGGCGTTAGCTAACCGCTAACGTCGACAAACACCGGCATGCACATGATTAATGTGACTTTGTTTTAATGAAATAATTAATTGTTATTGGATTGTATGCATGCCGAATTTGTCGGAAGACTCTATTGAACTGTAAAAGTGTAATTGCATGTGCAATTTCCCAAGACCACCTAGATTTAACAGCTATTAAATCTAGAAAGGTTGTTATGAAACGTGTTCACAGCAGCGTGGTTAACACCGCGTCAAAACACTCGGCAGTGAATGGATTAGCTTTACGTTGGCTTCGCTTTTTTTCGACCCCGGCAGCAATGCATTGGTAAGGTTAATGGCAACGGCACGTCTTTACTTGTCCGGGAGGTTAATTCATACAACTTCATACTACTCCGCTATCAGTTTTTGTCAAGCTAGCCAGAATGACCTTCGGCAGACGGTCCATGCCCCCCTCGGAAGACATCCTGCTCGAGCCCACATGGACAAAGAAAAAAATATGGCTAAAAAATAGTCGCGCTATTGGCCTGGATGAAACATGCGGTTAGTGTACACACAGTTCGGCGATCACACACCACCCCTATCTGTTACTGTACGCCTGCTTTTGCCCCCTGTTTACACTGTGGGAGAAGCCTACTAACCTCACGTGAACACCGGAAATAGTTGCCGACGCAAGCCGCAGTTTGAAGAGGCCACGCCCACAACGTCAACAACCCAACGTTAAGCAGTTTATTAGACCTTGAGTACACAGACTGAGATGCGTAAAGTATTGCATATTGTAGGTAGGTATCATTTATAGCTGGGCGTTTCTCTGTAAATTGATAGTCCCTATCTAAACTTAAATATGTTTAATTAAATATTAGTTCAATACAATTATTCTGTCTCTATTGATTGTAAAGTTATTAATTGTCTCTAGTGAAATATAGACATACTTAAATTAAGTGAGATTGTTTTAATGACACAGCATATTCAGTTAATGTATGTTAAATTAGACATATTCTACTTATACTTCAAATCCAAACACACACACTCACACTCATACTCACACTCACGCATTTGATATATATGTATGTATATGTATATATATATATATATATATATATATATATATATATATATATATATATGTATATACATATATATATATATATATATATATATGTATATACATATATATATATATATATATATATATATATGTATATACATATATATATATATATATATATATATATGTATATACATATATATATATATGTATATACATATATATATATACATATATATATATACACATATATATACATATATATATATATGTATATACATATATATACATATATATAATTCTTAATAATTGTATTGTATTCTTAAAATGTACTTTACATGGTAAAAACGGAAACAAAAATGCAATAACGATATAAACAAGGCAGATAGTTGACATTATAACAGTAAATTTTGCACCGACAGATCCAAGGTTGTGGGTTGCAGCGAGTCGGTGCAGGAGGTCAGAAAGGTATGAAGCGGCGAGGTTGGGAAGAGCTTTGTATGTAATGAGGAGAATATCAAATATATGTATTTGAAGTAAAGCATTTTATATTCTTGCTTGGCTTTTCTTTCTTTTTTTTCAAAGCCAAGAGAGAATATGTATTTAAAGTGCTTAAGTGAGAATGGATTTCCACAATCAAAGAGATCTGCAGTTTTGCCCTGGACTGGGTAATACCCGACACAAATCCTGAAACGTTATGAAAGCCAGGGGAGAATAATGGTCGGGTTCAAATACCGGCTCACAGAATAGATACACATGATAAAAGACAAATAGGATTGTTCCAACTGATCTCTACAACCTGGGTTATTTTAGTCAGGCTGGATGGAGCTTCAACATCAAGCTGGAGTCTCCATCTCCCTGGCTTCATTTAAAGAGGTAACACCTTTCCTTTCACATCAAGGGAAAGCACTTCCTTTTGGGAGAAGGCTTCATCCATCATCTTCATACAACTGAGTGTGTGAGTGTGTGTGTGTCTATGGGCTTGTTTGAGACTTAATTTAAAAAAGTTGGATTACGGTTCAGTTACAGGTTAGGATTAGGCTGGTAGTGGTTCTGGTCTCAGGGATATCCAGAGGACAGAGCGCAGTACCCTGGTGGGACGAGAGGAGGCAGACTGTTTACATCAATGATGGTCAGTGCTCCAAAATATAATCAAATGTGATGGACAATGTTGCCCTGATGTCCAATTATTTATATTAAGAGGTCAACTATATTGCCCAGATAAGTTTTTATAGATTCTGCTTTCATTTATCCTAATGCAAGTAAAAAAAACTAATGGACTGTATTGTTTGACATGTTTTTTTTTCTTCGTAACAAATGGGCTACAATTTTGTGTATGTGTATATGTGTGTGTTTGTGTGTGTGTGTGCATGTGTGTGTGTGTGAGAGAGAGAGAGAAAATTACTTTTTGGGGTGGAATTCGGTCTATACAGTGACCTCGCGGGGACATAATGCACATAAAACATTAGATTTTTAGTTGAACTGTAGTTTAGGTTAGGATGGCGAGGCTTAGTATTAGGCCGGTAGTGGTAATAATTTCGCTAAGTCTCCAGGAAATGAGTGTAAGTCTACGTTTGTCCCCAAAAGTAACGGGAAAACAACTGTGTGTGTGTTTGTAATGAACACTGAACCATCTTAGAAGCATCTATAGACCACACCAACATCACCTGTACCGGGGTTATCATCGTGCCTTCACCTAACACTGGTCATGGGGCAAGAGTAAAAATGAGTCCCACTGGCTCGCCGGATGTTTCCATGGCAACAGTAACCCCTCACTGACCTCTGAATAGAGTCTTATCATTAAATTCTGTGGTCCTGAAAAGAAAAAGAGACAAATCCTCCATTACTGGTCATTGTAGAGGCACATTGAGCTCATTCTGGCCCTGCATTATTTCTCTCTTCCAGCTGTAGAAAGACCCCCATGAGGCACACATGCTGATAGCCTAGCCCGCCACATACAATAACGACAGGCTAATAATCTTAAAAGTGACAAGAATTGTAAGAAAAATCCCATTTTGTGTAACATCTTGGGCACAGTCAGGAAAATGTGTGCGCTCCCCCTCATGTAAAACTCATTGGTAATGAGGCATGGGGAAAACATTTCAAGCTGCAATGAAATTCTGACACCTGGAACTGAAATTTATTGACAAATTGTTAGTGGACGTATTCGCACCACTGGCTGCCACAGAGCCATCTAATCTGTAATGCCGCTCTAACTGCTATACTGCCTCCTGATTTAGACGTACATATCCACGTATACAGAATTACCCAAACACATTTAATATGCCTTTGTGCAAATTGTTAATATGTGATATAGATAACACAGTTTGCTTTAATAGACAGCCATACATTAAGAATAGATTAGAGGATCAGGTCCGGACTATATCAGGAACTCTAATGTTATTCAGAAAAGGGACTCCGTGTCGTTCTGTGGATAATTCGTCTTTGCAAAAGACTGCGCAGCCATTAGTGTGATCTATATTACACATCTCATTGGCATCAGGACTCTGATGCTTCACTTTGACAAATTAGAGGCAGCACAGGGTGATTTTGTTGACATCGCTTCTTCTGGTTTAACATCTGTTTGTGAATGCAAATCACAATGCGTTCATGGACTATTTTTTCCCCCTGGTTCATGGACTGGAAACCTTCCCATCATGGCGATAGTACAAATAGACCCGTCACATTCATCAATTCACGCTCAGATCCTTCAAATCCTTCATCTTTTGGATTGTTAGAAAATGTACACAAACACCTGGAACATGTGGAGGGGATTGGGTGGAGGGGTCATGGTATTGCACTTGGTTGTCCTCATAAAAAGTGACCGAAACAATTACGTAAATCAGGAGAAAAGAGAGAGACACCCGAGCTGGCTCACCACAGCGTAAATTAGGCGTGAATGTCGGATTGAGAGGGGCAGGGGGGATTTGACAAGCACTTCTGAGGAGGCATACTGGCAGCTTTAATTAAACACACAAACACCTTTTTATGTGTGAAATGTGAGACTGATGATGAGTCAGACTTCTCCCCACTGTCTGGTACACTGTGCTCCTCCTCGGCATTCCTGTGGAGAAGAAAAAAAACATCATTGCCGATAATAGGTAGCTATCAAGTTGTTATATCTTGAAGACATGAATCGTTCCATTTCTGCCATCGAAAAACCTTTGAGGACAGAAAGTGGCGAGTCATAAGTTGCTTTCTTTCTCAGTCTCTTCGCACATGATTATATTTTCTGTGCAGTTCGCAGTTTCTGGAGGCCAAGCAATCTGATACCAAAAAAAAATTCTCAATTGTAGTCTCCATTGATTAAAGCATAGTTCTCTTATCCATAGCTTGATTGAGTGCTGTGGAGTTTCTGCTTAACTGGCAATTGGCAAAAGTGCATAATAACTCATTTTTAGTCAGTTCATCAATAAGCTAACACTAAAATCTATAGCACTTATCATGCGGATAAGTAAAGTGTGTGTCACTGTGATTTTTCACTCCATGTGAGTTTCAGTCAGGAATGGAGCTGAGCTTCAGCCAGGCTCGACAATTATTTATGTGTTGAGAAAACTGTCAGTCAGGCCTGGCTGCAGTCAGGAAGGCCTGGGCCAATTCCAAATCTGCTGAATGCCAAAGGGGTCAAGACTGTGCCAACACTCTGGCCAGAGAAAATCAGGACCTATGCAAAGCCATGAACTGCAAAAAAAACTGTACTGTCGTTTTCTCTTTTTTTTTCAAGAGTAAAATTACTATGCAGCTCTAGCATTTTCAATTTGAACAGAAGTTAACGGATACTGTAACAGAGAAAAGAAAGGCATGAAAATTCCCAGTACAAACACTGAATTAGCCCTCCTTTAAATCATTACCGTAATACAAGCCGCTCCTGCCATCGGTGGGTGTCCCCGCTGTAGTAAGCTAGCGCTGTTGCTAGCTCCCCGCTGCTGCTGCTGCTGCTGCTGCTGCTACTACTACTATTGCCCGCGTCCCTGCTTCGGGCGTCAAGCCGCGGCTGGTTTCGCTACCTTCGGTGGTTGTCGGGGAGCTAGCAGCAGCGCTAGCTGGCTACAGTGGGGAAACCCACTGAAGGTAGTAGCGGCTTGTAACCTGACTTTTACGGTAACATTCATGCTGATTCATGGGACTGCGCCACTTAGTACGCTCACTTGACAGTTTTGCCTACTTCTCTATGTGGCTGTACAAATAGATTTATTTGCTGTAATTCATCACTTTTATTATCTTATAATACATCCACAGACTGCTATGAAGCCTGGACTGCGGTGGATGTGCTAACGTCGCTCTTCCTAAAAAACTGACCATCGACAACCTCCTCTATACGTTATGCTCAGTGGTCTATTGTACATCTATTTTGGAGGGTATTGACATGAATACGAATTGAGATTGCTTTCAAAATCCAAAGTGCTGGATTTTGAAAGCTTCCATTTCTGTCAATTGTTTACTTTATTTATCCTCTGGCAAGCTGGAAAAAAAGTTAGATCCATTAAACTTTTAAACACCGACCCTCTTTTTCTGCTTGAAAATGACATACCCAAACTAAAATGGGTGTGTCTCTGCAACCAGTAGAGCTATTTGAATAATCTTGGAGTTAATAAACAAGTATAATGTTAAGTTTTGCTCAGATGTGGAAATCAGTCTATGTGTTACTGGTTAAAAAAAATTAACCTTTAAGCCATGAGCAGGCTGTGCTTTTGTCAGATGTACATTATTCTTCTATAGTGGCCAAAAATGTATTCATGCAGTTTTAAGAGGGTAAAAAATATATATTCCTTGAAATACCATGAAATATGTGACATTAATTATCAACTGATGAAGTCTCAAAATAGGCTAAAACTAACCTTAAATTACTTTTTTTTTAAAAACCCATCATGGTCAAAAAAAATAGAATTTAGGAATACATGAATTTCTCTTTTTAGTGTTTGCTGCCAGTGGTGGCATGTTTCCATTTATTAATTTACTGCTGCTAGTGATGAAAATAATAAAGTACCTTGACTTAAGTAGTGTAGTTTAAAAGGAAAATACTGTGTGCAAGTAAGAAAATAAATAATTGACTCAACTTTGAGTGATCTAGACTGCAAGTTATGGTCAAATAAACAGAAGTGCGTGACAAGTGACCAAGAACGAGTACAGGCCTCCACTCAGCCAAAAATACAGACTCCTTTGTTCCAATGACAGCGAGCGTACGGGGTCAGCCAGATAACATGAGATAACGCTGCCAGATTTCTTTCTGATTTGTTTGGTCTCTGGGAGCTTAATTCTGCATCAAAAAGAGCTTAAAAAAATCTGTGCATGGCAAATAACGGTTTTGATGGATCAGGCCGAGCTCAAGTGGATTGTTCTTTTTTTCTGGACTCTATTGTCGACAGCTTATCCAACCACTGCCCTCAAAAGGCAGAGCGGCCTTCTGGTGCAAAACAAAAGATACTATGGCAGCAATATATTTCTCAGACGGAACAATTTATAGGAGTATCACTATTAATCATCGCCATGGAAAGGAGGATTGCCTAACTCATCCGGAGCCCCCCATAGAAATGTAATTGTCCCACTGCCTAAAGTGCTTATACAGGCGAGCTACAGATGCATTCTGCCCGGTCTCGGGCTCGGCCCGACACTGGCATGGCAATAAGCTGTGTTGATTTAATATCCGTTTGCGGCATGCATTTTCCTGGACGTGTAATCAGTCCACAAGGTTCCGTGCGAGGCTGTCTCGAATCTCGTCGGCTGTACTGCTACCCCCCCACCTGCCCTCCCTTCCAACCCCTTCTCCTCCAGTGGACAATCACCAGCTCGCCAGCAGGACATGGCAGATCCAACAGCTATTCTTGATTACACTCATGACTCAGGATGTCGATTGGCTGTCAAGATGCAATTGCGCATGAACATTTGTTTTCTTTTTTTGAGTTCTCTTTGGTGCAAAGCATTGTCTTTGGACATTCGGTCCAAAAATGATTACACAGTATTGAAAAGCATGGAGAAAACATTACAGGACAGAGGGCTGTAGTTTTAAAACTGACATCAAGATGTTACATGGATCGAGACTGGCAGGATGTGTCTTGGCTCTCACAAGCCTGACACTTGCGTGTTTGTGTTGTGCATGTAATTTACATAGTTTTATTTTTTCACACTGCCACCATACTGACACATGACGAACAACTTAATATCCCAAGCGGCAGTTCAGGTTGTCTGATAAAGTTATATTGCAATTTTAAAAAATCTGATTATCTTTATTGTTTTGAAGTTCTTTTAAATCGATAAGTTGGAGCAAAACACAACTACTGCACGTGCTGATATATGAAGGAATCAAGGAGCAGATAGTTGTTATTGTTTCTACCATATATTAGTGGACATCTGCATTAAGTTGAACCTTTCTTAACTTTGCGATGCCCACTCAGCTTGAGTCTTTGAGTCACGATTATCAGTTTTCCCCAGGTTCCTATCACAGGGAATAGTGTTTTGTTGTTTGAGCATGAGTGTGAATGGGCCATTAAACTCTTGACAACCTGCCGTCCGCTCCTGACTCGTGACAATACCTGGAACAAAATGTTTTTTCGTAATCTTTACCTAAACTCATCTCCGATGGCATATCGGGTGACTCACTGCTCAAGAGCGCAGAGAGAAACCAGAGTGTTTTGAAGTCTTTGTGTGGAATCCTGCATGGCCGGCTATTTACCAGAGTCCAGTCAAAAAAAGAACTAGAGCGGAAATGACGAGGTCATTGAAAGAACATTATTGGCAGCCATTTTGATAATCATGGGAAGTCCATTTTCAAGAAGCTTTTGGGTTTTGTACTGTTGGTTAGAAAAAAAACCTGCAACACATTAAGATGACACTAATAGTGTCATTGTGATGGACATTATTGAAATGGTAACATGTTATTGATAATTTCTTTAAAAAGTTATCATTTGGGTAATTTTAATGAGGTATAATGAATGAATGAAAAGTACTTTATTAATCTCCAAGGAGAAATTTTTTGTCGTACTAGCAGCATCCCAATGCCGTAAACTAAGTTAAACACACAGATGATAAAATAAAATAAATAATAACAGGAACAGCGGGTAACAGATGTATGCATAAGTAAGAAATAAGTATAAACATATATATACACATACATGCAAGCAAGCGGAATGGATACATATATATATATATATACATACATCCGCACACATATACATACACACATACATACATATCTACATATGCATATATACACACATACATACATATACACATACACATACATATACATATATACAAACATATACATATACACATATACATATATACATACATACACATACACATACCTACACATACACACCCACCCGTGGCCCACACACATACATGTACACATATATACATACACACATATACATATCTATACACATATACACGCATACACATATACATACATACACATACATACACATATACATACATACATACACATACATACATATGCATGCATGCATGCATACATACATACATACATACATACATACATACATACATACATACATACACATACTCACATGTACACATACATATACACATACACATGTGCAAAACATACACAACAAGCAAAACACAGCAGTGTATTCGGAGGATAAATTAGTGTATTCAGTGTATTCAGTGTATTCAGAGGTTTGATTTAAATTAAATGTAAACTGAAATGTGCAAAAAGTGCAAAATGCAAAATATATGTATGCAGCATACATAACATATATACATCACAAAATGCAAAATATATGTATGCAGCATACATAACATAACATATATACATCAATATCTATATACATGTACAGTGTACAGTGTGACTTAGTCCACAGATCTGGACTCGAGGGATTTATTGTATAGCCTTATGGCCGAGGGTAGGAATGCCTTCCTGTAGCGGTCCTTGTGGCAGCGGAGCGTGATGAGTCTTTTTGAAAAAGTGCTCCGCTGACCCTGCAGGAGCTGGTGGAGAGGGTGGTCCGAGTTGTCTAATATGGACAATAGTTTCTTTAGTGTCCTCCCCTCCACCACCTGTTCCAAATGCTCCTGCTTGCAGCCGATGATGGAGCCGGCTTTCTTAACCAGCTTGTTAAGTCTGTTGGTGTCACCGGCTCCAATGCTGCTCCCCCAGCAGACAATGGCGAAGTACAAGACGCTGGCCACAACCGACTGATAGAACAACTCCAGCATCTTGCTGCACACGTTGAAGGATCGAAGCTTCCTCAGGAAAAAGAGTCGACTCATCCCCTTCTTGTAGACAGCGTTGATGTTGGCCTTCCAGTTCAGTCGGCTGTCGATGGAGACACCCAGGTACTTGTACTCCTCCACCATGTCCACGTCCTCTCCCAGGACGCTCAGAGGTCTCGGAGCTGTTGTCTTCCTCCTGAAGTCCACCACCATCTCTCTGGTCTTGCTCACGTTCAGAAGCAGGTGATTCTCACCGGCCCACTCCACAAAGTCACTCACCACTGCTCTGTACTCCTCCTCCTGTCCATCCTTAATACACCCGACCACTGCAGAGTCATCAGAATACTTCTGCAGATGGCATGACCCCGTGTTGTACTGGAAGTCATTGGTGTACAGGGTGAACAGGAAGGGAGACAGAACAGTTCCCTGTGGGGCTCCAACATCACTGACCACCGTTTCAGACAGCACACGGCCCATTCTGACAAACTGTGGTCTGCCTGTGAGGTAGTCAGTGATCCAGGAGATGGTGGACGAGTCTACCCCCACCCCCCGCAGCTTCTCACTCAGTAGCAATGGTTGAATGGTGTTAAATGCACTGGAGAAGTCAAAGAAAGTGACTCTCACAGAGACACCGGTTCCATCCAGGTGCGACAGAGCTCGTTGCAGCAGGTAGATGATGGCGTCATCCACTCCCACATGAGGCTGGTAAGCAAATTGCAGAGGGTCCAGCGACGATTTCACCTGCGGCCTGAGGTGGGCCAAGACCAGTCTCTCCAGCACCTTCATCACGTGGGAAGTGAGGGCAACTGGTCGGTAGTCCTTGAGGCCAGATGGCAACGACTTCTTTGGGACAGGGACCAGGCACGACGTCTTCCACAGCACCGGGACTTCCTCCTGCCTCAGGCTCAGGTTGAAGAGGTGCTGCAGGACACCAGACAGCTGGGTGGCGCAGGTCTTTATAATACTATAATAAAATGATAAGTTAACTTACAATAAGAGCAAACTTTCCTTTCGTTTCAAAGAAATGTATCTCAAGACAAAGTAGTCTGGAGAGAGTGCATCAGTTGAGTCAGATGAAGCTGATGAGTTTAATGTAGTGTCATTGTGACCAACTTAACCCGCCCTGTCCCTTCGAGACCTCTACTCAGGCTGACATTGGGTGGAGATGCGCGTCAATCAAGTCAGTTCACGCCCACAAAGACCTGACAAGAGGTCCAATCAGGCATGGTAAGTGAAAACACCTGTGTGGGTGGAGGCAGGGTGTTTCTCCCCTCAACCCTATGGCAGCTTTTTTGTTTGCTTTTGACCATTTTTTACAAACTTGCAGTACACAAACTCTGCAATCAAAACCTCACAAACCTTTTTCAAAATGCCATTTCTATTACAAAACACATCAATATATGTCTTGAAAACACAAAACAATCTTTTGTATACCATGTCAATTTTCTCACACAGGCTTCTGTGAAAGATTGTTCCAGTACAGTAAAGCTACTCACATTTCAGTGAACACACAAATGGAAAGCTTTCAGAATAAAAATATAGTTTGACTATTTTTCATTCCATTGCAAGTAAGCAAAACAAAAAAGTAGAATGGCAGTAATCAATAAAATGTTTTCTTTAAACTCAAGAAAATATATCATAGTGAAATAGTAGTGCAGTGCAATGGTTAACAACAAAATAAAAGTATTGTAAAGGATGGGGGATGGTTTTTGGATCCCGCCTTCTGGGTCTGGGCCACATCATAAGTGATGTCACATCTGGTCCCTTTCTTTACTCTCTCTCTCTCTCTCTCTCTCTCTCTCTCTCTCTCTCTCTCTCTCTCTCTCTCTCTCTCTTTCTCTCTCTCTCTCTCTCTCTCTCTCTCTCTCTTTCTGCCTCAATGTTTGCAAAGCTCTCACAAACTTGACGTGCTTACCTGTACCTGTCTGTTTGTAGTGCTAAAGCTTAAACTGATTGGTGCTTAATTAGTGTGTAATAGTTTTTGTGTGTTTGTTGCCAATTCCTGGTAAGTTTTGCATTTTGAATAGATGTGTTTTTTTTTTCCAATGAATGCAAGAGATTTGTGTCTAATGTAATAAACAGTGTGTTGTGCTGTAGGCAGAAAAAAAGGTTTATTTTGGGCATGGTTACAAAAGGTATAAGGTTTCAACGCTTACGATAAAAATGAAAAAAACTGTAAGAAAAGCATAAAACCTGCTGACAGTCTGCTTAATGTGAATTTATTTCATGTTAATGCTCTGACATTTTAAATGTCATCAGATTAATACAAATCGTAATCTAGTCACTTCTAAGACATAAAATAGATCAGGATAGATTAATCAACTCCAAGAAGATAATGCCTATGACTTATGAAAAAGCACGTTTAACTATTTGATTTTAGTCCGGATGCGAGCGTCCCAATGTTTCCTTCTGAATAGTACATGTGTGTACGGTTGGCGTCTTCATGTCTAAGTATTGCGAGGGATGCAGTAGACCTAAGGGCATGAGAAAATAAAGGTGAACGACTTATATGTTTGTAAATATGTTTTTCTTATTTTACAGAAGCCCACTAAGTTGTAATTTAGTAGAAAGAATCAAAGAAAATCAGAAACACGCGACCGGAATTCTATTTGTCGGGTTTAAATGAATCCTGCGCTGCTCTGCTGCCCATGTGTCATCTTTGGTTTTTAAAATGTCTCTGTTGAAAGATTGGACATGGCTCGTGTCAGCGGAGACGGGCGTTCTATTGATGGTGACATTTGTTTTAGGCAAGGTTACGACAAAGTGTCAAGTAAGTATTCTCTCGACTGCTGTCAACACGAATTGTTGTTTTTGTTGCTGTTGTCGAGAGGACGGGCGGAGGGACCGCTGGTGACACAAATTGGATTGGTGGCATGTCAGGTTAGTGTTTAGAAGTCGAAAAGGGACAGGTTCCAATTCTTATGGCTGTGTGTGTGTGTGTGTGTGTGTGTGTGTGTGTGTGTGTGTGTGTGGACTCTCCTTGTTATTCAGGATGGACTCTGGCCAGTGTGTGTTTCTGTGATAGGAGAGGCGGACACCGGTTGTTTCAGTGGCTCAAGGTGTCGGAAGAGATTTCACAGCTCCTTGAGCACAGTAATCCTGGAGCTCTTGATACAAGATGGCAAATAAAACGGCCCCCTGAACGATGCTGAAACACTTACTGAACCCTACTTCCACTGATCTGTATCGCTCGGCAACGTGAAGTGCTCTTGTCTACTACTACCCTACAAATGAGGTCAACAACATCTTGCTATATACGGAGTTACTTTGAATGCGTTCATTTGTTTTCATCAAACACTCATTCAAGCTGTGCGTTATGATGCTAATGCATTCGTAAAATGTGCACATTTGTGGATTAATTGTGTCAGTTATGTCTGATTGACATTTAAATCAGAGGCAGCGCAACCAGACTATTCATTATGACTATTTTAAAGTCTTGAGAGTTGAGCCATTAAACTCTATCAAAAAGCATTGCGTTTTTTCTTCACACTTGATTGATATTGCAATGGCACAATGTACAGAACAAGGTATGGATATATTATACAAATGCAAATGGCTCAGACATATTTGACAGATTAATTAAATCCTTATAAAAACACACACGCACATGTTAATTTGGCCTATAAAAAGAAAGTGAGAAGACCTGACACACGGTTGAGCCGTTTCCTGACTGCACTGTGTCAAACGGGAGAAGTCAGGTCTGTGTAATGCCGGTTTTAACCTGAAGAGGGCAGAGCAGCTTTGTTGTATTGCCCATTGTATTGTGACAAAGCCAGACAGTGAATACTCCAGCAAGGAAGATCCAATCAATTTAGAAGTGAAAAACTGTGTTTGAAGCCGAAACAACTGACACTGTAGTGTTATTAGTCTGTTTGTTCTTGCAGTCAACACACATTATCTTTTGGTTTAATTACCTGCCACATGCGTTTTTGAAATTCAACACCCGATTTGTGTTTGCAAAATAGGCACGGGCGGGACAAAAACACAATAAAATGGTTAAGTAGTGCACAGTAGTGCCACACATCAATGAGGAAATGTAGCATTTATCTCTAATAATCCTCGACCCCTGAGGCTCGGTAGGCCAAAGTAGATAAGTAAACAGCCTGTCGCTGCCACTGTTCCTGTGTGGGTGGCCTGCAGCAATCACAGATGACTTCCTGTTGGCTACGGGACCTGGCGATCCATCTTCGCCCAACTCTCCCTTCTTCCTTTTTCATTTCTCTCTCTTTCTCTTATCTTTTTTTTTTTTTTTTTTAAAAAGAATCCTGTATTATCAGCGGGCTTCAAAAAAAGCCCCGAAGCCAAGCGCCAGGTCTCTATGTGTCGCTTTATCTGGAGCAGGAATTACGTTGACCTTGTGGGCGTCTTAAACACTTTATCACGAGCACAATAATCTTCTTCGCGGGAAAGCGAATCAGCACGAAGAATTAAACGAGATGCGGGGCCGACGGGGGTCCGGTTTGGCGCCGTGGGGTTTCAGTGCTGCTGGCTGGAAGACGGAGACGGGGACAGCGAGCTTCCAGCACACTGAGCTTCATTGTCCTCAAGGAAGAAAACAACAACAACAACAACAAAAGTGCTCTTCATAACAGCAATTGAATCAATCCATAATTGCCACAGAGGAAGACACACATTAATAATGAATGTCTTCCATATGTAAGAAAGTGTTCTGTCATTATTATGCATATTATTTCTTCCTTTTGAAAAGAAAGTGTGACAGGGAATTCTTTCATGTTACCCGTGTTATTTTTACATGTGGTGTTGCTGATTTTCTTCAACAGGATTACAAGTGTTTGATCAGAATGAACGGACCGCGGTGTCTGTTCCTGGACTGGTGATTGACAGATTTCCTTTTTTTTTGTAATTCCCAATTTAAAAAGAAATAATAATAATTGTTCCAAGTCCTCTGTGATAAGCCCCCCTTTCACAATGCATCTGGGAGACGATTCTACAGGGTTCATACACATTTCGATGAATGGATTTCCATGACTTAAAACCAAATTTCAATGACCAAAGATTTTGTGAACTCCCGGTATACATGAAAATGTAGTATTCAAGTTGACAATGAAAATGAGCGTATGTATGCCCGCTTATCTTTATTTTTTTCAAGGACCATTTTCCAGGTTTTTCATGACCGTACGAACCCTTCTCTGCCGGTACTTCTTATATCTGCAGACACCATTTCTTGTTCTATCCCACGCCAGGTTTGCTGACTACATTCTCACTGCATTTTAAAGTTGTTGCAACTCTGTTTTTTTTCCCTTCACAGGTGGCACGGGCGAGATGATACGAGGAGACAGAATGTGCTGCATGAATGTCAAAGAGAAGCAATGACTGGATGTGCAGCATTTTGCCTGGAAGATGCGACGTGGAAAGACAAATATCGGAGACTACTGCTGAAACAATCAGTCAATTAATTGATTTGCCTGCAAGAGAAAAACAATCAATTTTTTAAATGAGAAAAATGTGTCTTCATCTCTCTCTCTCTTTTTTAAACGACTTCTCTTTTACCCGCCAAGAGCATCTCTGGTGTGTCGGGACGTCAGCAGCAGCACTGCTGTTAAGGTTTTTTCATCATTCTTTCAGAAAGTGAATCATGTGCAAGTTCCAACTAATCATTAGCATTCTTTAAACAATGAAACAAGGGCTGTGTGGACTTTATGCTCTCTGTGCCGTGGTTCAAAGAAATGCAGACGAAGGGGGAAACAGAGTTAAAATGTTTCCGTTACCGGTTTTCTCCAAGGTCTTTCCACAATAAGGTTAAATGGCACCTGCAGATGTCTTGGAGGGGTGAAACTTTGTATGTGATGGGCTCGCGCTGCCCATCAAGTACCCTGCTAATATCCCAATTTGTGCTGGGATGGTCTCAGCCCCTGTCTGATTAATAATAAAGTTTTGGCTATAATAACACATGTTATGTCAATAGTGTTACGACAAAGAGCGTTTGTGGAGGAAACAAGATTTCTCAAACAAAGGTTGATGTCCTTATCTCAAGTTTCTCTCTCCAGTGTGTGGGACCGAATGATCCAATTATGGTTTTAGGCATGTTATTCAATATTACGATGTACTGTACCTCGATGAAATAGTCCGAAATATTGTAATGATTCTCAACCTTACAGCTTCATGCCATTGCAATAATCATTACTTCAACAATCGTCCACAGCCGGAGGGTTATCGCTTTGATTTTGTGCCACCTTTCCGTTAAAAATGAAGTTGTTTTTAAATGGGCCTATTGTTCCTAGACTGGAAATACAAAGTGGACATAGTCACAGTGGCTTGGTTTTGTAGACTGCAGTTTTGGGGCAAAAAGTTAGAAATTTTAGCCGTCGCCATCTTTTTTTAATTTAGCAAACAAAGATAACACAAGAGGTTGGATTTAGTACAACCAAACGCTGAAAAAGTTTAAATATGTCGGTGACCAAACCGTTACAATTAACTTTCATGAAGTGGACAGACACTGAGAAAAGGTTGAAATTGTAAGAAACAAACACCACTGTGGTAGCAACCTGTCAATCACAAGGCAGCCACACCCTAGAGCATATATTGCTTTAATGTCCACTTTACTTTAAAAGAGATAATTATTTACTAAATGAGCTTCATGCTGAATTATGAAGATGTACAACCATGAACTTATGTTTACAATGTTTCCTGAGGTTATGAATTAAGTGAAAAGTGGGGTCTTTTTCTCATACACTTCTATAGTTTTGCAACCACAGGAGTCGCCCCCTGGTGGTCAGCATTCACACATTTGGCATAGACTTTTATAAAACCGCAAGAGTCACTCTGTGGCGGTCAATAGAGAGAATGTAGCTTTAACGCATGAAGTATAGACTTCGATAGAACTAGAGGAGTCACTCCCTGGTGGTCAGTAGAGAGAATGCGGCTTTAACTAATTAAGCATAATCTTCTATACAACCAGATGAGTCGCCCCTGGTGGTCAGTAGAGAGAATGCGGCTTTAACACATGAAGTGTCATCTTCTATACAACCAAAGGAGTCGCCCCCCTCCTCTGGTTGCCCAACACATAGACCGACTCGTTACTGTGCTATATTCAACGAGGTATTCAAGTTACGTTAACCAAAATGCCAGTTAGCCACTCCTCATTGTAAAATCTTTGTAGCGCCCTTTTAACAATCTACAGTGGTCCCTCGTTTATCGTGGGGGATACGTTCCAAAAATAACCCACGATAGACGAAATCCGCGAAGTAGTCAGCTTTATTTTTTTACCATTATTATACATGTTTTAAGGCCGTAAAACCCCTAACCTCACACTATTGTACACTTTTCTCAGACAGGCATTAACATTTTCTCACATTTCTGTCTTATTTAAACACGCTCAAAGTTTCGCGGATTTAAAAAAATAAGCTTGAACATGTTTAACAAATTTCATTTTAATGATCAATCTACGAGGTCCTGTGACCGCGCCTCTTTGTCCGGACGTATTCTGTCCTGTACAGGAGACACTGCCCGGAGGAGACTGATTGACAAGGTGTACAGTACAGCCCCTCAGCTGAATGAGAGCACAGAACACAATGTGCGTTCATACTGTACGCTGTACAAAATAAAAGAAACAAAAAAAAAGAAATCCGCAAAAAAGCGAGTCCACGAAAGGTGAACCGCATCATAGCGAGGGGCGACTCGTATTTGTTTTTCTTCTTTACAGTCACCACAAGCATATGTGGGTTACAACCAACAGTTCATACAGTACCAACAGCCATCCGCACAATCAGCAGCGAGCAGCAGTTTGAAATCGAGCATGAAAGCTTGCAGTGTGACAGCGTTGCCTTGCAGACATGGCCAAGCACAAATCCTTCTACATGCTGTTTCCTTTGATCCTTCCATCGGCATATTAGTGTGCGCCTCTGTGTGTGTATATTAGCTGTTTTCTCATCCACTATGCTGTCACTTTCCAATCCTCCGCTGCTCCTTTTTTTTCTTCTTTCTTCCAGCTGTCATTAATATTCTCTCTCTCGCTGCATAACTCAGGGGATCAATCACCAGTTGCCATGGAAACGGGGAAAAAAACACCCATGCAGGTGTATGCGTTCGCGTGACTCGTTCGCTTCGACGTTTGCGTGCTGGCTTGTGCACGCCGACTGTACCCGCTGGGGCCTCCGCCGGCGATGCTGCGTCTCTCCTGCACTGCCCTTGCAGCCGGAGTGGCTCTGACAGCTGTCTGAGTCGAGAAGCTCTCACCTGCCACACTCGGCTTCCTCTCAGCTCCGTGCAGAATAATGACCAAATTCAACAGAGGAAGTAAATACACACGGCGGTGTTAGGCTTTGTTTTGTTTCTTTCTAGTTGAAGGCACTTTGTGTGAAGGCTACTTATTGAAATATCTCCCAAAATGCAAGAAGGGTTTGTA
Source organism: Clinocottus analis (assembly GCF_023055335.1). Lineage (NCBI taxonomy): Eukaryota > Metazoa > Chordata > Actinopteri > Perciformes > Cottidae > Clinocottus > Clinocottus analis. The sequence goes on along the minus strand of NW_027175965.1, from coordinate 632,167 downwards.
TAAGAGAAGCTGCACAGCGGAGGAGCAACATTTCGCCCTCCGTTAGTCCTACTTCCAGTGCAGAGAGTTTAGGAGAGTTTATGTTGAGAGGAAAAAAAAGCAGCTTGGAGGTACAGTGCTGGGAATAAGCCAAACCCTGTGTAGCCAAGTTGTTTGGATGAGAATGTAATCGAGTTTTTAGCAGAAAGATACATTTGATTCTCAGAGTATTCAGTGGTTTTGTCATTCTTTCCGTCTTTCAACCCGCTCTCCTCCCCTTGCCACGTCTTTTCACACCTTCACTTATCTCCACCCTCCCACTCGTCTGCTTGCTTTGTCACTTCCTGCTTCGTCTTTTACGCTCCTCCACTTCTCTTTCTGTCCTTCCCAGTACCTCAACTTCTCTTCCCCTCTCAACTTCTCCAGTGAATACTGATTCGATGTATTCATGGGAAGACAGACGGGATAATTAGAATAAACCAAGAATGATGTGGCCCCATTTTTTTTGCAAACAGACTTCATTATCTCTCCAGAGTGGGAATGGTGAACTGTAGTCACTGTTGTACATGACATGCAAACGTTAACCTTGTGATGGAAAGGTTGTTGTGCATGGTAATGAGAAGGAGTGCACAGTGATGAAAAAAGGAGACACAGACTGCATCATATTCATCGGGCCCCAGCATGTACCACACCAGCCCGAGTTCCAGGTAAATTCATCATGTTTTATAATTGCATGGAGTACCAGAGGAAGGTGGTCATCAAGGGGTCAAGTGGATGTCAGAGGAAGAAGAATGGTGGAAGAAATAGGAGACAAATACAAAGTGAGAATGTGGCTGAAAACAAAGTTGAAAAACAGCGAGTGAAATGGAACATCTGTAGCATGACTCAGCCAAATCTTTCGAAATCTGTGGGTCCATTATTAACTTTATTTGAGAAAATGAACCGAGTAAAGCATCTTGCTGGTAGATACATCAGAGATTAAAATTACATTAATTTTCTTCTTGATGCCTGTGGCTCAATGATAATTTATTCATCAGCTGCTGCATTTTTTTTTTGTTGAATTTTGTGTCCGACAGAGAACTGAAACAAGATGAATGAACATCCCACAACCTCCTCCCAAGATGCATGTATAAAAAAATATGACTAACATGACAAAAACAAAAGGAGATGTTTTTCTATTTTGCTTTTTGATGTTTTTTTGAAGCAATCTGGAACATTGCAAAACCCGACTGAGTTCGTAATACAAGTCAGAAGAGGAGGTTTGAGGAAAAGGATGGAAAATGGAAATAAATAAATTAAATAAAAAACACACAAAAAAAACTCCCTGACTGCAGACACAGGCTTTTGTTCCTTCAGACAAGCACGATTGATGCCCCCTTCCTCCAGAGGTAATAACGCTGAGACCAGGAAGCAGCCAAGCTTGAATTCTTCCATTGCTTCTGAAAGTTGTGCCTTTAGTGTAGCAGCAGCAGCTTGCAGTTGCACTTCATAAAATGTTACTGTGGATGCATAACCAGTGAAGGATGTACTGAATGAAGAGTCTTTGGAGGTTTAAACAGGCTGTTCTGCTTCACATCAAAATATTTCAAAAGTCTTAGCCAATGACCACAAAGTGTTGAGTGTGTTTTACTCAGACACTAAAAGTCTGTTATTCCTGCTAATCTTAACATGCCAAAGCTTTTCAACTTGTCTCTTAAGGGCGAAAAATGCTGCACTTAAAAATATATGAGAAAACAGTGCAAATGGACGAATCATGTGCCAATTGAGGTAAATAATTGCTCCTCATGATTTTTGACCTCTTTAGAGAATTTAAAGAATAAGTGCTTGTGTCTTTTAAGCACTACAGCACAGGACTCACAAGGTGGCAGATACAGACAACAATGTATACAAGGCTTTAATGCAATGGTACTCAACTGGTGGGTCGCGGACCTGTTTGTCACAGGCCTTTGCTTGGGAAAAAAAAAAGATTTTTCTTTTTTTTAAATGCTGTGATTTTATTTTGAAGGGACTTTTATGCAGCGCAGTGTCGTTTTGATCGCTGGCTCGTCCCTCCGTGTTTTCAGCAGCCTGTTCCAGGTTGGGTCAAACCAGGGGGATACCTGCCCCGGTGGGCCGACGGGGTTGGGAGCCGGCCCACTTCCATCACCAACTGGCCCTCCCTCAGACATCGCCGGCCCGACTACTTTCTGTGCTTAGACAGAATACGTTAAATTGACTCTAAAACTTAAACTCCAGAAATTACTGACTGACTGACTTTTATACTACTCCGAGCGATCTGTATTCACACTCATGGTTTCCATACCAATTATGCTACACTACTGATCGCCATCTGTATTCACACTCATGGTTTGGATGTTTCTTGCAGGTTTTCAAAGCTTTCTGACGATTTTAAGACATTCTGCCTTGATTTTAATCCAGAACACCGGCACTCCGGCAGACTCGAAACGTACATTTAAGTTTCATTTTTGGGGAAACGTTATCGCGTAGCCTCTGACATGTGTCGAGAGTAAGAGGCTCAGACGCACAGACGGATGTACGCAGTCATTTTTCAAAATAAAACCGGCGTTGGTTTCATTGTTTCTTTATTTTTATACATTTTTGGGGACGTTGTGTCACTCGCTCACAGATGAAGACGTTTTTGAGAGTGATTCACAAGCATGGCCCCAAAATGTAAATCCTTTAAAGGAGTATACTGATATTGTTTTTTTTATCCTATGTGACTATTCTGCACATGGGCCGCAGAGTTAGTTTAGGTTCTGTTACTTATCTTGTTTTCACACACCCGGCATGTAGCACTACTGTCTCCATACTATCTCAGGTTCAAACTGCACCATCTTTTCATTAAATACATTGGAGATGTTAAGAATGTTTCTCGATTTGGGTCGCAGCTTGTCATTCAGGGTGACGGTGAGTCCCGGAGCAAGACCAGTTGAGAACCACTGCTTTAATGGATACTAAGTTAATATTATAAGAGGGAGTGCTGTGCAGTGTCTAGTGTATTGGTTTCTACTTGATCTTTGGATATGATATGTGACGAAATAAATTACACAAGAGCCGCCAACGACCGGATAAAGTTTATTGATCCTTTTGTGCTACTCGCAATAACAGCCACGATCAACCCAGGACAAAGTCTTCTTCACTCCATTCATTGAGCATTATATAGAATGTTTATGAGCAAATTAATAGCTCGATACTGTTCTCTGCAGGAGAGGTATAAAAAGATTTTTTAATAATTGGTAGTGCTACAAAACACTTACGAAATGTCACAGGCTGGGGGATTTCATTATTTTATTGAAACAAAGTAAGATGATAAAAAAGCCTCTTGGATAGATAGCACAAGTAGCTTTTTTGTGATCATTTATTAATCGCTTAAGCTATAAGATGTCAAAGAAAAAGTTTGTCTCAGGTCTTTAAATGCTCAACTACATATATCGAAGGACATTGAATTTACAATAAAAACAATAACAGAGAAGATCGCATTTCTCATATTTGTGCAGCTGAACCAGACAACAGTTGGCATTGCTTGCTTGAATTTTTTTCTTCTTCAATAATTCATCAATGTCCTGAAGCTACAATATCAAACCATCAGCAGTAAATTGCCTTGACTCTGTGTGAAGGTGGATTCATCGCTACAGCAGGGATTCTGATCCGATGCACATAGACACCATTTAGCTAAAATGGATGTCATCAAAAAAATTTAACTAAACGTTAGGGCTACGGTTGCTTTGGAGACATCGAGTCAAACTCGAGCTGTGATTGATTTGTTTGCTCCTACAGGTTTCTGATACCAGGAGAAAATAGAGGGGACAGAGTTGAATAGGAAGACCAGCGAAATTAATAATTCAGTTTTCCCTGTGGCCTGGGAACGTTCAAACAATTGAGAACATGAGGTGGTTTCTTTCAAAACCAGAATCCAGAGAAGTAAGTCTGAAACTCGACAAGTCATGAAGTGTAAAATGTGTAACTGCGTCATAAACAATGAATGGGAGACTGATTTTATGGACCCCAAAGAATGTTTATTTCTTTTCAATACCCAAATGAGCTTTATTCTTTTGTAGTGTTCTCCCTTTTGAAACAGAACATGTACCCAGACACTCCCCTGGGTGTCATCTCCAACATCTTTCATCGTCTATGGAGCTCCAAGCTTCACTTCATATATTTGTGTCTTAGCACTCTTTTAGTTTTGGAAAATAGTTGGTGGTCTTTACTGATATTCTTGGACTGCCTTAGACAATATGAGCAACATGTATGAATTGTTGAAAAAGGAGCATAGTTCCCTTTTAAGAAAGTCAAGAGAAAAAAAAAGATCTGTAATATTTTTTCCTTTTTCAGGAACACACGTGTCACAATATAGACGTCTATAGTTCTGTTTAGTTTATTTACTGGATCCCCATTAGCTGACTCCTTAGCTGCTGCTAATCTTCATGGGATCCACAGAAAGGACAAAATATAATACATACAAAAATGTGCAAAACATAACGTGAAACAAACAGAATAGTACAAACAGAATAAAAATAGTAGTCAGATACCTGCAGTGGAGGGCTAAGATGTATATTATGCAGGTCAGCCATAATTTAAGCAAAGGAAAACGTCAAGTGGTTAATGTCCTGAGGTGCGCCTTTAATTGTATTTTAAATGACAGATTATTATCTGTATGAGTTATATGAGGAGCAAGTAAATTCCAAGCAGTAAATGCACGAAAAATAACTATGTTTAAGGAGGTTTGTTTTAGGGGTTGGCGGTATTAAATGAGCTGAGCTAGTGTTCCTGGTGTGATGGTTATGCTGTTAAAAGTATATTATAACTGATAAAAGAAATATTCAGGTGTCTGATTGAACACTACCCTTTCTGAAAAATGTGAGAAGGCGATAGTGAAGTTGAGTTGACACTGAGAACCATGACAGGTGAGAGTGCATACGTGCTGTATTAGTTCTTATTGAACTCATAGAACTGCTGTAACTCCTGCTCCTTAACTCTTCATCATGAGATAAATGAAAGAATGCAAACATGGTGTTCACCGTGATGATGTTCAGTCGTCTCCTTGATCCGCTTGTTAGCAATAGCCTTTTTTAAAAGGCATGTAAATGCTTCCAAATTTGTGAGGGTATATATTCTGACGTATTTTATATTGTAGAACAAAATGTTAAAATCTCCTCAGCTTTTGTTAACCACAGATGTAATTTCAGGCATTGTACCAAAAAAGAAACTCATTGACTTTTAAATGAGGGAACTGGAAGTTAAAACATTTTTTAATCATTTGCAACTTTTAGGACTCATTTCGGCAGCTTTCAATAGTCAAACCAGGAAATCTGCATTGCAAAATAGCTAAGGGAAGAAGAAGCAGTTAAGACATTTTCATTCTCATTACCCTAAAATGATGTGAGGTGATGTCAGTACTGAGCTGAACTGATGTGATGCTTGATGATAAAAGGATTGCGCAAACACGGTTTCGGAATGATCCAATGTTGTGACTCCCACTTACTTTGAATGGAGCAGTCCGTCATCGCCGCTGATGAGTTGTTTCATTCTCTCATTTCCTGTCAGAGGAGGTATTTTCCTGCCATGACGGTGTTTAGAACCGGCTCATGTACCTTGTCTTACTTCCAGTAGTTAATATAGAGCGGTTCTCTCAAATGCAGCGTCGAGTAGAATGTGGAATGATCTGCAGGCCACAGTGGGGAAGGTAGAGCAGATGGAAGAGGGCTGCAGTGTAAAGCTTGACTGAAAACTGGACAATACAAGGTTACATTGGCATTGGCATCAGGCTTTTGAATTTGATACAAGCAGCCGTGGGGAAATGGCAGAAAGAGAGGAGGAAGGAATTACAAAGCACAGGACAAACTGAGGCGTGTACTGGGACTGCCCATGAGAACTTACAGCAGCCATTTTTAAGACACAACCAGAAACTCAACACTTTCAATGACATTTTCGTACATATAGAAGTTCCAGTTTGACATTAGCTCTCTATTGTATATCAGGCGGGAACCTCTTGGTCTGAAAAGTTAAGCCAATGTGGAAATGCCTTAAACTTGCATTCTTTCTATGGCCATCAGGGGGAGACTCCTCTGGTTGCAAAAAGTTAGGTTGTTTAGAAGTCTATTAGAAAGTGACCCTATTCCTCACTTAATTTATTACCTCAGTACACATTGTGAACATGAGGTTAAGGTCTCAATAGCTTATTTTAAGTCTTACTCAAAACAGCAAGATGACCAGTTCATAATAATTGGTCCAATTTAGGGTAAAATAGACAATAAAGAGAGCTAAGCTTTAAGAAGTCCACCATGTGATTGACAGTTCTTTATGTGTCAATCACAAGGTTCTGGGAGTTCTCCATGTTTTTACCATGAACTTGTAATGGGAAAACATAGCATTGCTTATGTTACAAAAGGTAGAGCAGTATTTGCATAGAGAATTGTACCAAGCCGATATAAGCAGAAGTGACTTGAGGGTCGCAGGGCAAACAGAGACGATGTGTCTCTGTCTGGAGACGACCTGTGTCTCTAACTTAGTTAAGCACTGACGGCACTGTGTTGTTAATAAATATGCTTACTATGCAGAAACTTGTAGCCTCCCTAATGATAAGATAGCCTTCTCTTAACAATGGCCATCGTACCATTAAATCACCTCTCCCTCCGCCTTTAGGGGTCGATCACCACCAGACGCGACTTTTAAAAGCGCAGCCGCTTCAAAAACATCTTCGCAAAAATGTGCCGGGCAGCCCAGTGCAACTTTTGCTTAAATCAGAAAATGGATTCAAGCAGACGTTGCGCTTTTGCCCTTGCTGTGTTGTGTTGTGAGGAGGAAAAAGCCCCCAAAAAGAGGCGTTTTTGGGTTGACGATATTTTTTTTTTAAAAAGGACAGAATACTGCGAATATCACCATCTCTTCTGCTAATTGTGTCTCGATGACGAACGCTTTCAGTTGTGCTTTCGGCTGAGCAGGAGTCAGTTTGAGCGTCTTCTGAGCATGGTGGTGCCAAGCGTTGCAAGGCAGGAGACCAACTGGAGGGAGACAATCAGCCCATCATAAAGGCTGAGTATTAGTCTCAAGTGAGTTTCTTCCAATGAATAAAATATATGATATATTGATTTGTTGGATTCAACTTGAATGTCATTGCATAGAGTACCAGTAGTGAGAGAACAAAACGCAGTAAGCATTTAACCAGCAGAGTATTTGCATATGTATCGTGGTAATCAGTGCATCGTCACAGCAGCGTAATTAACACAACAACAAATTATTTAAAAAAAACACTCACATTTATTTATAACAAAACATGACGAGGAAATCCAAACAAAAACGGGAACTAAAACACTGCACACATGTAAAAGATTGAGTCATTCAAATATTATTCACATCAGAAGTAACGATATTAATCAACTATATAATAAAAACTCATTAACAACACTGCTGCAAATGTTAAAAAATAAAAAAAGCAGTGAACTCACTAGATGTTCACTTACGCCCCGTTTACACGATGGGAAAACGCATATATATTCATGCGGTTTTGCCTTTTATTTACACGAAAACGGAGATTTTATCACGGAAAACGATCATTTCTAAAAACTTCAGGTCCTCAAACGTCACCGTACGCGACTAAAAATGCATCACGTCATATATGAGCGTCCTCTGTTTACAGTTTGCTTACTGATCACGGCGCTCTGTGGCGTATTTATGCGGTTTCATGTAAACAGAAACTTTTTGGAAAACGATCATGTGTGTACAACGTTATTTTTGAAAACAGAGGGCCAGAAATATTCGTTTCCGTAAATACCCGACTACGTGTAAATGTGGCATTAAAAGCAAAGTCCATTCTCCTCTGTTTTCCTTCAATGTCGACCATGGCGTACATTACACTCAGTTCTGTTTTCAGCTGTGGCAGATCCTCAAACAGATGTTCGTGACACTGCGTTAAGTTGGAGAAGGCCAAATCCGGGAGTTTCTTTTCCGGAAGAAAAACAATTTCTCGTGGCTTTGAACCAGTTTCAGATCTGGGAAAGAATGTTGTCCAGGGTATTGTTGTGGAGGTTTTTGTACCATGCAGGAATGTTTTCCTCCGCTTGTCCTCTCTGTGCTCTTGAGGCGCCTCTTTCACGCACAATGGAGTCAAAGATCAGCAAACCATCCCTTTTGTCTCTCAACAGTGTCACAAAACTCATCCACTTTTTTCAGACTGAACTGTTCATCCAGTTTTTGGTTCTGTAGTTTTCCAAAAAGCACATCCGAATACTCGAAAATCCCATGGAACGTGTTTTACAGTTTGCAACTCTTCTTCGATGCTGTCAGCCAGAAATACCGTTCGTAGTTGGCGGACTGAAAGTGACGCATAAATGTTTTTCCTGGCTGGGTCAAGGCTGGCAACGGTGGGGTAGGGCGGCCATTTGCTACGATTTCTACCTTTTCTTGAAACGTCCTCCTTGAAAAAGGTGATGAAAGTAGATCTGCCACCAAGTCCAGTTCTACTCCTCCTTCAGCCATGAAAAAATTAAAATACTAAAAATGCAATTACTTCTTCAGGGCTCTTAAGTGTCACGCACTGAGCGTGACTGTCACGCATGTTGGTCTTAAGTCACGCCCTCCCGCCACACATCATATTTCTCACGCTGGAAAAAAACTCCAGGCTATTTAATGTGCATATAACATAACATATAACATATAATTTGTATCCGGGAAAGATGTAATGACAGGCGGGACTGAAGCCGTCCTGCGGCGCGTATTTGTCCCCCCCCCCACCCCTCTTGCCCTCCTGTCAATGGCACCATAGGGATATATGTCACGCTTGCCTGTCTGGAAAACTTGAGAGCCCTGCTTCTTGGACTTCCCGTTCTTACTACCTTCTGTTAGACGAGGGGATGGGGTAGCCAAGTGGCCAATCGCAGCGCATGTTAATGGCCACACGGGCCCTGTGACCAATCAGAAAGCTAGCAGATATTAATGCTAGCTAGCTGGCAGTTAGCATGTTTTTTAATGAACTACTCTAACAAAGAAACAAAAGGTGAAGTCTGATTGGATAAGATATACATAGGCAGCTCATTGAGCTTGTGCAATGATAAAATAAGCCAATAGGGAAAACTAAGTATAATACATGTTGTGTATTTGTGTAAAACAATTACGTTATGGAATAGATATAACTTAATTATAAAAAAATATATATTTTTTTCCCTTTTTTATTATAAAATAACTAACTTTGTGATTCTGTTTAGGCCAGCCGAGAAGGCCTAGCTGGCCCTGACGGCCCACCGCCGGTGGTAGTATATAAATAAATAAATAAATACATAAGATTTATACAGATGAGTTATATACAGTATGAAATAATATATATGCAGTATGAACAGTATTGATAGTATAACTGTTTGGACCACTACACTATCAAGCCTGGGAATCAGTTACCGCATAGGCTTTTCCAGGGTGGTTGGTATTGTGCAGTGTGTGGTTAAAGCCATCTGCGACTGTCTGGTCACAGAGTATAGAGCATATTCACGCAACGTCATCTCAATCGCGCCATCTTGGGGTTCACCTAGTTAGCCTGCTGCTAGTGGGAGGCAATGGATTTTGCGTACTGGAGACAAGTTTTTACACACAGGAAAGTTTCAACTCGTACAAAAGTACCACAGGAAATAAATGGTTTCGCTAGCAACGCGTTTTTGAGAGTCGCGTCTGGTGTGATCAGCCCCTTACACACACCGTCTGGGCATGTTTGTGGTGCTACCCGACCCTTCTGAAGGAAAAGTATATGACTGAGCCCAAAACCAATGTCCATTTGAGAAGCAGAGAAGTGACGTCTCGGTGACTACGCCCACTTCAGTCTCTGATTCTAGTCCATGTTTTGTAATGTTTTTGTTCATTTCATTTGTTGTTCCACCACCGAATATGTCTAATTAGAAGCATGCCACGTATAGCAGTACAGATGGGCATCTGTTACTGAAAATCCATTACGATAAGCAAAATATGTGACAGTTGTCAATCTGGACAGCTTATCGGCAAACGTGACTATACACAAAAAAGATTGCTCTTATTGCTCACATAATAAATAAACATACACACATTGCAATTACTTTTACAGCAAGTCTTCGTGTGTGAGTCAGTGAATCAGTGTGAATGAGGCTGTTGAAAGGGAAGTAGGGAACTAGTTTACATGGAAAACACAAGCAGAAAAAGCTTCCTGCTGGCCCAGCTTGGACATTGAGTGCTTGACAGAGTCTATGAGAATGCTAATCAGATTGTTGTAGGACAATGGGTCATGTATAACGATGTCTTTTTGATAATCCGTCTTTTGATTTGTTGTGCTGTCATCGATTTGACCGCTTGTGATATTGTCGTCACTGTGAAATCAATCAACATTTTGGTGCCAACAACGGTTGCTTTTTTGTCGTGGCTGCTTGTTAAAAATCAGCGGTTTACGCTTCAATGGAAAACTGAGCCAGCGAAGAACTAATAATGTCGGTCATTTATCTCAGTGGTGTTGACTTTTTTACCGTGGCCATTAGAGCACATTCCAATTTTTCTACGTCCTTACACATAAACCAACACTGCCATTTGGTCGAGAGGTTTTTAACGTTGCCAGTTTACTACAACGTTATATTGCAGAATATAATGGTTATGGTTCATCTGCTCATTTGTGACCGCCATCTTTCTGTATCAACCAAGTCTGGTGTCTTACCTTGTCCTGTCCATAATATCACATCGGTTGACTGATCGTAGTGGCTTTGCACCTTTTTACAGTTATCAGTTTATGTTAACTCCTTTCTTGACAACCTGTGTGTTAAATGGAAAAAGGAATGTTTTAAAGGTATAAAGAATTTCTCAAGAGCACATACTATGAGCAGTTGAGTTTGTTTTTGGGGCGGAACAACAAGCTTATCAGGGGAAAAGCAAAGGTTTCCAAGCCAGGATTAAGTTGGGTTAGAGTTAGGAGTCAGCAGCCCAAGCAACGGTAACCGGAGTTTGGCCGCAGGCAACATGTTCAGTGCCAATCCTCATGTTGCGTTTTTCATGTATAAATTTGAAGGATGTTGTGGAAAGAAAGCCCTGCCTCAGTGCCGTGTCCATGAATAATGAGCATGTTGACTTTTCATTTTATTACCAGGTCTGTGAAATGAGGGAAAGGCATCCATGTGACATTTCAGAAAAGGGCAAAAACAGCAGTAATACAACAAAATCTTGAAAACTATCCAGTTTAGAATCATTCTAATGAAGACTAAGTTAACAGAACTAACTTTCACAAAAGTAACAATACTTAGAAGACTTGTTTATCTGCCTTTTCACATTTATCGACATGTTATCAGATGGTTTTCCATTAAGCTCTTTGTGGTACAATCAGTGTTACTCCATGTATCTAAACGTATTTTTTCTCCAACAGGTCCCATGAGATTGACTTATCTGGCAGCTTGTCCAAATATGTGTTCATTTACTCAATACACAATAGTCTAATGGCTTAGTCAGGTTTCATAATCATTTACATACATTTTTAAAAGTTTTTATTTGTGTGTGTGCGCGCGTGCGTGCATGTGTGTGATCTCAAACTGCCCTAATTTCAGCATAATCAAGCTTGATTATCTCCTGAGAGTTTCTCCTCGCTGTCGTTAAGACTCACTCAGATGAGAATAGACCTTTCTCGGTGCAGACAATTAGATTTTAACACAACTGTAGCAAATAATGACATAACTGTGCTCTCAGGAAATGTCCTTCAAATACACAAAATGTAACTTAAGTTTCAGAAAGTCTGCAAACAAAAGAAAAAAATTGACATTGGAGAGTAACGACATGTTTCTGCTTAACTATGCGCACCATATTCTCAAAGTTCACCGTGTTTAAGTAGTTCAAGTAGTCGTTTGAGTATTGTTGTGTATTTTTTCCAGAATTTATTTGTGAAAAAAATATGTAATTTCAAAGAACTCCCTTTTATAACATATTCGGAACATAACTATAAATATCCAGCATGATCTAAGCAAGATTTTCCAAAAATGTTTTTTGGAATGGTCACCGGCTTGTACAAACTGTATGGTTCAGGCCCTTACCAACATGCCACATGCCTAAAGAATCGAAATCTGTTTAAAAAAAACACAATAAAACAAAGCAATGCCCTGTTGCGAAGAATCTTTAGTCAAAAAACTGTGTCATTCAGTTAAAAAATGTTATGCGGGGTCTTTAAATCTGCATAAGCCTTCCCCTTTGCTGTATGAAGTGTTTTTAGAAATGTGGGCGGTACACGAAAGGCACAGAAAGCGGATGTGAGAGACTGAGAAAAAGAAAAGAAAACTCTGGCCAACTTGTAATTTTTCAGGTACTAATAGGGGGTCGTGCTAATTTTATAAATAAACTCCCACAAGCCCTTAGGGTTACTGAGATGTGTTTTTTAGTGAAATCCGACCTTGTAAAGGGTACTTATTTTGTAAAACATTGTGGTTGCCGCGGAAGGTTGAAGGCCATTACACGGAATTTACATAAGTACTTAAACATAACAGTTACTCTATTAATTTTTACACCACATATGTCTTCTTAAAAGGGTTGCAGTATTTTAGCAACTCATATGAAGTTAAACAATGATGTGGTTGCAGGGATAATTAAGGAAACGTTAAAAGATTTTTTTTTTTTTTTCTCGTCCGTTAATGGGCAGCTTTGGTGGGCATAGTTACTCTGTATCTTTATATCGCCCGGCGAGTCCTTTACGCCTAACCAATGTAAAGGACTTAGTTAATGTAATACATTATTAATGCACACTCCCAATTTGGAAACCACTGCTATGTGTGACAGTGTTGGTTGTTGTAGGTTGAAAGGTGCGACAGGCATGGGTGATGTGAGAGTAAAGTTGTTCCATTTGTCAACTCAAACAATCTAATGTATCTATTCTACTGATCATGGGTGAATCCAATGCAAATGACCATTTATTCAACCTGGTGCCTGATTTAAAGGCACTTGTCTATGACCCTGACTCTGACTGTAATCTGTCACTGGTGGTACCAAACTAATTAAAAACAAAGTGAGGAAAGCCTTGAATTTATCGTTTGTCTCAAATTGTCTGTTTCAGGAATTAAGTGAGACCTGGGACTTATATCTGCTCCAATTTCTAGGCTGCCACTTTTATTTAGGCCCCCTGTGCCGTTATCTTGATTCCTGCATTTTGTTTTAATGAAACTCTGGATGTTACAGGTTAGTGCACAGCATCAATCACCTCAATTAGGCAAGAGGGAGCTTCAGTTATAGTGTGTACATCCTTTATGCCTCTTGTGTTTGTCTGTGTGTGTGTGTGTGTGTGGGCGGGCAAAGTTGCAAAAAGAATCCTTTTAAAACAAAGTGAATGAAAAGAAAGCCCTACATCTCGGTGTCCTACATTCAGCTCAGCGTTGATTTTTCTAGCCTAATAGTTTACACCTTTGCAAACGTTTGGATATGTTAAATATCTGTCCGGATGTTGTTATTGTAATTTCTGTCTAATTTTCTTCTCCCAGCAATCCAAATTATCGCCTCTGTTTTCTTCTTCCGTTAACCATTCAGCAGATAGGAGGGACACACACAACGCGAGATTGTCAGACCTGTCTGCCGTGTGCAAAGAGCCTTGTCACAATCTCTTTGCGATGCCATACATCAGGCCCTCCTGGAAACGGCTGCATGCTCTTGTGTTTTACATCCAGCCGCCAACAAGGTCTCCAGAAGGTCTCTTTAAGGGGCCGGCAACAGCTTCACAGTGATGTCTTTGGATGAAAAGTGTGAGCGAGAAGGGAGGATTATGGCGCGTGTGAAGGGATGAAAGAACTGCTGCCAAACGGATGTTAGCGTTGTAGGACTTAATCTAGCAGAGCTACTGTATCGGCAGCGTTGGCTGCCAACCTATCCGATCACTGGATCATTTGACACAAATAAGGTGTATCGTGTCGTAAATGTTCCAAGTGAGACATTTGTGATTCAGGTGGCATTACAATTCACACGTTGAAACACTGTTTGAAGCCACGGCTCAAGATTTTTCGTCAAAACACTGGTGCTGACAGTTAGATGAGATGATGGATAGTCTACTACTCTTTTACTTTTGCTAAATAGTAACGGAATGACACAGTGTTTATAATTCTTTAAGTCTTCAAGTGTATTTATAACAAGTGATACTTTTTATATTTATTCAAAGTTGCTCTGATCAATGTTTTTTTAAATATATCACCTGATTCTGCAGTTGCCCAGTATTTAACATATTTGACAATTTCACTGTTTCAATGCTGTCATTGTTGTTTCCAGCTGCAGGAGGCAATTTCCCCACTGCATTCTCTGAGTTCAGCACCAAAAGGCAGACAAACACACTTAGCAACTAACTGGAGAACATAGTGGATTATTAAGCTACTAAAGATCCCAATATTTCTCTCAGGAGTTGGTGGAGCGCAAAAAAAAGCTAAAATATAATTAATTGTGTCCTGATACATTTGTAAGGTGGCCGCAAAAACAAATCCAAATGCATGCAAAGATTGCTCCAAAATAAAACTGTTTGCTCACAAATTTCCTTCATTACCACAATATGGTTATATTAGGGCAATGTTATGTCTACAGCCTGTTTCCATTTTCCAGAAATGACTAATAAGTCTGTTAAAAATAGGTTCTGGTAAACGATGAATGCAGGACTTTTGCTTTCAGTTATTCATTTATTTAACTTTGAGTATTTATACATTTGCTTACCTTGCTTGTTGATGCTAACAGCATTTTAAATGTGGCTTATTGAAGAATAAATTGGTTTAGGCATATTTAGTCAAATGTCTTTTAAGAAACAAACTATACATTTTAAGGTACTCACTGGAGTTCACAGATTTTATCTTTTGGGTGAGGCTTAGTTGTCATAAGTATCCACAAAGGAAATCCAATAATAGATTGTTAATCTGAGTGGTAAAGTCACTCCAAATGATGAATTGACCCACTACAGCCCTAATACTTTTTTTGACATTGGATCCCCTGTTGATACTACAGCTGTGTCCCAGTTCCATCCTATAAAGCATGCACTGTGTATTAATTTTGCATATGAGCTGTCAGTGAAAGCCTCTACAAGAAATGAGTGCTGTTTGCCACACTTATATGGAATATGTATCACCTAGATATTTGTTCACCATGTTTTTATTTTTGCTCGTCCTAAAATGTTCCTGAACATGACCCAACCCTGTTCGTTTCATCACTTTCATCACTCTCTAAATCAACAATATGGATTATTTAAGAAGCTGAAAATCGTTGAGTGTTAATTCTCACCATATCCTGAGTTTATACCTATGAAATTGGGACACATCTCAGAGTGACGGTCTACGACTGAAAAGGTCCCATGTCACAGTCCCCAAACATGTGTCATCACAACAGGGTAGTTACAGAGCAGGAGTACTATTTACCATTTAGCCGGATGACAACTCTGAGGTTCTCTCGAGGAAAAAAAAAGCATTTTGTCCGTCTTGTATTTTGCCGGCACATAACCCAATAACCCGACTAATGCACTCCTGGCCTGTGATTTATTTTCGTTTGTCAAAGTGCAAGGGTAAACACCGTGCTGAAACATGAGCCAGGCAGAGGTGGAGGAGCTGCAGCGCCTGCTGCTCCTCCACCTCCCATCAGGGAGAGGGCGGACAGGCCTGGGGAGAGATAATTACTGCCCTCCTCATTGATTTGTGTAGATTAATGTACTTTTTTTAAACAGTCCTGAGTCTACTTTTGTTTGCTGGTAATGGAAAACATTTTCAAGCTATTCGTGAATACATGGCCTGTATCACATTGTAAAGGATGTACTTTAAAATGGCAAAAAAAAAAAAAAAAACAGGGTTTGCTGCATCGCAATCATGAAAAACATGCAAGAAAAGTTTTGTCTTCTTATCTGAATGTCTCTTTCTGTAGACCGTAGGTTTGTACCGCGTCAGATTCAGCAAACGCCCTTTACTTTAAATAACTGTGCAAAGTCCGGCGCAAACATGATGAATGTCACTTGCGTTGAAAACAGTTTAAAGTTATTCTTGAAGAAATGTCATGTATCACATTGTGAAGGATGTACTTTAATATGGCAAAAAAAAGCGGGGTTTGCTGCATGGCTATAATAAAAAACATGCGGAAACTTTTTTGTCTTGTCTGAATGTCTCTTTCCGTAGACCGTAGGTTTGTACTGCGTCAGATTCACCAAACGCCCTTAACTTTAAATAACTGTGTAAAGTCCGGTGTAAACATGATGAATTTCACCTGTGTGTTGATGAGAATTGTAAATGAACATAATAAACACCACAATACTATAAAGTTACACATCTTGCCCTATGGGTCCTATACTGAATCCTGCTCTTGGATATTCATAAAGAGGAAGTATATGATTTCTATCAGCGTCCGTTAGCTGAATTAAGGGACCGGTTTAAGTAAATAACAACTACTGTTAATACCGTGTCCCCGGAGGGTTGTACTGTCACAGGAATAAAGAACAAATGGTCCTATTTGAAGAAAAAAACTGGTACGACAGCAAGGCCATCGATGACTGCTAAATAATTTAAGCAGTTTGAGATGTCGATATTGTCACGTTATAGCATAGATATTCTATAAGCCTATAATTTGAATTGCAGAGTCAAACAGGATGACGTCAACATAATTATCAAGGGTTCTCAAACTCATAATCACACTGAAGTAATTTCATATACAATCCATTAGTGACTTCTTAGACAGGTTCATAAATAAGAGACATTTCAAAATGGGAGAAAACCAGTGAAAGCGACAGGTAAGAGTTGTTTTCTGGCACGAGGTTGAGTGAGTTGTCAGTCAATTTTTCAGACGTGTTTATCAAGCTCAGATACATAAATGCATGAGTCTGTATGGTTTGATCGTGGTAATAAAGTATTGCTTTTTTTCCGTCGTCACCATCTGTGGTGTGAAAGCCTCACTGCTGTGGTGTTTCTTCCCGACTCCTGGCAGCTAGAGATCACCTGTCAATCAGTGTGGGTGCTGCTGTGACATCTCCTTCCTTTGGATTTACTCCATTGGGGAGGGTTTTTTTTCCACGCAGCTGGCGCTCTTTGCATGCTACATGGCTGTTATTCGGAACAAATGGGAAACATAAAACTTGTCACTGCACGTACATCACAGAATTATTCACAGGAATGAGACTCACAGGATGGATCCTGCCTGTGTTATCCAGTGTGGTTTAAGTGTTCCAAGAATAATACCTGTCTTATTGTCGTGTCAGTATATTTGAATAATTATGAAACAATGACTGTGCGGTGAAGGTGGTTTTAATTTGAGCGTGTTTACATCCAAATTAATGAACAATACAAGAACTGTATTTTGTTTGAACACAGCTGAACCCCCATCTTTTCGAAAATCAAAACTGCACCAATTTAGCATGAATAAGGATTAATTAAGAATTTACATTAACATTGCAATTCATTTGTCTTTTAAATATATAGTGGTATAAAGTCACATTTGATAGTAGATTGATATTGGAAGTAAGTGAAGTAAGTGACTTCCTACCTTGAAGCCATAGCATCTTCCTATGTGATCCCTAACTGCAGCTATCTTTACGTTCTGCTTTTTTCTGGGCATATTTGGATTTAGCTGGATATAGATAGGATATAGATAGGTCAATACCTTATCCAATCAATGAATTTCCATTGTTTAATCATGAAACAAAAATATTTGGTAGCCTTTTCATTTATGTTAGGGGTCGTCAGCTGCATTGCCCTTTTTAAAAATGTTGATAAAGCCGTAAAGCTGAGCGTCAGCACATTAACCACACAGTCAAAACCAGAGGAAAATGTGTCACTGTCACCTCAGAGATAGTTGAACACTTGACATTTGGTTATAGTTGCCTAAATAACAAACATAAATGTAATTGTCTGTGTGTACATTAGCCCACTCAACAATGTAGACAATGTTCCTGACCATATTGCGTGGCATTAATTCTGCTGCTCCTATGGACCCTTCATGCCGTCTGTGTGCAGGTTGTCCATTATACAATGGCAAGCTTCCCATGTAACTGCTCGGTGTGGCTAATAGCCAGAGTGCCGTACAGACAGCGCCGCACGTCTTCACAAGGCCCTTCAAAGTGCTAACAGGGTTGGATTTGTTTATGTGGGCCCTGGCAGGTTAGATGTCCAGCAGTTCTGCTGCAATGTGGAGTGTCACTGTCAAATTATATTTATAAATAGATTTTGGCTCAATGCTGGCACCACCCCATCATTGAGTCCTGGAGTCCTGGCTGGATTCTGCCATCTGTCTGAAAGCATTAGGGAGCTCTTCCTCGGCTGATGGGACACAGCGGATGTTGTCTTCTTCCTGTTGGAACGACCGTAAGGGATTTGTGTGAAGGTTGTTTTGAATTAGGAGATTTGGTTATGTTGCCCTCAAATGAAAAAAAAAAGAGAAAATTATCTTTGTTTTGCTATTATCTCTGGATCAGAGCTCATATGAGAAAATATATATCTTTATTATAGTTTGTCATTTCTAAAATGACATATATTTACTGAAATGTATGATTAATCTCCTATTTAATATTAGTTGTAATTTATACAAAGCATGTTAAATCTATGAAGTCAAAGATGGCAAATTTTGCTCTGTAACTGTATATATTTCCACAATTTCTTGATTTCCAATTAATTCATATTTATGTAATATGTGAACCTGATTTTGATGTGGATTTATGTTAAATTGGAGGCTGTAATTAAGGATTAGTTAAGTGGATGTGGATGAGTCGTTTGTTCTTTCTATTTGTTGATATTTATTTTGAAATATTACAAATGAATTTGATGAATTCAAATATGAGTTTTAGAGGTCGTGCCACTGGCGACGCTCGGTTATGGTTTCCTTTTAGCTAACAGGTGTTCGTGCATTCCTTTTCTGGATTATTTTGGGGGAATTTGACTACTGACTAGATGCAGTAATAAACAGTTCATCAAAATTGTAAGTGAACGTAGTTTAAACCAAGGTTAGCTATGGCTATTCCAGCTAGCTTTAGCTTTTTTTTCACAGCAGCCATTTTGACCTTCCATGGGAGGGTAAATACAGTTATAATTGAGACAATAGATTATTAGGATAATTATATGTACACAGTAATTCCTAGGAGCCAGCATGCACAACTAGGGCCATAATTAACATCATGAGTTACACCTGTATTTATCCTGCAATGTTTCAAAATGGCTGCTGTGAAAAAGGGGGCAGTTCCAGTGGTTTGGCTTAGTTTCATGATTTGTGTCGTAGGGGCTTGGAATGGCATTCAGATGTACCGTCTACAGGGAAATAAACATTTTGAATGGATTTTCATGATTTACAAAGTCCAAATACTGTTGCAGAAATTAGATTATTTTTCACTTGCAGTCGCAGCGGACGCAGTTTATCATTGTCTTTGTCAAATTCTCGTTATTCTTCACCCAAAACTCCCATTAGGGATTCATCAGTCAAGCCTGCGGAGAGGTCGGCCTATTAGTCAGGTTCCAGGCCTGGCTGTTATTGAAAGGTCAGGAGATTTGTCTCTTCCTCAAGTGTATTTTCTGAGGAACAGTGAGCTGTGATGTTAAAGCCAGGCCACAGCCTCCACTCCATCATGACAGACATCTCAATCCGTTTCCACTGTTAGCCTTTTAGACCACGTTTACAGCGGCACAAGGTTTTCAATACTGATCAGTCACTGCTCCTTTCCCTTTCATTCATCACTCCCTCCGCCCTGCTATTTTTCTCTTTCCTCCTCATCCTTTTCTCTTTTACTTGTACTTCTCCAGTAGCAGACCAGTCTATTTGTCTCTGCCTCACTTTTTCCTCTCACCTCTTCTTAGCCCTCCCTCTACTTTCCCTTCCTCAGCACTCTCTCATTTTCATCATTTGTTGAAGGCCTGAGTGCGGCCGGATGCTGGTAATCTGGCGCTCTGATTGCATAGGACATGCATGAATGATACCAAACCTTGTTCCCAAGGTTTGAGTCATGGCTTTAATCATTACTAATCGAGGGGGGGTGATGAATACCTGCGACCAGTTGAGTGTTTCATGAATTCCACCGTGCTGGAATAGAAGGAAAGGGGCTTTGAGAAGGAAATTGGATGTCTTTGATTTCCTGTATGGTGACCACAAGGTTTGATTTAATCTGAGACCGAAAAGGCTGGTCAGGGCATTGTTCGAGACACGTGCATGTTTTTGATTTGTTACTCATAATGTCAACCTTTCAGTTATACCAGTCACATTAGGAGTGGCGTCTTTATGGTTAATATCTTGGACACATTCAATCTAATTTATTTATTTTATTGAGTTAGCATTACTCCATGAACATTTTTTTCCAAGGCCAGTTTTATCTTGTATTTATGTGCAAGGGTTCAGGTGTTAATTTTATTAGATATCATTTTAGTGTTGGCAGTCTTGCCCTTTTGTTATCTAATAAGCATTTCATTGTGTTTTTACAAAACTACAAAATAATGAGCCAGGTTTAGTTAGCTCTGAGTTTCTGTTAACATGAAACATAACACGAATGAAGAGTAAAGAGATTTTCTATGGTAATTAATACAACATACCTGGCATACAAGGAATTTACTGTCATTTTTGACAACCCAGAAAATGAGAAAGTTGGGATCACCAAAGGGACATCAAGGAAAAAATAGATCGCTATGCTTTAAAGGTATTTGCCAAAATTGGATTTATCTATTTGATATATTTCATTAAATCATATATACGCAAAAACCTTTTTTTTTAAAACTGAAACTTTAGCCATACAGCCTATATTCAGAGGTTTACTTACTCGTACTGTATAGCACTTTAAATGTCAGTGTCCGACTGAGAGAACAAGGAGTAGGTCTTTGGTAGGACGTCATGTTCAGGTTGTTAAACGAGGCCTTGCGCCCTGAAACAGGCAGCGTGGCATGGCACATTTCTTGGATGATGGATTAGAGTCCTCTGAATACATTCCAGCAGTCTTTGCTGTCTATTCCTTATACATGTGGCTCTCTTTAACCTTCACGTACATCTTAAACATTACAAACATATCCACCACATATGAACAGTCAGGTCAACGGCAGCCAGCTCGATGAGTTTGGAAACTCATCAGTATCAAACCTGACTCCCAAGTATTTAGGAGACTTGTAGAAGAAGTTATTTTTAAGAGAAGGGCAGGGCAAGTTAGTTGCTACAATGTGAAAAAAAGGTGTGAAGCCATAATAATATGTCATAGAATATCTGTTGTTCAGATCTCTTTTTAGATATGTTGCAAATTCATAGACCCTAAAGCTGACTGTTAACATCTTGAAACTCTGTTTAGAGAGAATACTATGATGTCTGCCTAAACTGTAGATAAAGTTAAACTGAGGCTGGTACTGTGGCCTAATCTCTCTCACGACTGTGTACAGAGTAACACATGAAGCTGTTGTTTCTTGGCCCGTGGCTCCAGCATCAAATATTTCTTTTGCAGCGTGCAGTTTATCTAAGATGAACATCTTGATATTCTCTCCCTCTGCTGTCTTTACCTTTCAGCCTCCTCCGCCCTCAAGACCCTTCTGCGTAGTGATTATCGGCTTAAAATATACCATTGTGTGAACTTTACCCATTCTTCAAGCTCCCTGAACAGAATTGCTCAAACGTGTAGATGATTTTTTTTTTTAAAAAGAAGACTTTAACAGATTTGCAGGAGACCTGGCTCCCCATTAGTTGATTCAGATTGCCTTCATATAATATATGCTATTTCAAGTCATCACCCAATTTAATGTGCTCTTTTTGTTGGTGGCCCTGAGCACTCTGGCGTGGATTTATTTAATGCCTCCCTCCACCCCAACACACACACACACACACACACACACACATGCTCAGGCAGTTCCATCTGGAGTAACACTGGCAGCCTTTCAAAATCATATGCATTCATTTTTAATTAAGATCTAAACTTGGGTGTTTTGCAGCCGAATATTTAATGTTACCAGGGGACACTGAAGGGTTCCATGTATGATTCATTTCTCATCACTCAGCCTGATTGTCTTCACGTCGTTTCTACCTGACTTGAACTTATCTGAATGTTTCACTTTTTTTCTATTTGGAAGTTAATGCATTTCCCTCAAGGTCCACTGAATGCAATATTAGCTCCTATTAACGATCGGTGGCTACGGTTATAGGAAAAACACATTATTTGCCTGGTTTGTTCAGAATTATTCTTTCAGATCGTTCAGTAACAATGCAACCACGAGTCATAAAAGTAGAAAAAAAAAAAAAGAAGAGGTGAGCAGAGAAGTCAAAGCAGTCTTACTATAAGGAAGTGATCACACTTCCCCCACATTTAAAGGATCTGGTCTGTAGTTTTTAAACAGGTAATTCATGAAAAGAACTTCAAGGTCCCATATTGTAAAAAGGAAACCTTTTATTTTGCTTAATACATATTGTGAAAGTTTAGAAACGCTCAATCCACACATTCAAAAACTGTGCCTTTAAAACGCGTCACAGGAACATTGAAAGGTGTCCCTGCTCTATATTTGCTGCCCATGGCTTGTGTATACGGTGATAATATTAAAGTTGCCTGAAAGCATAAAAGAGTCCCAGATGAATCACACACACAACTGCAAACCAAATGAGTTCAGTACATTTAATTGTTAATTAATGCATTGCACATTTTCTCAAGTGCGGTCATACTCAATGTAAAGCTTTAAAAAATACAATCTCAGTCATCTCTGACGTGACATGAGTGCTTTCATGTAGATTTTTTAAAACCAAAATACAGTATATGACAGATAAACCTTTTCTTTAGTGTTGTATTCTTTGATAAATCTGTAATAAAGTAAACACTGAGAAACAGGGCAGCGTAATTGGTCAACGTCAAAGATACTTTCATTCATATTTAGGTAGTGTAACTGTCGACAAAATACATGTGCATTTTCTTTTGTCTGTGTAACCACAATTGTGTCTTAATAATCTTTTTTTCTTTAGATTTGTAGAGTGCGACATACGATGCTACCCTTTGAAGGAGGTCCCATTAGCTGTGGCAATAACCCTTTTCTGTTGGCACCTGAAAGATCATAAACACCACTGTTGAGCAGCAGCACCTTTTTATACTCGCTCTACATACGTAGACATGTCCTCCAATCTTCCCTTTTAGAAATAGTTTGACAGGTTTACAATACTTAACTTTTTTTTTTCAAATTAAAAAAATAGTTTGGATCATTGACTGTACACAATACCAAAAACAATGTGCTTTTCCCCATATAGTGTATAGTGCTGAGTTCGATACGCCCTCCATCGGCTGTAGTTACAGTGCGCCCATCTCCGTTTTTTTGGAGGCGGGTGGTATTCACAGGTTGCATCAAGGAGGCCTCTCTCCGTGAAACTTTCGGTGTCTGTACCTGCCGTTCTTTTCCTTCGCCACGTTGATGCAGGCGTTGTGCTTGTTGCTCTGCAAGTGGTTCCAGTACTTGACGAGTTCGTTGGGGTGGAACTGATGGGACGTGATCAGGTGGCTGTACTTACAACTGGAGTAAGACACCCGCCAGTGGTTGAAGAGGAACTCGTTGGGCGGGGGCGCCGGGTCGATGCGCAGCTTCGCCAGGCAGATCCCCACGTACACGTCCTCCAGGTGCAGCCTGCGTATACTGAGCGAGGCCTGGTAGATCAGCTCGGCCATGTCCCCTGAGAACACGTACCCGGTGCCCGAGCAGAATATCGGGTAGCGCTCGCTTGGGTACAGCTCCGGCGGCATGTACCACTTGCTGTCCTTGTTTCGGTTTGGCGCGTAGCCCCGCATCAGGTATCCGGTGAAGTACCGCTGCTTGGGCGGCAGCTCGGGCTTCAGCAGCTTCTGGATGAGATACTCTGTATTGACAAACATGTCGCTGTCTGTCTTCATCACATAGGAGGCGCGTGGGCAGTAGGTGGCCACCCAGTTCATGCCCATCAGGGTTTTAATGGTCAGGTTGTAGTAAGTGTCCTGATAGTCTTGTTGGATGATGTCGTGGTGAATGCGGCTCTCTTCCTCGATGCTGCTCTGGAGGTAGGTGTCTGAGCTCTTTCCTGTGCCGAGCAAGAAAAGACGGACGAACCCCAGGCCCATTGCTATGCTTTCATTCCCCCATGTCTGGCGGATGGCGTTGCGGGCATCGGCCTGGCCAGGTTCTGCAGCGATGAGGATGATGAGGAAGGGCACGCTGTCCCTGCACTTGAAAGGCTCGTTCAGGATGTAGCGGTAGGGCTGAGCGCTGAGCCTCCCTCCCACACCCATCTCCTTCTGTAAACTGTTGTTGGTGCTCATAGAGTCCCCGAGCCCCATCACGCTCATCCTGGCTCCTCCCCCTCCTCCTCCACCTCCCGCCGGCTCCCCCGCTGCCGCATCCGCCTGCTGAGAGCTGAGGTTGAGCAGAGGCTTTGGCGCCACGTACCCCGTCTCCCTCCACAGGCTCCTCAGGGAGCTGCTCTGGTTGGCTTCTCCCTTTGGGCTGCGGAACCCCCGGACGGTGTAGGCCAGCGGGTTCTCCCGGGGTCCACTGCGTCCTGGCAGCCAGTCTTGGTGGCTAAAAAATAAGAAGAGGGTAAAGAGCAGGGCCAGCGAGAGGAGGCCGGCCACGTGGGTCCGGAAAAGCGAACGCTTGACGGTCCAGGTCATCTTGATGGGACAGCAGTGCCGCCGTCTCCACTGCATGGTGCGGATCGGGTTCGCAGGAAGCTGCTGCGCGAGAATGGGCGGCGGCGGTCACACACAGTCGCCTCAAACATGTGGTTGCCAACAGTCAGAGGGTTATCTGAGCTGGCAGATGGCTTGTAGTGAGCCCCTTGGTGGAGTCAGGGGAACGTTTGAGCCCCCCAGTGCAGCTTGCAACTGGATGGAAGGGGCTCCTGATGGCGCTAGGAAGGCGATGATTCTCTGGCCATGGAGGCTTCTTCCTGGCTTTTCCTTGGCGCTGTAGACCAACACAAGGTCATGCTCTATGTCTTGTCTCCTTCAGGATATGATCAGGGTCACCTCCTCAGTGTTTGCTCTATCTAATCTGAAACAAAAACAAGAAAGAAACATGAGAAATCAGTTTTGGCCGTGGCCCGAAAAGTACCTTTCCATTCACTGGCACTGAGCCACGTGTCAATTATCTGAGATGCAGATGTGTTTTTCATTCTGCTTGTGGGGAGAGCCGAGCATATTTCTTAATCGTTTTATTCATGGTTTGTTTTGACACACTCAGAGTAATACTGAATTAATTTCTTCCAGATGCAAAGGCCCCAATTAGAGCTTTCTGCGGACGCACTGCCATTATGGTAAATGGCACTTTTGTAAGCTGACTTAACATTTTGAAAGGGGTAGGGGAGCTGAATCAATACGACAGCTTTGTAGCATCTTTGATGGGATAGGGCTGTCAAAAAAAAGGCTCTGGGGATGTGGCTTTCTGAGGAAAGAAATGGGAGATTCAGAGAACACCGTTGCGAGAAGTGAAGATTGCCGCTGTAAAAATTACTGTGTTCAGTTCATCGGTACCGGGTACCAGATGTGTGTTAAACTTAACCTACATATGAGAGTAAATCAATCTCACAGTTAACACAAGTGAAAAGATCTCACAGCTCTGACTATGAACAGAAATGCAAAAAATACTCAAATTCTTGGTCAAAACTATGATCTGGTTGTCTGATGCCGGGCATGGGGAGATTGTGGTCTTGCATGTCATTACTCAGCTTAATGCCTGGGGCAGAAGTATAAATTACGGGTTTGCTCAACATGATACCGGCTAACGCTACAGTGAGTCGCTTGGGCGAGCAAGTGTCATCAGCCCCCCGCTGCGCGTCGACAGCCAGGGAGGAGATGCATCTGTCAAAGTGGGGTTTTCAGGGTCCAGCGGGCGGTGGCGCCGGAGCCCGAGCCGGCCTCCGGCGATAACGGACTTTACCCGCCGTTCACCTTCCACCTTCAGCTTATCAATGCGTGCCTTCCGTCTCGTCGAGACCACCCGGGCTGCTCGATCTTCTCGCACGGGCGTGAATGCCGGACCGTGCAGGGAAACATGCACACGCACAAAAACATGCGTTAAGGCAGACAAAATGTGACGCGAGTGATTGCATCTGCGGCCCACGGGGAGCTGCGCGCCGAGGGAAGCACAGAGGTGATCATGTATGCGCACACTGATCCGCTAACTCACCGGGGCAAAACAATCAGTTTGCGCAAGCACAAAAATGTACTGTGCATCGCACATAATCATATGCACACCAAATACTGCAGTGCACACACAATCTATTTCTTTGTGTGCGTTCACAGACCCACTCACATGAAATCGGCTGCAGATCAGACGTAATGGTACAAACAACAAACACACGGCACACAATGTCACTCTTGTGTCTATAAGCCCACAGAAAAGATGGATGTGCCCATCACACGTAATTATATCCACATGAGAAACATGCAGCATCTAGGCTGTATTCAATTATGAAACACACACACACACACACAACCAGTAAAAACAGATTATGCCAACAGAAACTTGCAGGTTGAACTCGTGAATATTAATGTAGCAGCAGTGCAAGTTTTGAAGCCATCATTCCTTCTCGAGTTTGTTAATTTACCGACTGCCTGCTCTGCCATTTTGTTTGTTTGTGAAGCTTTTCAATCATTTGCGGCTAACGTAAAACACAACAAAAATGCTACATGTTGGCTTCGTGTGAGGCAGATTTTCTTAACTTCCCATTTTCATTTTCTGCTATGTTTGCTCGTTCATCATGACAACTGGCAAGGAACACGATAACCTTTTCCAGGGAGTGTGCTTACCCAGCGCGAGCAATTACAGGAGAATGAGAGGGGCCAGGGTCGGCTTTGTTTTAAAGGTTAACATACTTTACATCCAAGCATACCAACGCTTGAGAGATTCCTCCTGTCAATTAAATGAACATCTAGTTACGTGAGCTCTGATGAAGTGTGCACACCCAGAGGGGCTCATAAACGCAAAAATGCACTTGTACACAAAAGGACACACGCGTGTAATGGATGCCCACACACACACCCGCGCTCACACGCAGACCACCGTAAGTGTCAGACTTTGAGTGTTTTTTTTTCCACTACGTTTTTCAACGTTAATGTGAGTTTCACTGGGAGAACAGACATCCGGAGACATTTGCTGTTGAGCAGTTCCATTTAATCTGCTGATGCTTATCCTCATTAATTCATTTTTCTGCCTCCCATCAATGTCACTTTTATGCAAGCCAATTAGTTACACTAGCACTAATTAAAGCCCCAGCGATTCTGCAGCGGTCAATAATCAGAACGGAGGCTGGGATGGCGACACAGTGGCAACATACTAGGCATACATTAGAGTGTTTTTCTCTGTCAACATATTTGCCTAAGACTTGGAGGAAAACAATACAGTAAACGGAGCAAATAGGTTCCACGGTGAGGTATGAACGTCATTCCCCCGGCTTTTTTTTGTTTCCACGCCCTAAACAGCCGGGGCCTGTCTTTTTGCCTCCACGTTGTGTGCGATGCATGCAAAACCAGCGTTGCTGATGTCGATGAGGATATGACCTTCATTCAACGAGGCAGTGCACTTTGTGATAGTGACACATTTTCCTCAAGACACTTAACAGCTATGATTTGTGAGCCATTTAGAGTGGCAGTTCCCTGAAGTTAGATGTTGAAGTCCTTTTTCGAAACAGGCCTGACTGCGTTTGTGTTTTCCAACTAACTGCCTTAAAACTTTTAGAAATCAGTTTATTCTCACATGACAGTGGGGTTGATCAACAATTGTATTTTGAAACTTTATTTTGATTTTCTCCCTGGACTTTGAAATTGGTCATGCGATTTGTCCATTGTATGCTTTATTGTAGTCTGGTGAGTTGTTATGCCCAAAACACATGGCCAGCACTAAGCAAGGAGGGCTCCCAGTTCTGTTTAAATTGAGACTCTGTCCTGGCTCTCTATTGTTAGCGTTCCAGTTGGGAGCCAAAAACTAAACCTAAATCTTAAGCCATGTCTTTGTCTATGGAAACAACTTCATCTTCAATTTGAAATCTCTCTTCATATTGCTATTGCACATGTTGGTAAAAAAAAAAGAAAAAAGTTTCACTGCCATTGTGCCTTGACCTGCACAGCAATGAGTTTAAAGAATTTCACATCTGCTTTTGTTCTCACAAGTTCATGCTGGGCTCATCTTGAAAAATAATCTTCCAGGGTGTTCAGTGCCTGGTTTCAGATCTGTTACTTCAAAGTAAAGACACTGCTCTTGAGTTCAAACATCTCCCCTCGATGTTGCTACGATATAGTTTAAATTATTTTTGTCCTAATCATTTTACTCCTTTCTTCAGCTGCCTACTTCCTCAAAAGTCATTTTCTGTCTGTTTACCATTGATTACCTAACTATTGCATGTGTTCATCCATTCATTTTAACTATTCACAACTCATTATCCATTAATTGTAGCCAACTATTCCAACTATTATTCCATTACCTTTAACTAATTCAAGTAGAACTACACCATTACTGATATCAGTAATATTGGGTATCGGCGACAATGTGCCGATCTGGTATCGAGAACAATTATCTAAAAAACAATTCAGAACATTTACGTATGGTTTTTTTTTCCATTTTGTTTTACCTAAACTAGGAACACAACGGATTCCTTACATAGGAAGGTGTAGTAATTCAACACTGCGAATAGATTGGTATCAAAAGCTCAAATATATCTCTCGAGTTCTTGAATCAAATGCACATCTCTAATTTCAACTGTTCATCCATTACTTTTAGCTCATTGAGGTAAATAATGTGCCACACGAACACTATTTCCTACTATTTTCTTACTTGCCCAAGCAAAAATACACAAAAGAGAAAGGAAGACTAAATCATGCTTTCATTTTTGTTGACTCGGCAGGGATAACAATAAATGAGAAGTTGATCTACAGGAAAACAGATATTTGAAACCAATACAGAATGCTTGAGAACCTTACCGCACTATACCCCATTATATCTTTATATTTTGAATTGCAACCTGTCTCCTGAATCTTGTCTTTCTATTACATGTGACATTACCATTATACATTTGTGCATAAAGATTAACCAGAATCCAGGAAATAAGTGTTTGATAATTAAAAATGTCCTAATGTCCTTTAACTGCTATGCTTGCGTTCTAACCAGTTTTAAGGACTCTCAATCAGTGTCAGTGTTACAGCTTATTCAAATGACTTACTTTTTCTTTTGAGCTACTCCATATATTTTCTAGCCCCTGGACTCTACAGAAGCACAGTACAGAAGTAGGACAATATAGTGGGAGATATATTGTTGGATAAAAAAGAAAAGTCAACTATTAACCATTTGCCAATGTTACTTCTCTACTTCTGAATTCTAACGTGTGTTGCAATGCATTTGTCCAACGACTGTCCAATGATTCAATTTTGCTTTTCTTTGTTTGTGTCCATACAGGCCAACATGCTTGAGTTCACGCTTTGTGGTTTGTTTATCTCGCAGATATTTCAGTTTCATCTGCTGAGGTTTCAAAAGATCTGACAGCCCATAGCCAAAATACAATGGAAGTTAATTAAAGTTGTGGCGCTCAAAGCATTAACATTACCTCTTAAAAAAAATTGAGCAGCAACATCGCTTCCCAAAACCCAGTGCCATTGTTTATTTGGATACACAGTTGGCCCACAGTTTTCGAGACTACAAACATTTTATCCCCCAAAAAGTCCCAATTAAAGGCGGTAAAAAGGAAATAATAAGTTTGTTTGGTATAGGTTTGTTTGAGAATGGTGTTCCTGATAAAATAGGCCCGTTGGGAGGAGGGTTGCTCGCCAAGTGTTGCAGAGCAGATGACTGACACTGGATGGCTAGCTGTGTGAGTGTGTGTGTTTTTACCTTTTATCACACACAGGCTGGTCAGATCTGGGCAAGGCCACTGGAGGCCCAATTAAAAAACATAATCATCTAATCCTTAAAGGGTCAATTCATTCAAACGGCAAAAAAACTAAATGTTTTTATCTCTGCCTCCACCTCAGTAAAATTGAAGAATGTATCTGTTGTGTATCTTATGTTTTTGATAGAAACTAGTTCCAAAAAAAAACAGTTCCATGCGACATTTATCAAAAATCAACAAGAGCTTCTTTTTTTTCTTTTTTCATTTTGTTTCAATTAGTTGACAGATAATCAGCAATTTTTTAGATAAACACCTTGTAGTTTTTGAAAGAAGCTATTTGAACATTTTGTGGAAACTGTAATTGCCTTTTTAGATCAAACATTAACTAGAGTCATAAATGATAGATTGGGGAGAATAATTCACAATGAAAACCACCATTATGTAACCACTAACTGTAATGTTACGTGCAACTGTACCATGTTGTGACCACCACAAATATAATCCAATTCTCCGAGGCAGAAACCTCAGACAGACATCTCAAAACATTACAAGATTAACACAAAAGTGAGAAAAACTGACACTTTAACACACAAGCCAAAGCCACAAAATGGAGATGTACATGTGTAACATTTAGATTAATTTATTCTTTCAAAAAGGCTGCAACAAAAGTATACAGCCGCCTCTAGAAGTGGACTCAAAAATAAAAGAGTCCTCTGGGAAATAAAGCTTTTGGCAGTTCTGAGCTACTATAGCATGTAGTAAATATTATACGACAGTGGTTTTCTCTCACTCAGCCCGAGTGACACCCAACCCTTCTCATTGTGCTGCCGCCAACTTTGACCATTCAATCGAATTCTAACAGTATTTCAGTTTTACTTTAGTCATAAAGCTTATAGCTGTATTCTTCCCTCTTCGACTTTTTTTCAAGGTTGTCGGTTCAGACGCTACAGCAATAAATTATGAGGTGGTTTGAAAATTAGACCCTATTAAAGTTTCATAGTCTAGTGGGCAGAGTGAATGCCCAGATGGTGAGCTTAGCTGCTTTTTTAATATATATATATATATATATATATATATATATATATATATATATATATATATATATATATATATATATCAGCAGTTAGCATGCAAAGGCTTTCAGTGCCAAATAGCTCAGGCAGCTGGACGTGATGAAGTGGATAAAAAGCCCTGTTAATTGAACTGGATCAATGGGAACTCCCTGGTCTGTTGGCAGGTCCAACGAGGAGTTTTCTAAACTTGAATCTATGTAAGGAATCGGCTACAGTATGGACGGCTGACCTCTTGTTTTATGCCAGCGGTACTTTTAGGAATCTGTGATCTGCTCTGGGCAAGAATGAACAAAATATATCATCAGCATTTACCCTTAAGGAGTGAAGGTACAACACAAACTTAACTATACTAAATGTTCCAGTGGTAAGTCAGCCTTGAACTGACAGTCACTGCAACATTTTCAGAAGCCACTGGGGCTCCAAAAAGTACCTGATGGAGAGATGAGATGCAGGATGTTGGGACACAAGAGGGAGGGCATATATAGATGGATGAATGTATTGACAGATGGATGGATGCCGAGGCGGCTGGGAAGGGTGGATGGCTGCTTGTAGCCTAATGGAGGGGAGAAAAGGGCGGGGAAGGCTAAATGAATAATGAGGATGTGGAGGACTTGATGAGACGTGCGGTGCTGCGTACCTCCTCCTCCTCATGCTGCTGCGGCTGCTGACAGGGCTGCGGTCGGCAGTCGGAGTGTGTGAACCCCGGTCCTTTTACCCGCCATCACCGCCTCCCCGGATTTGTCCGATAGACACTCCTCTGTCCTCTCACCTCGTCCAGGTCCTTCCTCCTCCAATCACGCTGACACCCTTGGATGCGTTGTGTCCCTCCTCGTCCTCATCCCCACAGGCTCAAACGAACCGGCAGGTTTTTTGGTTCTCCTCCTAGTCGCGGCGACTCCTCTTGCTCTCCTGCTCCCAGTGTCCGTTACACACCGCAACCTCCCCTCTATACCTCACTTAATGAACATGTTTTGATTCAAACTGGTCTCATCCTTGTTTATCTGCCACACAGGAGACGCGTTTTGACGTGAAGAGCGCCAGAGCATTCACACACGTTTATCCGGAGCGCGAGCCGCTCTGAGGAGGGGGCAGCGCGGCGGAGCAGCCGGGGCGCGACTCGTCCTTTACGGGGGAAAAAACTCAATAAAAATGAATATCCTCTCCCACCTATCACTGGCAAAACCTTTTTTTTTTCCCAGAGTGCCGAAGGAAAAACAACAACAAAAACAACCAGTCGTATACTTTCACCTTCCGGCTTCGTTTTTCACAGTTGTTTTTTTTTTTGTCCTTCTCCCAGAATCTTTCCTTTTCGCTCCGTCTTGGACCGACCCCTTCTCGGGTTTCCCAGCCGGGCAGCGCAGCTGTTGGCCCGGGGAGGCAGGCTGTCAGACACCGCTCTACTGACGGAACTCTAGCACGTCACTGCAATATTAGCGGAGCATCTCACGTGACTTTCATGCTGCGTTCAAGCGGTGTGGGTGAAAATCCATCCTCCACAAACACACACACACACGCGCGCGCGCGCAAGCGTGCACGCGCGTACATTGACAAAAAAACGCCCCAGCTCAAAAATCTGTTCCACACACAGTTATAATTAATACGTGCTAAAGGCACAGCCCGTGTGATTACTGATATTGTATTATTGTTCTAGGTTATTATTATTGGACCCTTTTAGAGAAACACTTTATTGAAGAGTTATTACATTAAATGGCAAGTCTCATGTTTGGCATGGCAACAGACATTTTCTTTGATAGGGCAATGACACAGTATATATTTATAATTGTATTGGAGCCTGCACATATACACATGTTGAAGATACTCGCATAACATTTGAAACAGAATGTTCTTTTGTCGGTATTTATAAAGGTATATCTCTTCTCAGGGATAGTTTTTCTCTGTTTCCTCAAAACATAAGCAAAGGGATTATTAAAGGCTGCATGGCTTTACAATTCAAGGACAGATTGATGGCCCTGGAGCACAGTGAAATGCAGTTGCAGTCCATTTTAATGCCATACAACAACAAAAAACATAGCAAAACAAAAACAGCGGGGCAGGCATCTTAACATAAAAAATCTGACGTCAACTTTGACAATGTTTGAGCACCGAGCATAATCGATGTAAACGGCCCCCCTCCTCTTGTCCCGTTGGGGTTCTGCGCTTTGTTATGCTGTCCACCTGTCGAGTGCGGCTTGAGCTGTGATGCCCCTGTGGAACCGGAGGCCTGTCTTACGAAGTTGGGTTAACATACTTGGCGTTTCCCTCAGTTATCCAGCTGCACTTAACCAGATGTCCGCGGTCTTGCTTTTTGGTCTCACAAAGCCGGTTATCAACTTGTTAAGTCAACCCAGGAGTGTCTCATCTTGATCTGTGCTAGTGCACATAAAAGGGGCGGAGTTAACTCCGTTTGACCAATCGTGCACCATGGAGAAGCCGCCGAGAGCAACGTATTTTACAACGGAGGAGCAAATTATGATCTTCAGAATGTATGAAAAATATAGAGAAAGAATACGAGCAAAAAGCATAAAGCAACACTGCTGCAGCAGCCAGAAGCTGCAAGGAATCGTGGCAAAAAAAAAACAATGATTCTGTTAATGCGTAAATTACTGGAATTGTAATATTAAATCACTGTCTCAAATGTATGTTCTTATTTTTGATTACCTTTTTGTTTTAACAATTTAACCTCATTTCAGTTGCAACACTGGTGGAGCTAAAAGAACATGAGAGCAAGTTAAAACAAAATACAAGAACATAGTTCAAAGCGGTCAGTGAGTTTAATATAATATCTTTCAGGCTACATGTATGATGTATGATTTTGCCGGTCATGACACACGCGCTCTCTGCGGATCGCTGCTCTTATTATCCGAGCACCTTCCTCAACAGGATTTTGTAGAAATGGGCAGATCATTTTTCCAAGACAATGATTGGCCAGTCGGCGTCTTATATCCCCGCTGAGAATTTATCCGGGAACTTAACCTGCTCCGGGGCAGGTTAGGCGTTCAGTGTAAGGGCAATGGACCCCGCTAAGAAGTGAACCAGCTTCGTGAGACGGAAAACCCAGAGTTAATCCAGAAGTTATCTTGCTAAGCGGAAATCAAGCTTCGTGAGAGAGGCCTCAGATCTCTGTAAAGTTGTTGGCACAACAGTCTCCAATCGCCCATTGGTCTGAGTTTTGTTTCATTCTCCTAATCCAATCCCTGTTCATGTGAATATCTTAGTCATAGGCCAGGAATAAAGCCAAAAAAAACAGTTTGAGTGGAAAGCTGAACAGTGATTTACCATTTTACACTGCATAGCCTTGTGGTCGCCGTACAAACAATTACTCGTCTGTTCAATAGCGTGATTCCAATTTTCCGACAACAGTTTGGGGGAAGGCCATTTCCTGTCTAAACAGGACGCCGCCCTCATGCACAAAGCCAGGTCCATTATTGCCTGGCCTAAACACAGAGCTCTGACCTCAACCCCATCCGACTTTCAGGATGAAACTTGACTGTAAGTCATCTAGAGTCAGTGGCCGACCTAAATAAATGGTCTTCTGTCTGAATTGGAGCAAAACCCTGGTTCTAAAAACGGGTGAAAAACAAAGCAGAGACTGTAATCGCATCAGATTAAAGAGTGAGTCTGCTGACAGAACTGTGTCTAGTGAGCTCCAAGCTAACACGTCAATGTTGTCAATGCTCTATTGCTCTACATCCATTACGTTTAAGTACTTTTATTTTAAAAAAATTTTCCATCTGTATATTTAATCTGTATATTTAATATTCTTCTTACTGTTTAATTTTGTTTTATTACTGTTCTACTGTTTATTTATATTTATATCTTTATTTACTTGTGAGCAATGCTGCTGTAATCCTGTAATTTCCCCACTGAGTGACTAATAAAGAATTGTTTTATCTTAAAAAAAAACTCTGCCATATAGAGAACCTTTGACTGTCAAATTAAGTCATATTTAGAAACAAAAAAAGAAGAAGTGTATACAAAGCAGTGACAAGAAATCCTCAATTTGATGTTGTTGTTGCAACCAGGAAATAGTGTTATATTGTCCAGATCGTCTCTTCTTTTGGTCCATAAAACAAAACAAAAA
Source organism: Clinocottus analis (assembly GCF_023055335.1). Lineage (NCBI taxonomy): Eukaryota > Metazoa > Chordata > Actinopteri > Perciformes > Cottidae > Clinocottus > Clinocottus analis. The sequence goes on along the minus strand of NW_027175965.1, from coordinate 597,307 downwards.
GAACATGAATGGCTACATGTGCACTTTTGCTATTGATTACGAACGTGACGAAACATCAGCTTTTTATTACATCTGACTGCGGATTAGGGACGCTGCTGTCATAATGCAGTGGAATACTGGTGCCATTATGTCTATTTTGAGGAACATTTTAAAACGAGGAACATCAGCAACAATGTCCCTGCCCGGAAAGCCAAAGCGGATGTCATTTCCACATACACAACTCAATCCTCCTACTTTCCTCATGCCCATGAATGCAGCCAAACTCCTGCCTCTCCCTCCTCTCCACTTCCTCGGCATCCACCCAGCTCCCTCCTCTGTTGGTGGAAAAAAAGGGGATTTAACTCCAGAAGAGCATGGTGGTCAGTGGTTGTCTGGTAACAGCTGGATTTGCCACCATTGCGCTCTTTGTTTAACCCCGCCTGTGATGGTGCTTGCTGGTCAGAACCTTTTATTAAAACACATTTCTTTGTCCTGTTTGTTACATTTGTAATGCCTCATTATGCACACATGATTACCAACTATATTTAGCATGCTTCCACATCTAGACTGATGAGGAATAACACACACACACACACTCACACACACACTCGTGGGGCTTGACAGCACTGACTCTCGGCCTCCACTACAGCACGATGATGAAACCTGTCTCATTAAGGACTTAAACACAATGCGAGACCCTCATCAGCCTTCAGTCATGTTTACTTTCATGCAACTCCAGAGACCGCTGTGTTTCTTGATAAGCGATGAAAGCGGCTTGTCTCTCTTGCCTCTCCCGGTAGAAGTGGAGCAGATGGAATTACGGCTCACGCAAAAGGAAGCCTGGCCTCTTCGGGGGAAAGCAAGCCGGTGGGAGAGCGGCCCCCTTGCAGCACTGTAAATATTGTAAGGTAGCACCGCAGCGTAGGAGCCCAGGTGACTGAATAATTAATAGGAGCTGTGTCGTTGACAGATATACTTTGGAGGCCATTAGCTCGGCTACCTGGTTGGTGAGAGCATATTTGTCAAAAGAAAGTAATGCCGGGGTGGTGATTGATTTCCCGAGGCTGCCAGGTTAGAGGCGGCGCGCCTCTGTACATTAATATCATGTGGCATCTATTAGATAGGTGACTTCCTCAACGCGTCTGGCCCGGCTGCCCCGGCAAAGACCGGCCTATCAAGATTTAAATTGTCATCATTAATTGCTGGTGCTCGGGGAGTATCTCGGAATGCCATGTCTGCCTTTCAGAGAAACCCAGTCTGCTGCACACACACACACACACACACACACACACACACACACACACACACACACACACACAACACAGGTGTCCTCGTGTTCGGTGTGCACACGCACACACACCCCCATGTACTTTATTACTTCCCTTAATGTCTTAAACTACTCTGCCACCATAATGTTAATCCTTAATAATGATAATGATGATGTATGAGAACTGTCGGGATGCACCCCGCCTTGTCCCTGTTTTTTTTTTCTAAAAGAGATGAGGCCACCAATGGTCCAGCTGCATTCTATAAGGGTCATCAGAGCGACTCAAAGATAAACCATCAGTAAAAAAAAACGCAATAAAAATAACAACATATTGCTTTAAAAAAGGAAAATAAAATAGTTTGTCAATAACCAAAAAATTACATTACAGCCAGAAAATACATCAGCACCCCTCAACTTTATTATAATTGTTTCTATTGGTAGTGTTATAAGTAGGAGCATGGCAAAGGATTCGTGGACATTATTGTCATTCTTTATTGTTTTTAGATTATGCTGCATAATTTAATTTAATATTTTTTGTTTCCTTAAGTATTTCCTTTGCTTTTACGCAGATAAGACAACACACGTATGTACGCACCCACACATAAATCAATATCCCTCATCCTGATAATAATATTTTTTATTACCTGCCCTGTATTTACTCTCTGTTTGTTGTGCCGTAAGTGTATTATCTTTAGCCTTGCAATAAAAAAATCTTGATGCTGCTGCAGTTCATTTCTCAGGAAGCGGATCTCAGCTTCAGTAATGTGATCTCCTTTTATCTCAAAATCTAAACACCTATGCCTTGAAGTGAAAAGTCAATACATGAATGTGCATGCTTCGACAGGAAGTGAGGCGCTATTCACAAGATGTGACTGATGTGGAAAAGCAAATAAAGACAGAGGCCACATTTCTTTCAGACACACTTCCCGAAAAGTGAAAAAAGTATGAAAGCACAGTTTCTTTCTTTATTTTCTTTTCTACACAAAGCAATGAGCTCACATAACAATGGTTCAGCATTTGCATTAAAAAAAATCTGAAAAACCCTTTCACATTCAAATAATTTCTTTTTTTTTTTTTTGCTTTCATTCATGGTCAATTGACCATAGTGACCAGTTATGAAAAGAAAAGCTAACTGACATAGCCAATAATCGACCTATTCACATTGTTAGTTTTCCCACTTTTTAAGTCAATTGTTATTTCTTATTTATTTTAATTCTTCCTTAACCACATTGTTCTGTACTTTACTTTTGCTTTTTCTAACAGACACTGCTGCAGATAGGAAAGGTTGGTTATCGCAACGCTACACCTTTAAAGAAATGCCGTCTCAGATGACATGCACGCTGTTATTGCTGCTCTTAAAGAGTGCAGTCGTGATATCCTGTGGCAGAGCCTCAAGTGCATGTAGAGATGTCTTTGAATATCTCGGCCTTCACTCAGGCTACATCCACACTGATACGTTTCTTTTGTTTCCAAACGGCTCTGTTAAATCCTAAGACATCTCACAAAGCATTAAATCACTTCTGTCATATTAACTTGGGAGCTAATTATCGAGTAAATTTACACAGGTTTAAAGGAGACATTTATCACTTAAATCACAAGAGTAATCAACGCGTGGGAAGAAAATTGTGACGATACATTTGCACCTGACATCTACACATTTCAAGTGTGAGCGTTTCAATGAAGTTAAGACAATTATTTTCATATAATATCTCATGAGAAAAAAAATGCCTTTGGCCACATTACTCAAGTGAAAATGTAAAGTGTATGCAATATCCATATGGAAATACATTTTCTTGAGCAAATCCAATCAGATAATTCATGCAATTCCAACATTTTGGCAGGCGGCATGGGGAGAAGCACGCCTGTCAGAACGGATCGTCTGGCTTTTTCGCAGATGGGCAACAAGCGGCGCTGCGCTTGCTGTCAATATATAGAGGCAGCAAAATGAAAGCCAGCCAGCACACATGCATGGCTGTCTGTGTTTCTTCACAATACAGACAAATCTGATTTCACTATACAGGCTTCTTATTTCCATGTGTAAATCCATTTCAGTCGTATCCTCACACGCCTGGACACAAGGGGCCTAGGTTTAAGAAGCTGTAGGCTCATCACTGCCAGACTGAGATGTGGTCAGACAGTCTATGATCCAGCCACAATGTACAAATGAGCAATGCAAACAAGAAAAGCTGGAGGTGGAAGCTGGAAGCTACGTGGACAGTTCCAGGGGATTCATTACATTCAATACTGTGCAGTTACCTCATAATTAACACTACAATCAAATACCAAGATCAATCATACTGACGGGACCAAAAGCGGCAGTTGGAGATTGACATGGCAATGAGATTAAATGTGAAAAAGAGTAACAAGCACAGGCTACTTCATTTAATTCGGTTTAAGAAACAAATAAAGATGTGTTCTTGCTCCCGTTTGATTTGTGAATTCAACGCAGATGCAGCCAATTCACAATGTTCATGAGTAAAATAAAGCAGGTACAACATATCACAGAGACTGTGTTTCCATCGTCAGCACTATAATCTCCAAATCTCTGAAATCCAATCTTGAGAATCACTTTCAGAAAGCAGGTCCATGCAAAAAATGAAAATGGGAAGCAGGGCTGCTGTAATAAATTTTTTTATTTTTTATTAAGAGTATATAGTCTCAGGGCTCCTTAATCTGCAAAGGCATGTTTTTTTTTGTCACATAAGAAATACAAATGCATTATCTGTATTATAGCACTCAAGAAAGAATGATACTTTTTGGAATAGTTCAAACATAATTTCATATTCAAGGCTGAATATGAGAGCATAATCTTAACTGGCTGTAACAAATGGATTACAATCTAATCCATTACAAAATACATGCTTAAAACATGCTCCAACATTATCCATTTAGTTGTACATTAATATGCTATAAAGATGTTGTGTGTAGGAGAGAGGCAGGAAGAGGCGTAGTTAGAGGGTCTGTCCATCAACCGCACCACTCGGCTTCAAGGCTCTGTGTGGGCAACCAGAAACCTGGAGGAATTGTCCTCAGCCAAAAGACTGAGTGCACCAGCTGCTGTAAAATGACTTCCGATCTCCCTGTGAGAGTCGAACAAACTGTCATCCGCCACCATGAGAATCGTCTTTATAAACACCATTTATTTATGTATATAATAATATGTGTGAATTTATAACTGTTGTTTCCTACAATCTATTAAAGTACACTACAGAATTCAATTAAATTGACCAAAGCATCAATGTCATCGTGAGCAAATATGGTATATCACCATCTCCAACAGGTATTGATTACCGTCCATTTCTTTTCGACCAGAGGGGGGTTTGGACTTTGCCTTTCTAAATGACAAAAAGGTGAGATAAAAACACCTGAAAGGAATACACGGAGGCAAATTTATATAGAGACCTTCTCTCTTTTTTTAAACCTATATTTGCCTATATAGATTCCTTTCAGGTCCAGAAAGTTGGTGGACAAATATTGTGCCATGATTAAGCTGAATTTCTGACCTGTAGCAGACATATAAGACAAATCACTGGGTTTTCTGGGGAGGTCATCTCTTAATATGGCATTTTTTCTCATATGTTGGTATTGGCAAGTTGTTGAGCTGACGGAACAGGGCTGGTTTGGAGAGAAAGCCTCTGTAGATCTTCAGGGATCGTGGAGATAGAAGCCCTTGTGCACCTGTATATGTCTGATAATCCAAGCACTATTGATACTGGACATGGCTCAAACGCTGCTCTAGCCTTTTTGATCCCAAAATGTTTTCCTGCGTAACGAGTACATTTTTAAAACATATTTCCATAATGCAGTATGTGCTCGTAAAAATGTTGAAACTGCAGCTCTTTAAGGGTTTCTGGTGGAAGAAAGAAAGCTGTGTCAAACGTATCTCATACTGGTGAAAATAGGGAGTTCACCCATTTCATAATAAAAAAAGTACCCTGATTGGAATCTAGCCATGAAGATAGCTTTGGTGTTTTTTTTTAAGTTGCTCAGGTCAGACCTCACTGTCAACACATTTTAATGGACTATTGGTCTCAGTCATATTTTTTTAAAAGCAAAGTGTAGAATTATTGACACGTAATATGCCTTTCTCATCATCAAAAGACTTAATGCACAGAAAGTAGTTTTCCCTTGCTGGTCATTGTAAAACAAATGTCATTTAAAAAATCTTCTGGAACAAAATAAAACTAATAAAACCTGTCAGGGTTAGTCTTTCCACAGATTTAACAACCACTCCAATGCAAATACTTAAATGCCTGAAATATTCAAATACCTGAAAAATACTAGTAAAAATACAAGAGATGTTTTTTGCTTCGGAGAAGTCTGTGTCGAGAAATTCCCAGGGTCAATACAAAGTAACGATATACCATTACTATTTTACTCTGTTGAGTGACTTATGTAACTAGAGCTGGATGAAGCCCTAGTCACTACAACAGCCATTGGCAGTCACCCATGCAGTGTTGTGGAGGGCTTGAGAGATGTGTTCAAATTAGACCCACCTTCATTCTCCCCACAAGGCAGGTGTGTGTGGGTGCATGGACAAAGCGAAAGAGGAGTTTTATATTGTGTTTGATAATTAAGCAAGTTTGCTTCTTTTCTTAAGGCTTTTAAGGTCGTAATGGAGGCTAAATTTATCAAAGCATAGGAGAAGGCTCAAACTGGAGTGCAGAAGCTGGCTTCAGTGACATGTGGACATCGATCAACATGGCAGTCACCTGCCACTGTGGACACTAGCCCCTGTCTTGATTCAGTCTTATTCCGAATCCTACAACACCCCCATGCACACACTGCTACTGTTACAAGCCGATACTACCTTCGGTGGGTGTCCCTGCTAGATCCCTGCTGTAGCCAGCTAGCGCTGCTGCTAGTTCCCTGTTTGCTCTCCGCTAACTCCGCGACAACCACCAAAGGTAGCGGGGCCAGCCACGGCTTGTCGCCCACTCGGGCAACAGGGATGCGGGCAGGAGCAGCAGCAACAGGGAGCTAGCAGCAACAGGGAGCTAGCAGCAATGCTACCTTGCTACAGCGGGGACACCCACCAAAGGTAGGATCAGCTTGTAGCCCGACTTTTACGGTCGTTAAAAGTTTGCAAGTGTCCGTCATGCAGGAATGGGTAATAATAAAAAGGTTACCTGCCCGGTTAGGGGTGCTACTGACTTGATTGCCAGAGGTAAAGTAACTGACAGGGGCTGACACGAAGTGAACAGTCAGCCTTTATGTGCAACAATCTAATCAAATTAATGAGGGTTGGCATTATTGAAAATCAGCATAGTTAAAAATAAAAGAAGAAGAACTGCCCCACTTAATCAGTAATTTAAAGCAGCATCCTGTGAGCACGCCAAGTGACCCAAATCCAACACACCCAGGATGTTGCGTGATCTAACAGGTGCGTGCTGGATCTGGCTAAAAATGCTTGTGGACTGACGACGAGGAATTTGTACTATCGCCGGGGTTTCTGAGGGTTTTTTGCCGTTCGTGACAGTAATCCCTGATGTGACTAATCCCTGATGTGACGGCAGAGAAATGCATGTTAGCGGCCACAGCCGCTGTGGAGTTCATACGTTGATATTGTTCATACATCTTTGTGTTGTCTGCTTTGGTGATGTTTTATTTTGCTGTTGATTCTATAAGAAGTGTCAGGTTATTCAAACGGCTTGATAATAATGGTATTTGTGATGTAGGTGTGTGACAATGCAAGATCTGACAAATATCATAGTGGCTTGATGTGTGCCGGCCTGGTTTACCACATGTTGTTTCCGGAAGAGCCAAAATTATCTTGTAGTTCCAATTGAAGTATTTCTCGTCTAGGTGGAAACACATTTTTATGTTTGATTTAAAGATGACTGTGTTGGTTTTTGCTCCAGAATGGTTTTGCGCTGTAAATTAAACAGTTTGTTTGAAGGTTGTACAGACGTATGATCACTCATATTCTTAGCCACCAAAGCACACGCGATTAATTCACATCATAACCGCGGTACTTTGTTCATGATATATTGCCTGAAACCTCATCTCTCCTTCTCTTTTTCCCTGGAAAGATGATACAGCCTTGATTGAGTTAGTGCTGCTTATTAATGTCGAAGCAGCAAGAGAAAACTCTGCACTTTGATTTGCACTTTGATTCACCCAGTTGGAAACGAGAAGTTTCAGTTTAGAATTTGAGTAAATTGATAGTCAAATGATTGTCATTAAACTTTACAACCTTCTGACATATATATAGAGCTGGTGAAATGTGATTGGGAGTTTTATGTGGACAAAGAAAAAGCAACTCGTGAACTACTGCATAATGGATTCTGCCACTTCCTGCTACAACTCATGTTTTACTCATTTATCTATTTTCCTTTTTTTTCACCAGTGATTATTTACTTTAGAAAATACAGTGTTGCAACAAAAAAAAAATGATTTGAGATTTAAGCCAGTTTTTGCTCATTGTAGCTCAGCCTTACTCATAAGATGATCCGGTGGAAAATGTGTCTTTTATGCATGTGGGCTGCTTCTTTCTTTGTGCACACAAGCGCAGATGTGTGCCATATCTGCTGTGTGTGTGTGTGTGTGTGTGTGTGTGTGTGTGTGTGTTAGTTAATGTGCAGGAGGATACTCAAACATGGAAACTGTGTTCTCATGTGGGTCTCTCTGTCAATGTTGTGTTTTTTTGTGCACAATCATGTGTGGGTGTGAGAGTGCGTCTACCTGTTTCTGCCCTCCTGTGTGATGTGTACGTGTATGTGTGTTTGTGTGTGTGTGTGTATGTGTGTGAGAAACGACGGCCGCTGTGGACATGTTGGCGGCGGGATGGGTAAAACGCAGAGGTCAGCTATCACTTTGAAACATGCTGGTCCTTATCTCTGTCATGAGGCCTAATAGAGTAATGAATCAACATAAAGTCGGGTCTCTCCTGAATGGACCGCTGCCTCCTCCACCAACACTTGCGCTTTACCTCGACTAAACTTCCTGCCTCTGTAAGCATCTTCTGCCTTCCTGCCAGTGTTTATGGGCGTTTTTTCAAAAGTGCCTGAATTGTGTCTTCTGTTCGGGGAGTATTCACACATGAGCAGCTCCACCCGCTCACCGTAGACGCAGCCACTATGAAATAACCCCGTCCGCGGACAAATAGGATGGAGGGTCCTTTGGAAGGTAGGGTAATAGGGCTCAAATTGGAAACGCGATCACCTTGTGATCTCGTCACTGACTACATTAGTTCATTATGAGCTTTTATCAGTTATCACAGAGAAAGGGGACGGAGGGGCCCGATAAACATCATGAGGAAACTTATGAAGGAAGTATTTTTCCTTCTTTTTTCTAAATGAGCTACCAATGATCTGCAAAGGATTGCTGAAACTCTGTCGATGCTTTTCGAGAGAAGAAGACTCGTCGGAAACGTATTGGGTGTTCCAAGCTTCAAGCTGTTTAGCGTGTTGTGCGAGGAAAATTACATTTCATTCTTTCAGTGACAGTTCTAGTGAATGTGTCTGATAATATCACTATTTAGCTCATTCACTACATTGTTGACTCAATGCAGGCGACACCATTTAATCAATTTGTTATTGAGACTCCAGCCTTGAATATTCACAAAGCATTAGAAGCTTTATGGAAAACAACTGTGCAAGCCGATTGTATAATCTAGTGTCTATTTTTAAAAAGAGCCTGTTCTTCACTTAAATATTGCACATCCCAGTCACTAGGACAGTCAAATACTACGTTTTAGCATTTGACCTGGCTGATAAATTTGAATATTGTATTACGGGTTGATTACAATGTTCACGATCAGATCGGCCCTCCTGGGCTGGCTGCCTGCACGTAACAAGGTGGTTGCTTTAGAATGCAAACTAGCAGCAAGCATATTTCTTTTTCAGGCCAGAGTGATTTTATTATCTAGGTATAAATATATATATTAAAAAAACAGCGGCTGTAGGTTGATTTTAATGGCCTTTTTCTTGGGAGTTGGCGTGGCAAGGATGTTGATCCGCCTCTTCTGGTGCAAGGGTTTCAGTTGCCAGCTGTGGAGAAAGATGTGGCCACTTATCTACTTACACTGGACATATCTTACATGAGGCATACCGTTTTTAATTTGTGGTGGTACAAAGGCATTGGTTAGCTTGACATGCCGTTTTGATTGTTTTTCTTTCTTTCTGGAGATCCAATGGGGAAGTGCCTTAAAACTGTATTCATCTCTAACATCTCTGGTTGCAAAAATAAGTTTGATTGTATGCTGTATGAGACAATGACCCTACTTCTCACTTGATATAGTATTTCAACATTGTGAACATGCATTAAAGGTCTCAATTGCTAGTGTCAAGTCTTCTTCAATACAGCGTGCTGTCCATTTTGTAAATTATGGTCCAATTCAGAGAATAGACAATAAAGGAGGGTGGAGCTTCCTTGTGATTGACAGATACTCGACCAGGGGTGGGCAAACTACGGGCCATGTATGTACTACAATAGTTTTAGTGTTGTAGAGTTAACTGACAGCTGCATCCAGAGTATTTTTCCTCGGCATAACGCACATCAGACCCACGGGACTGCGCCGCCCTGCGCGCTCTGTGACATCTAAGATTTTGCCTGCCGGCCTCCTGCTCGCTTCCTGCATTGAGCCCTTCTGTAACAATGAGTGGACCAAAAAAAAGAAAGGTCGAGAGTGAGTCCCGAGTGTTTAATGAGTGGACTGCTAAATATTTTGTCACAGAAGTACGATCAAAGGCTGGATGTCTTATTTGCCAAGAAACCATTGCGGGTCAAAGAATACAATATCAGCCACCAGTTTCCCGCCAAACATGCTAATGCTGCGTTCACACCAAAAGCGTTGCAAATTTGACGCGCGAGTAGATTACATGCAAAGTCAATGCATAGATGCAAATGGTTTTGCTCTAAGCTCACAAACTCTTGGAGACTCATCCTCAAATAAAAGAATACTCCGGACACTTTCTCCAGCGTTATCGTCAGTTGAAAAAGAAAGACCGCGAAATAACCGGATGTGTAGAGATAACTCAGTCAGCAGTGCATTGCGTTAACTCACCAAAACAATTCCGCCCCCAGAGCTATTTCAACACTGCAAGTGCTAAATTAACACCCAAAACAACACTGATCAAATCAAAATATTTTACACTGGAAAATTAACACTAAGTACCGGTAACACTACCGATTTTGCTGTGTATAACATCAATTCTCTACAGTCAGAATTTGGTAAACGTAACACATTATGAGCCACAAAGACTTGGTGCACTGTTCAAAATGTCACCCGTTTGTTTAAATCTCGCACATGTTTTATATTCCTTTGTACCTCCTCCACATCCCGAGCTGACACCTGATTGCTTATATTGGCCATCTGCTTTTTTTTTTTCTTCAAACATGTGCTAAGCAAGTCCTTTTCTCACTCAGTCTGCTTGGTGATGCTTTTATGATACTTTGCATGTATCAGAAAGTAAACCTCGGCACAAATTAGTCAGGTTACCAGCCTTCAAAGAGAATACATTAATCAATTTCCATTGGCTTTGAAATGCAGGTTCTCTTTTTGAAATCTGTGGGGGCTCAAAGACTGAATTTCTTTCGTCCTCAAAGAGAACATACTCTAATCCCTCTCTCTTTGTTCTTTTCCTTTCATTTTCAGTCCCTTTCTCTTTCTTTAGATTTTAGTGCCATTGAACCAGTCAGCATTTCTACCATTTTGTACTGTACAGGTCATGTTCAAAATCTCTCCTCTTATTACAGGCAATATGAGGTAATCAAAGAAATGTTCACATTTGGAGATGAATTGCACGACATGGCCGCTGTATATAACTGGGGACTGAGTTGAAATCAATAGCAAATGATTAATACAAAACATTTTTTCAGTCTGTTTAGCTGCTCTCATCAACATTGCTACGTGAGTAATAAATCAAAACACTATGTGTAATGTGAAGAGTGTCGTCAACAGAGCGGCACCTCAAAACTCCAAAGTATTTCAGAGTGGTTGAAGTTGTTTTCTTTGATTGTATTCATAACGATGATGCCTACAGTGACACCACGCCGTCCTTCGGAGAGGCATAGTCGGGTCGGCCCGTGTCATGCCCTTCCCTTTGATCGTCGTGTTTTGCCTCTCTGTCTAACTCAGAAGAAGCATGTCGCTTGGCTTGCACATGTGTTGGCTTTTCTCTGTGGAGCAGACACGTAGAAATCCTTTTACACGCAGTCCTGCCAAACCACCCCGTAGGCAGGCTTTGCATTTGAAATGTACAATTAGTTATCCCTGTTTGCTTTGAATGCAACATTTGCGAACACCAAGCCTGGGGGCGCCGCTTGGAAAACAGCGGCGGCGACCCCCATACATTGTTCCTCCTTGTTGTTTATTCTCTGTCTTGCTCTTTTAGTCCTATTTCCGCTTTCTCTTTTTTCTCTCTCTCTCTCTTCGTCTTTCTTGTTTTAACCCGAGATGAACTGGAAAGTGTGAGTCATCACCTAGGGGTGGGGGAGGTGCATCTGCAGTTGTGTCTCTATTCACCCCAGTATGTGTTTTGGCAGGATGCTCCCTGAGCTTCGTGGTCAGGGTTGAGGAAGTAGATGGGATAAACCGAGGTACCTCGTCTAATCAGCAGGGCCAGCAGCGCGCTGTACAGCCAGCTGTTGGCCAGCAGCGGGTGGGGGCAGGAATCTACTTGTACTACTTGCCTCTGGCGCTGACCCCTAGCGTGCCCCCTCACTGTGCCTAATCGCATAGAATAGGCATTCATATTAAACATTAATTCAGACAAAGCTGACTCACAACAAGGCTGCTGGGGGAGGCTTTTCAATCTCACTAAGTGCTCCGCTGGTGAGCTGGTTTTCAGAAGTCCCCATTAAGGATTACAAATCTGATTCAACATGCAAAATGCTTGTGTTTGTGGTCTTTTTTTTTGTTGTAAATCCCCCGACATGGCTTAAGTTGATTTTGGAACTGTTAAAAAGCAGGAAGGGCTGCGTGGAATGCGTTTTCGTCCAATAGCCAGTATTTTCTGGAAAGGCCAAAAGATTTGAAAAGAAAATTGTTTGTAATGAAATATGGAAAGATTTATTGAATGGACCGAAGTTTTCTGTTGCCAAAATGAAGTATTCCGTCTACCAATACACCAAACTATGTTGAAATATCCATTACTGTGTTCATCACTTGCTTCTTTGAAAACCACATGAAAGACTCTTCACGTCGCCATCGATTAGACCCGCAGCAAATTACTTAAATAAGGAAATTAGTCCCATTTAAAGCTGCTTCTCTTGTTTTTGTCAGTCCGGCACAGTGCTCAGAACATGAGACGTATCAAGGGGGCTACGTTACATCGCTTTCTAGCTAACGTCACAGAGTACAACTAGAGCTAAGTGGATGACTTTTCCATGACTTTGCACAAACTGTTTGGTCATGGAAATTTGGTTTAATCTCGGTGTGTCATAGTTTGAGTTTTGTTTCCGGTTTTATTTTGTCGTCTTGTGTCCCCTGTGTCTCTGCACTTCCTGCCCTGCTGATTGTCTGGGATTAGGCTCGTTCGTTAGAGCTGCGTCTTGCCTGGAATCCAGACGAGAGCAGGCGTTTTTGTAATATAAACCACACAAAATATGTTTTTAGATTAAACCTGAGACTAATAGTCAACAATCGAGTGTTAAGTATTACAACTACGCGTAAAAATAGGATTTTCTACAACACGTGGTGTTTGCTGTCAGATCTAAGAGCCAATCAGCTCTCTGATGTGACAAGAGCCAGGCGTTTCCCATCATGCACTGGGCAAGCCAGGCGGTGGAGAGCTGCTGCAACGCCGAGCTCTGAGCTGCCTTGGTCTCTTGAGAGTATTATTGACCATGTGTGCATGACGTCAGAGCAAGCTGGGAGCAAGTCGGACACAAATCTAACCGGCATGCATTGCGCGGCGATCGCCGGCGATTGATTCTGCGCAGAACTGGCTCATCTCGAACGAGCCTAATGTCTGGCCCAATCTCAATCCCAATCTCCACCCTAAACCCTCAAGCCCTGAACCCTCAGGGACTCACTGACATCAGCTGCTGAGTGGTTGAGTGTGAGAGTCTGTGAGGGCTTGATGGTATAAACATGAGTGGAACAGCACTTTGCTGCAACATCACTTGACTACATTAAAAATTATTGTGTACAATTATGTATTCATTTTATTATTTATTCACTGGTTTGAACATCTTCCTCACTAGATGAGAAGTACTTTTTAATTATTCATTTACTTGTTTTTTCAAAATGAAATGTTTGATGAATGTACAAAAATATATATATTTTCTGCTTGCATTCCTCTAATTATGTGGTTTTATGTACCATAATGTTGTATGTATTTTGTCGGCTACGCCCATGCCTCTTTGTTTACCTTTTTTTTTACGTCTCCATTTGACCTCACGTTGCAATGTATTATGGGTAGTAGACACATGTGGTAGTAGACACCGCCTGTGAGTCCGTGAGGGTGCAGACTGGGGCGGTGTCTACTACCGCGCACTTGGAGCACTTGGAGCACTGACTTTCAGTGCTTAGTGCGCCACACTGACAAATCCAGCAGAATTCAGTGCACTGAAAGTACCCGGATGGCGCACTGCAAACAGTCCAAAAATGTAGTGTAAAGCGATGGACACTACTCGCACTGAACGGGCGCCATCTTGGCTACGTAGCGGAAGAGGAGGAGCCATTTCGCCAGCTTTTTATTCATTTATTTATATTCTCCTGCCGCGATTGTGGAGGTGTCACAGTTTCCACATATGTTGGAGAAAGGGGAACACAAGGGAGAAAAATAGGGTAAGAAGTGCGTTCATTTTGTCAATTTTAGTTTCGCGGGTATCGCGAGCAGATTTGCGGACGTCACTTCCGGCTTAATTTTCGCAGGTGCCGCGGACAGATTTGCGTGCGTCACTTCCGCCAATTGGTTAACGTAAGTGTTCCATTTGATACAGCGCTTATCAGCGACACAGTGCTCTACACATGTTAGTGCACTGTGTTATAGTGCCCGGTATTGCAGTGTACTTTGTAAAGTGTTTGGTAGTAGACACGGCCTGGGATCGTCTGTGTCCCTGGTTCCTGATTGTGGATTCCCTGCACCTGTGCTGCCCTCATTGTGTCCACCTGTTGCTCGTTACCTCCCTCTTGTAATTAAACCCCATTTGTCTCCGGTCTCCTTGTCGGTTCCTACTATGTAGTTCTGTGTATCCTGCGGTGTCCTGTCTCTGGTCCTATTCCTGTTTTGGCCACCCATGGTCTGTTTTTGGAGTACCCTTTTCCTTGTTTTTGGAATAAATATTATTTGAACTGTTTATGGCTTATGGGTGGTTCCTCCGTCCCTTTGACACAGTGTAAAATGAGAAAATATAGTATTTGAGAATGAGTGTATGGCCGTCTATTTCTTTTTAAGAATATTAAACTCAACGACATGAACATATGACTTTTTGAAAACTTTTGGGATATATTTTTAAGGACTTTTTCAGGCCTGTAAATAACAATTTTAAATTGCTATGACTTTTCCAGGTTTTCTATGACTGTACGAACCTGTGTGTGTGTCTGTGTGTGTGTGTGTGCTTAGCCTTCCACTCGGTGAAACACAAGAGCAGAGCATATTATTGATCCTGTAAAATTACGCCTGCTGCTGCTGCAGAATAAAAATAGGTGAAACACTAAGCATTAATGCGTGACCTCTCTTTAAAAAAAGAAGGGGTTTGTGTGTAAAATGTGACGAGGTAAGTTGATTAGAAGTCAAAAGGAACGCCGTACTGTCGCTCTCGGGGCTGTTTTGCGTGCTCTTTTGAGACTGTCCTCGACTGGGACTCATCCTGTCAATGCTCACGAAAGATTTGAAAATAACACGAGTGAGACGTCAATCAATCTTTGTAATACACAAATATGACTGTGCTTATGCACCGTCAGAATAATGTATTCACATGTTTTTCTCTTCACGTGTCTATGGCTGATCGTCCTCAGCGTCATTGTGCACGTTTGTCACGGTTTTCCTGACAACAGTAAGCGCTCCCTCATCTTAAGAGCTTGTGATGACTGACCTCAAGTGGGTATGAAGTTTTATTCTCTTTTTTTGTTCTCAGCTCACAACCTCACTAGTGTTTCGTGCCTCATTTTCGACACCACTCACACACGCAGTCGCCACTCGTGCTTAACTTGATCGACTCCATGCTTTCTGCTCACATTTTCTCAAGGATACTTAGCGTATTCATGGCCTCTGATCTCCACGGAAAAACACATCAGGGGGGAAATGAAGCTGACTGAGGTCGAAAAAAAAAGGAGTTTTTCCCTTATTTCTTATCAACAGGCGACAATGGGCAGAGTCAATGAACAAATCCTAAACTGCTTCAATATAAGCAGCAGTGGAGCTCTTCAGCTCACATTCCAGTGTGTCTGACTGACTGAGCAGCGGTTATTAAACATTATTGAATCCTTCCAAAGACCTGGACTGCAGGGTTTTGAAATTTGATACAGCTGATGAAAGCTGTGCTGAAAATTGGCGGCGGGCTGAGGAGGATGGGTGCTTCAAATGTTTCAAATCTCTGGGCTGAATTTCTTTTCTTTTTTTTTGTATCCAGTCACCGAAGCATTTCCATGGCAATCAGAGAAGACTGCCTTGAAGTGAAATCAAAAACATCAGAGAGGATCACACGGCCTCACCCAGAGCAGAACTTTGAAACACATTTCATAGAGTTAATATCCATTTCTAAAACAATCTTCTTGACAAATTAAAACTTACATTTAACCTATAGGATGATTCTAAATAGCATCCCTTTCATATATTGCTTGAAAAACCAGGGGGAGGGGCAAAGGGTGTGAGTGGGAGAAATGCTGTCTAATTGGTCTGAGGTTGGAGAGAGAGCGAGTCCAGAAGCGAACACATACGTCGCTTTAATGAAACGGGCGTGATGAAAGGCGCGCGCATATTTTCAAAGACATACATATTTTAATTGGAGCTTTCAGAAGCAGCTTTCATCTCCTCCACTCTGTATCTGTGTTCTTTCATTATGGCGGCGCAGTGATATCCCACAAGGTGTGTGTTGACAGGGATCCCATGCACTGGCATGATATTAAATATGATATTCAAAAAGTGCTGGAGAAGAGACGTTTTGGACTTTATAATGTGTATCCATAAGAAGTAGAGGAATGAAGGTTGAGCTTCTCGGCTGTGCAAGTGTGGACATGCAACGTAAGAGAAAAATGCACTCACCATTAAGCTTCTACGGTCTCCATAAAAGTAGTTCTCTGAAAAAACACGTCATTTGGCCTCAATTATTGTCTTCTTAAGAGCTGCCGTTTCCCCATTCATTCTAATGCCGCAGCTGATAAAGGTGCACAATGTGGAGCAGCAGTAATGGCAGGAAATGATCCTTTTTTTTTTCAACAGCTTCTATCTATAAGAGCTCGGGGAAAACATTCAGCATTTGCCTGTGAAGTGGGATTCCTATAATGTCACAGTTCAAAATAAATGAAATTGGTCGTGCTAAAATATTCTTTAAACACTAATCTATGTGTTGCTGTAAAATGTGCTCTAATTCTACCAAGAGGCATTAGTTTGCAATTAGTGCAGCTTGTTGGAGTGGAAGAGGTTTTGAACATTTTCAACATTTTCAACATTTTGTGTCAGCCGGTGGAAAAACTTTCCTTTTTTAAATTCCTACGTTCTTAAAAAAATCTCCTTTTAGCTGAGGGAGATTGAGTCCTCCTGGTATCCAGAACGCAGAAGCTGCTCCATCCCTGAATATGCAAAGGCCTTCTGAGGGCTGCATTAACATGCGACACAATAGCATGCACTCGCGTGTATGTCAACCGGGTACAATCAATTTCAACCAGTTTTAAATCTCAATTAAGCAACAGATGTTATTATCGGTCATGCATTTTAATTTATTGCTGCTGATATACCATTAAATGTGCAATGTGCCTCATAAATGAAGAGGAAAACCTGTTAATTAGTGAGCTTTCGAGGCGTCGGTTGGTGTGTTCTTCGACTTGGTGAGCGAGGGTAGTCGTCTCCTGCTCTACCTCCAAACGTAATGGACTGATATGAGAGCAATATCAATCTCATTACCAAGCTCTTGGCACCAAAAAATAAAATGAATAAGCTTATTTCCCAGAAAGTCACACTATTCATTTAAAATTCATGAAGAATTATGGAAATGAATATGAAAAGAATAACAACTCACAGTACTTTTAACACCATCGCTGCGTAACTCATCCCACTGTTCTTCCTATTTATATGATTTGAAATGACAAGCACTTTCTTCAAACGAGAAAAACATGCGTTTGTATAATAAAATCCAGACAGATAGTTGAGAAGATAAATGTCAGAGTTTTAGCTCTTTCACTGCTCTGATGACGGCACGTGCACTCAGCGAGTGCAGGCTGAGGTCGGCGTTGCCAGCGCTGCACATTCTCACCACCTCACCCCATTTGTTTCTGACAGATTGACACGTGTGTGTGTGTGTGTGTGTGTGTGTGTGTGTGTGTGTCTCAAACTGTGCCGGGGGGCTGAGGCGGAGGTGTTGATCAGTGCCATGAAGCTCCGTGACTCATCTCTGACTACAACTAGCCTCGCTTAACAGCTCCCAGTGACTCTGCCCTCACATCCAGAGATGGATTTCATCAGGGGTGAATCCTCATCTAATCCTCAGCACGGCCGACGTTGGTGGTGCTACGGGTTATTTGTTTATTTCCAGTATACTGGGCGCGCTGGTTTTCAATGCCGAGGGAATAAAAACAACTTTCTTTTCAAAGATTAATCCTACACCATTACTTAATCTTTTTTTTTCATGAACCAAAATGTTATTATAATTACCGCTAGGAGGATTATGTGATCGCACGCATGTGTATACGTAAGTAAGCGTGCAGCTTTTGAGTCTGTCCGCGGCTTATCTTGCCTTCTGAATCAGCAAAATGTATAATATTTTTGGTGACTAGTTTTTGCTCAAGGACCTCTCGTGGTCGCGGTGACTCACACTTTCTCAAAACACCTTCGATTGCCTTTTTTATACTGCCATTGACTGCCTGCTGAGCGCTAGGGATGACACAGCTGAGTGAATTTTCAATCCAGTAGAAAGACTGGAGGCAAGACTGTATGAAATGTGCCTTGAGTACGTTTTAAAGCTCTATACAATAAAATGTATTATTACTATTAATACGACATCTAGCTGATTGGCTTGCATACTTTAACGCCTGTTTTTAAGGATAAACTGAAATTTCTACCATTAGTTCTTTGCGCAGGGCCAAAGTTTGTTCTCCTTCCAGCTGTCCTTCCAGGTCTTTGTGGCTTGAATGGAAACACATATCGCCTTTCACATGTGAGATCAGGCTGCATTATATACTTTGCCATCTTGCACGTAATTGCCCCAATCCTTATAACATAACTTGCTGGTGTGTAAATAAGGTCAATCATAATATGAGCAGAATGTGATAATACAAAAAATGAAAACTCTTTGAAACTCTTTGTTGTGGGGTGAACATGCTGTTCACCCCGAACACCTAGTCTTTTATTTAGAAATGTTTTAGGTAACTAATGCTCTGTCATGTTTCATTAAGAAACATAAATGAGTTTAAAGTGCCTTTTATCCCCTTCCAACTGCAAGATAATGATATAAAACCTGACTGTTATGATGAAGATTTAGATTTTTAAGGTACAATTATGCTATAGCTCCATGCTGAGCTAAGTGCAAATTAATTCTTTACAACGCTATTAGTCAGTGTGAGACTGAGTCTCATACCAGGCAGCTGCTTTGTTAAAGTCACTGTGGCTTCCCAATATGAACATGTGTCGGCCCTCGGAGTGAATTTAAAGTCATTTAAGGTGTGCTGATTCATGTATACATTTTGCAGTCTTGCAACTCCGAATTCCACATTAGACGTGGTATATTTTTTAGGGATAACATTTGCAATAAATTCATTTCTGTCTGTATACTTTGAATGCAGATAAATCTTCAATCAAGGATGCAGTTTCATTACATTGCTTGGAAATTGTTTCTGTAATTCAGTGGAAAAAGTGTGTTTTCTGCTTTATTATCACATTCAAACAGTTCGCTGAACGTATAAACAATACAATTGAGAGGAGTATTGGAGGAGTTTCAGGAGCTGATTAAGCCGTGAGCTGTGGCATAGTTTCTTCTTGTAGCTCTGGGTTGTTGATTCTCGGTTTGTGCTTTCTGCCATGATTTTTGTTCCTGGCAAATGTACCAATTTACATATACAAACTTCGAAATGAAACATTTTACCTTGAAAAAGTATGCCGCCAGTGATGAAGGAGCCGCATCTTTTGATCTCCTGAATGAACAAAAAACACATTTTACCTATGTTAACTATATTTTAGAATAAGAAAAACATATAGCAATATATAATCTCAAAATGTAAATGCAACCAGAATCTACATCAGCAAGAGAAAACAAGTTTAAATATTGACCACTTTCTTTCTGCCTCTTATTCTGACTGCACAAAGAACGACACAATCCCTTGTCAGCTTTCTGTTCATGCTAATTAGATCTTAATAGGCTATTAAAATAAAATGCATCTACCGAACTAAGTTCAGATAAAATAAAAAATAAAAGTCATAGAATAATAACATAAAATGTGTGTATTAGAAGGAGTTCTTATATTTGATACACTTCGGCGATATGTCAATGCCAATTTCTTCAGCAATTATTACATCCTGTTTATTTTTTTTGTACCTAAAGGCTGCTTGAAAGCAGCTGCAGTGTGTTTTTTTAATTATCCTGGAGATCAACACAACCGGATGATGCTGGCAATTGTGCGTGACGTATGTTTGATGTGTTCACATACCCATAACAGCAATTAGCCGTCTCACTGTCCTCGTCTTCTTGTTGAAGCCTCCGACAGGTCGTCTAACGATGGCGTTTTCATTTGTGCTGGCCATCGCGTGACTGGCTCGTCAATCGGCTTGTTGTGCTGACCTCAGTACATGTAGCCAACAGTGTACGGGGGCGGAAGTCTATAAACACAAGATTTGATAACTAGACGAGAGGATTACAGCTGGTGTTCGTTACCTTTCCTCTCAACCGTGGATGCTGCAACATCAGACCGTCAAACTCTTCCTGCCAAGTCAGCTACGCCTCTCTTTAACTCATCTATTTTATTTTTACCTAATGCTGTGACGGGACAATATTACAGTGACTTATTTTAAGAGACAGTCCAATGTGGCAAAGAATAAATGATTGCAATGAACTCTATTATGGTTAGAGACTTTATTTGAACAAATGTTTGCCGGTAACGTTTGCCTTCTTTACGTTATTGAAATTAAAGTATTTCCTTTGCCAAGTTTTCTAGTTACTCTAACTACATTTCTACCAACAGTGCTTTTGTTTTTTTTAAAGGAAAAAGACAAAAGTGTTTTTATGGACTAACATCCCCTTAAACACTTACGGAAAGGAACAATCTTTTACTTTTTTTAAAACTCGATAACTGTTGAACTAAACTTCCAAGTTAAATGAATAGTTGAATAAACAAATCCGGATCAATCGATATCAAACTCAATGTTAAAAATACCTAATTATATACATAAATCTAGAACTGAACATCAAGTTAACAGAAATAATTGGCGTGAGCAAGGCGAGTGATATACTCACCGGGACATCAGTAGGAGTTTATGATGTGGTGCTTCTAATGTGCATCCCATTACATTGTTAAATGGTGAGGAGGATCCTGAAGTGTGCAATTTTGCCTCATGAATAGAATAGTTATGTGACCGGATTATTTGCAAGAGAGAACACAAATGATTTGGCCTCGAGCAAAAAGCTAACCCCAGAAATTGAAAAACATCGGCCATAAAAAAACAATGTAATCCAGGGTTTTGGTCTAACCCAGGATTCATAGCTATACCTACAAAACATAATCTCCTCTCATCTGTAGATATCCCACAAAATTAATTTGTATGTTATCCACGTAAGCATGAATGAGTCATGTAACTTAAGTAATGTAGTCACGGCACTTTTAGGGGTAACTTCTTATACTTTTAATACAAAACATTGTTTGAGGACCCACTGAGCACTGGGATACAGGGGATGGAAAGATATGCGAGAGACAGAAATAACATATTTATTTGGTCGTTAGGTTCACTATCATTGTGAATGTTTTTATAGTTTATGGCGCAGCAATCAATACATGTTCATCAAAGTCAAAATCATTATGTGTGCTTAATTATATCATAACGAGTTTCAATTGTGTTTGGTTTGGTTTAATATAAACCCTTGATGATTTTTGCCGACGCATGCATACGTTGCCTGACAACATTGTTGACCTATGTGCTTTGTATGATTATTAATTACTTTATTTTATGGAATTATGTGTTTTGTTTACTCTATAACTCCATAACTTTTTTGCTTTTGTTTTACTCATTTGTTGTCACATGACCATTGGAAGTGGAAGCAGAGTTGAGAAAGAAAGGAGGATAATAAGAGTGAACATCAGTAAGAAGCGCAGACTCTTTTATGACCAGTGTGCATAAAATGATTGATTGAAACAGACAGTGGTTGAACTAGTTTTGGTTCCTTGCCGTTCGCAGGCAGAAAGATGAAAGAGAAATGCAAACTAAGACCATTACTGGTATTATCAATGTCGAATCATGGTCAACTGGTCAAGAGTGTAGGCCTGTGCGTGATAGAGATGTATAAGACAGAACCATGCGTACCCTAAATTACAAATATGAAGAAAAGACAGCATGTGTACAGCAAAGTACATTTTATTTGTGAACATGCGACAAGAGTTTCACGCATCATGCCATTAATCTACAACGAGTGCCGGGGAGGCGACACCGCACAGGTTTGGTGCACGGTTTAAGAATCTGTTTAGCATGTGACCAGCATGTTAAACAGCTGTGCACGCAGATAGCATAACTCCCTGTCACTGACATGACCTAAAGTGGTTGTCGCATGGATTTTCTCTCACCTTCTGCCCTCACACCCCTAAGAGGCAGATTGACTGTTTTGACAGGTGCTACTTTTTCAGGGGATTTTAGTCTCGTGGAGAGCTTTATACTGACAATCATGTGTGGGGGTATTCTCACTTAGGTCTGTGCGGAAGTCTTCCTCTCGAGACGTGTGGCCACTTCATCTCCACAGCCTGCGGAGGCCGTTGAAATTATGAAATCAAGCAGGAACAGTCGCTTTGTACTCTCTGAGGAATCTACATATTTACTTCCAGATCCGACCTGCCGCGTCGTTAAAAGGGACAATGTCACCCATGTAGCCTAAGTGTGGCACTCAATTTTCTTCAAAGGAGATCAGGAAAGATTCATTGGGGGACATCCATTAAAGTGACACCCTACACCGCCGCTACAATAGGACGACTTAGTACTTTATCTCCATGTGAGTCCTGCAGACAGTAAACCGTGGACAATGGCCGCCTCAGGGAGCCACATTTAGTGCCAGACAAGCAGGTCTTAGGTGTTTGATGGACGGGTTTTTTAGATGAGACTCACGGTGCACGGAGATTCCCAGATCACATGCTGCACACGATTCACCGCTGTGGCGAGCATGCTGCGGACAGCAAGTGTTTAACCAAAGCGATCCAGAGTGCCATCGCTTACGCTGTCATGATCACAGTCATATGTCACACATACGCCAGCAATGCAGACAAAGGTCATTACTTAAAGTCATCTGTGCATCGACTGGCAAATAGCTGTTTTCATATCAAGGCCGGATTTGTATTTTGACAATTTTCCAAAGGTAGTTGAGTATCTCCATGAATTATGTTCATAGATAACTGGCTCTCGATTTCTGTTCAATGTCAAGAAGTAATGTGCCCTTTATGCAGAGTTTACGTCACAGACCTGCATTTAACACCTGCCTTTGTTTATTAAAAGCCCACGGTGTGGGCGATAAAAATGATGTAATAAACATGGCGTAATGAATATGACACAACCTGCTTAAAAACAATTATAAAGTACAAACAAAAAACAACTCACCACTACGGCGAATTAGTGGGAGCCCGGAGCTTGTTTCCCTGATTTTTTCGCCTTAACTTAAACCTTTACGTCCAGCTTACTCCGTATCTTAAACACGCTTCACAAAGACAGGATGTTGGAAATGGAAGCAGATTTTCACTTTTTTGGGCGATCTCAGGATGTTCTGCCTTGATTTTAGACCAGAACACCGGCAGAGTTGAAACAGACTTTTAAGTTTCATTTTTGGGGTACCGTATCACGGTTCCATCTGAGGTTACGCACAATCATCTTTTTAAAATAAAACATCTTTCCGACCTTGATTTTTGTTTCAGGAATTTTTCCCAAGGCACCCATGGACAGGTACTGTCCCAGAACCACTGATGGCAAAAAATATATTAACTACAGTTTATTTGCTATATTTACGAAACCATACCATAGCAATCATTTTATAAATGTGATGAGCTGTAATCCTGTGTTTCATGTAATCCTCCAATACCAATGTCCTTGTCGCGTGATGGGATTTGGGTTTCATGAAACTTATTTTTGTAGTTTTATTGCCCAGACACATTTTGAAGGAGCAAGAAACACTCAGGAAAGTCATTACTCAAACCGTCTGTAGTAAACATGAATCAGTTCACAGACCAACTCCCTGGTTCAACTTTGACCTTGAGTCCTTACCGTCAATGTTTGCACACAGTTTTCCTGTGCAATGAAGGATTGCCGACATTTCACTTTCCGCTTTACCACCAAATAAAGTGGTTTAAGTAATCCGATTAAACTCTTGGCCTCTTTGGGTTTTCCTGGTGGCCAAAACCTTTAAGTCACCAATCATGAACCCTGTAGTCCCCGCTTTGAAATGGACCTTTTATTGCATGCCATTCACATCTTTTTTTCCTCCCCACATTTGCTGTCACCTTTTATATAGACATACTACTATTGTTTTTGCTGGCTTCTTTACAACCCTCGCTACAGGTATGACATTCCTTATTATTTATTGTTCTATACTTGCTCTGTATGGTGTAAGGATGTTATCCCTGCAACCAAATGAAACAGACATTCTAGTTCAGACATGGCTTGTTTCTTACCTGGAAAACCAACATAATACCTCTCAATGCTGACCAAGAAAATCTCACTTGTAACAACAGATACATGTATCTCTGAAGCGTACCCTACCCTTGTCAGATTTGTAAACCCGATCCACCCCACCCACTTGTAGTTCTCCCATCTTCGGCCAGCTCATATAGATTTGCGACTCATACAGGCTTCACGGACGCGTATCTGTCTCCACCGCATATCTGTCATCTGAGGGGGGGCCGTACGATACGAGGGACGGTTTAGGGCAGTGAAATGTCCTTTACTGGTCACACAAGCTGCCGGGGTTTCTCATTTATAAAACGGTGCACGGGGTCCACTCTAAATGTTTGTGTGTACGAACTGTTTAATTAAAATACAGCAAAAAATGATTCTGTATTTGAAAATGCGCCAATGCGCACTGACCTTTTATGGTCAATGCAAAGCCTGCCAGTCAATGTTTTTTTTCTGGTAAATCACGGACATAATTTTTCTGACGCAGAAATTAAGGCGCTTGTCGGGGAGGCTTGTAGTTAATGTAGGCTTTGCAGTGCCACCAACATATTTATGTGTTTTTAGCAAACAGACTCATTAAATTTTCAAAATGATCGTGTCAAACAATGGCATCCCCCCTCCCCACCCGAGAATATAATTGAAAAATGAAAGTTTGATAAGTGAATATCTTCTCTGCGCTCCGGGGTTGGAAAATGTGATGTTGAGACATATTGAGCAGCCTCTGATTGGATATTTGAGTTGGCTTGTACATTTCATAATTGAAAGGTCCTTATGGAATAGCGATGGTTCATTAGCATGAGCACAAATAACACCACTGGCTATGATGTTCATGATACGTAACGTGTGAAGTGAAATTATACGTGTGATTGCTATGCCTCTCACATTTAATTGCCACCATTTGGCTTCAATTTAGCACCTCAGCCTCTGCATCTAAAACTGTCCATGTCTCCATAACTGGCAAACGCATGAGTCCGAGTTCCTGAACAGCTGCGCTCATTCTCCCGTCAAGTTTTATTTTAAGTTTTTTGTGTGGGAAGCGACGAACACCTTCAATCAGGACAAGTCCGTCCATAAGCCTTATGTTGGTGGAGCTACTGTGTGTCAGTAGTATTACAGGTACTTCAGCTGCAATATGTAATTTATTGATATCTAACAAAACTACTTTAAAATAAAGTGATGTTTGTCATTTCCTCCAACTCGGACTGGTTGTCGTATGAATACCCAATATTTAGACTTCAACAATATTAGCAGATGATGGGGACAAACGTTAGGGATCAAATAAGACTCTGATATTTAAGAATATAAATCTGGTTAGTGCCTTAAATCTTTAGGAGGCAGCCGGCTGGTATAGTGTCTTGAGGAAGAATCAAACGTTATTGCACTGTGTAGATTATATTGCAGACACTCCAATTTTAACCGCTCACCCAAACTTCTGTTCTTCTGTGCTTTTTAATTTATTTATCTGCTGGACCTTCATTGAATTTGGAAACAAATAAAATTGAATCTCATTTTATTACTGCACTATAACTATGCTTTGATAAAAGAAAATCCAATGTTATTCTCTTTTAATTGGTTTTTATTACACTTTTATTGTCTTGTGTAAACGTTCAAATGCATTACTGTAAAAGTGATGGATTTTGTCGGCATGTGGCATCCATTCATGAACTTTGTGAAAACAACCACGTAGAATTTTTCCACACTCTCGATTTCCTTGGAAACATAAAACGCTGACTTAAGTCAATTTACAGACAAGCTGTGAATCACGAGTAAATGGTTTGTATTCACTTACATTGTTACTATTTCTATATAGTGTCTGGTTTGTGCATCATGTTCTCACAAAACCAGAGTAGCAAAAATATCAAAGAGCACATTCAGTTCAAAGTTTCTGAAAATAAATGTATAGTATATGACACTTTTTTTGCCCAAAATGCTGTTATCTCACCACTCAGCATATTCTTGTAATAAAATTAGATGGAAATTCATGCCCAAAGGAAACTTAAAGCGGAGAGTAACGTTTGTAATAACTTTGGGAATGTTTCACATTCTACAACAACTGTTATAGCAGATCTGTTAAGAGCTTTTCTTCAAATGGAAAAAAAATTAGAGTTCACTTAGTCATGGAGAGGTGAATCTTAGGGCAGCGGGTGTGTTTTCCGCCCGGAGAGGAGATTAAACTCCCTTCTGTCAATATTAGAGGCTCATCTACGGGGTTTTTGGAGGGATTGACACATCAGTCTGCAGGATTTCATCATGGCAGTCTGGAGGAAATGAGGTTAAAGCTTCCCCATTGTCTTCCCTCAGCTGTGGATATCTCATTGCATCTTTGGCTGACGTATCAGGTTTTGATCTGCTGAATGCTTTCGGTGTGTCAGGACTCTCGATCCAGACGGAAAAATCACTTAGAGAACACCGTGTTAAGAAAATGTTGCTTGCAGTGAAATCAACAAGGGCACACTATGAATAAAAACAAGTTGTTATTTGTTCCATTTATAATTTGAACTCTTCAACAATTCCCCTTTACTGTCCAGCCATCGTCATCATTTATTTGACGTCCATTCTGGTTTGTGCACCGTTGCCATCTTTGGATACTCGGCTGGGGTAAGAATTTGGTGACTGAATCGCACACGTGCCACACTTCACCACATAACGCAACACTTTACATTGTTGGATACATTGTGCCTGATAGAGGTACATAAGTTGATTACGCCACACCCACAATGAGGGATGTGGGGACCATTGTTCTTAAAGAAAGCAGAGGAAGGCCCCCGTGCTAATCCGTAATTGACTCAAACAACAAAATGTTTTTTTTTCTTGTTTCAATCACCACACGCTGGAAAACCCACCAAAAACCCAAATACGCACACGTGATGCAAGAGCTATGAGAGCTGATCATGAATACCCATTGATAAATTGTGCCACAATGACAAAAAAAACAATCTTGAGCCATGTGTTCTACAAGACAACCAACCATTTCCAACCAGCCATTTCCAATCCGGTCTGCTGCTGAAGACAATACACTGCCCGTTTTGAGCGCTCTCTCTATTGTACTCTGCTGCAGAAGACGTTGGCCTTGTTGCTACCTCCATAAGAGGGTTCGCATGTGTCACAGCATAGTTCAATGCCTGCACATTTAAATGCACATGATGGATGACGAGGTCCCTTCTAGAGCGAGTCGGTTCACGGTGTCAGATTTGTTGAGGCCGATTAATGAGAACAGCCGCTCCGAGTGCAGCAAGCACAGCACAATGAGCGCACACCTTCCCGGGTCTCGGGAGCTGCAGATGACCTGTGACACGGCGCTTCCGCTCACTGAAGTCTGCCCGTACCATCCACGCGGCGGAAATTCACTTTCTCAGGCACCTTTCCACATGGCGTCAGACATTTCTGTGTCCTGCAGAATCTGAAACAAATCTGCTAGTCCAAGAACTTGTCTGTAATCCGGTGCTGGTCAGTTGGAACGCCAGCTACGTTAAAAATACGAGGAATTGAACTCGATGAATTGTGCATGACTATACAAGTAGACACAGAATAAAACAATAAAACAGAAAAAATACAATACATGTAGTCCAATAATGGGATGGGAACAGGTTATCCCTATCCAAAAAAATCCAAAAAAAGCTGTCAAAAACAGACATCCTAATACCTCACAGGGTTCATACAGCTGCAAGGTGAAAGTAAGAGTTCAGTAACTCACTGTTGGACACAGTGCAGCACGTCGTCCACACGGGAGCTTTGTTTCTACCTGAAGTACACGAGCTGAGCCTGTGACAGCAGGGGGTCGTTCAGTGGTGGCTTTGCCAACACAAACTCTGTAGACTTCAGCAGGTAGCATTTGCTGCTTTGAAGAATTTGGTAACATCACTGGAGGGAATTTCTCCAGCTTCAAAAGGCCTCGTAAAATTGTCTTTTATTGTCTGTCCAAGCCGATGTTGGAGATCTGAAGGGCAATAAAAATATCACACCATTTCCCACAATCTATCCTGCAGCACTTTGGCCACACTACGTACCTGTAGTCTATTTCAGGTTCAATAAAATGGTTAATTCATATATTTGTGGTTGAGGGGTATTTTAATGGCTCGTTTGTCATAGAGCAAAACCGTTAAATGCTTGTGTTCTGTCAATCAAACTCTTACTGAGAGAAAGAGGAGCCAAATAAACCTTCAGTGCAGTTCTTTGCTCTTCTTTCCATGAAAAAATGGCTCCAGTTCTGATATAACTAATGCTATTGCAGAATCCACGCATACAACACAAAGGTCTCTGGAGGTCTTTAGCATGCTGACACGCTCACAATGCAAAGCTAACATGCTGATGCCTGATAGCATGCTTACATTTGCTGATGGGAGGCTGTTGGTAATGTCATTAGTTAGGGAACAATTGGGCCCAGGTGATGGGGCTGGAGGAAATGTTAAGGGTTCACAATATTTATTACAATTCATCCCAAGAGGAACATGGATGTCTGTACAGAAATATATGGCAATCCATCCAACAGTACCAAAATGGTGGACACCAACACTGCCATTCCTAGGGCGGTGCCATGCCAAGTTGTGCCTAGCAAAGGGTTGAGTTATTGATTTATGGATTACAGATTATTAAAAAAATGAACTAATGAACTGGTAACTTGGTATAGGATTGTCTTTCTTGAAATCCCCTGGAAATCAGTACAATTTTCAGGGCTCAAAAGAGTCTCAAATGGGCATTCACTCACGGTGAAGTGTGGGTGGGATGTTTTTTGTGGTGGGAACACACACACACACACACACACATTATTCTGAGCAGAGATCCTGTTACACCAGAGGAGGATCACATGCTCGGCAGGATGACCACTATGAAAAGGCTCCGGTCATCAGCGAGCAGAAAGAAACCCAGCAACAGCGTTCCTCAGGAGAGGGGGCGGGGCCGTGGAGCAGCGTCCATGCGCTGCGTCCTGATTGCTGAGTGTGATTACGTGATGGGTGTCCCCTGCAGCACCTGCTGTTGGGCCCTTTTGTCGTCCGACACGTCCACTTTGCTTTCATGCTTCCATCACGGGTCAAGTGGGTTATTGTCTCGAATCATTTTATTCATCTGCAGTACTTATTTTTGCGGATAGGTTTATAGTTCATGGTGACATTTTCATACAAAAATGTTGTCATCTGTCACAGATGACATTTTTTTGGAATACCTTTGCGGCACAAAACTTAGAAAACAGAAAAGGCAAGTTGAGGAAATGAACATCTGATGGAAAAACAACTTTTATCTTCTGGAACTTTAAGGAAAATATACGCACATAGAGCGATGCCAGGGGAGGAAGACATCACGTAATATTGATTCCAATCGTGCATTTGTGTTCTGTTTGCTATTTTTGACACTATACATTTGCACAAAAAGTGATCAGGGAACAGTTCTTGTTCAGAAGAAGATCTGGTTACTCAGTCATCAATACTCATCAATGCAGTAGTATTGATGAAGAGGAGACACTAAGTAGTGCCACCTACTTACTTATATATGAGTAATGCTGCTTGTTAAACGCTGCAGAAAGAAACTAAATATTGAATTAACAAAATCAGATTGTCTTAATTGCTGTCTTTGTCTAAACATATGGTTATAACTGTATTTTTCAGTTATTAATGTAGGTACAATAGGATTTTAAATTACTTCCAAATCAGAGGCCGGAAGATTAATAAAGTGAACCATGTTCCCATGAACGCTAGAAATAACTTAATTTGGAAAGCATATCAAATAAATAATAAATAGCGAAGTAAGCTTATCATTTGATGGACCATGAGCAATCATAAAGCTGCAATGGGTTTTAGGCCATTGCTTCCTGATTACCCCGACAAAGTTGTCATTTATTTAAGAACCGCAATATGGGTTATGTTATATGTATAACTCTTTGCAATTTATAGTGATGTATACGCAGAGTAAACTAATGGACATAAAGTGGCGGTCTGGCGTAATGGGTCTCGACTCATACACTTGCCAAACAAAATACATGAGGTATGTAAAAAAAGAAAAGAGCGGTGCATATTTGATCTGGTGCGCACTTGGAAAGCGGCTAGAAGTTGCCGGGTTATTAATCACAGGGCTGCGCTCTACGAGTGAGCGATCTTGTGTGCTATACATTTCATCCCTCTGGAAGGCAATTTATCGGACCAGCTTCCTTCTGCAGATGGGGGTTGGGCTTTCACTCTGAACAGCCACCTTTTCTAGATTTACACAGTCGCTGCAAATATTTATGCCCACATGTGAGGATTTGCCGATAGATTCAGAGAGTGTGCAGGCACATCCTATACGTGACCTACGGCCACATGGCTGCTGGAGGATGAGGTTTTGCAGGATGCATTTAGATTTAAAGAGGAGTTTGCGTTCTTTAACAATAAAAAAAAAAGTCTTATTCAAGTACAACGCGACCCTCCCACTCCCAGACTACTAATTCACCTCGGCGGTTGAGCCGTACTGTTGAGCCGTACTGCTGAGATGTCAGAGGAGAGTACTCTCGTCCTTCGGTGCGGAAAGAAGGGACGCATTCTAAATTGATTTTTCCGTTGTGAAAAAAGACAAAGCATTTAAGGACTACAGAGTAGAGAGCACATTTTCTCTTCATCAGTGGATGAAAACAGAGGAACACTGAAGTGAAAGGGGAGCTTGGTCTCTGCTTCTAACAAGCCGGGTCTCAAAAGCCTTGAAAGCGCTCGATGGTGGATTTGGAACTATTGTTGAAAGGGTTACTTTAAAGATGTAATCCCATACAGTTACTATTCCTTTATTTCTGTTTGCAGTACTTTACCTAATGTAAAAAAAAAAAAAAGCCAAATGTCTATGGGAACAGACAAAAAACTGAAATTAAGTGCTGCTAAATTATGTACAGGCACACCTGTGCAATCAGTATGAAAAGTCAATCTGAAGCCCTGGTTGAAAGTTTTTCCAAAAAAAAAACATGGTAATAACAGAGGCGGACACTTGGGCACTGTTGCAACCTCAACGTGTTAATAATTAAAAGGAAGCGTTTGACATTGTTAATATCACCCCGATTTGATATTTGCAGTAAGTTAGATGAAAAAATAACCCTCTCATATCTGCGTGGTGAATATGAAGCTATAAGCAGCAAAAGAGTTGAGGAAATCTGCCTTGCAGCACATCCAACGCTCACTAATTAAAACACTATATCCGGTCTTTTTAATTGCCAGCCGAAAAAAAGTTTAAAACATCAAAACCACAACTTTTCATTTTCACGCGTTAATTAAACAAATGACATAACACACTGAGAGCTTTGTATTATTCATATTTAGAGCTCAGGCATAATTTCATTGATCTTCTCATCGAGAGAGTCAATAAGTGTTCTTTCCAAAATGAACAACTGACTGAACATAGAAATCTCTAACACAATATGAAATGATTCACTTATTCCCACGTGTCGAGTTTTTGCCAATATGCAATGGGTTTGAGATGAACCGCTTGTATTGATTAGTTGATTTGATGGGCTCCTGTCCTCTTATCACCCCGGTGATGGAGATGTGGATATCTGGAAATAAAGGTTAGTGTCCCCGCGCGAATACAAAGGCCTTATCGTCGTTGGTTGTTTGATTTGTCTGAGTGGAAAATCTATTTCTGCAAGAAGCTGAAGTTAAAATACGATAAAAACACAAACGACAAAGAAAATGACAAACCCTGGGACAGTCATGCAGCAAGTCTAAGAGTGTGCTCAACATGGAGTCTGATATGACATGAACAATAAAGACCAGCGTCGCATCGAGTCGATCAGCTTGAACATCATCAGACAGCTTCTTTGTTCTCCTTTTTTATTTCTTTAAAGCATCTTAATAACATCTGTGACTTTTTGTCCCACTCCAATGAAGACAAACAACCAGGAAGTGACTTACCTCGGGGCATCTAACCAGACTCCAGAGCCTTCGTCTTTCATCTTCTAAATGATGTATTTACTTGGACAACACATTTTATCACGTTTGTGCTGAATCCCTTTAGAGGAAATGACTGATGTATTAGGAATTCATATACTGGCAAACCTTTCCAGTTTTCTGTCACTTTCTCCTCACGATGCAATTGCAAAGCAGCACAGCGTTGGCTTTGTAGGCACCGACGCTTGTGTGAGGCAGACAGGTGTGTCCGATAACACACTCTGAGAAATACAAGGAAAGTTTTATTTTTCAGCATTTACAGTACATTTATTCAAAACTACATTTCAGTCAGACACATTCAGGAACCCAAACTCCCAAATAATGAATTTAAATCCGCATTTTTACTTGAACATGACCCATACAATAGATTTATTTATGTATAAAGCAAGAAATTCAAATAAAAAAAACACCTGAAGAGGGGTATGGCAATCAAGGTCTATCGAGGGGATCTTGTAAATTTGAACAAGACTATCACTGTGTATACACAGGCTGCGTATAGGTACAACACTCAGAACCCAATACACAACCACTGTAGGTCCACAATAAGTCCGTTTGGAGCTCAAGTGAAACCGTTGCAACCCATCCAAAAGATAAGTAAATGTATCAACAAAAAAAAATACAATACATTGTAACACTAATGTAAAAACGTCTATGTCTTGACAGCGGTTGTAGCTCCATCACTGTAAATTATGGTATCCCTCAACTGTCATGGAAACCGGTCGATGTCGAATGAATCGCGGATCACTGGCTCTGTATTTGCTCGACTGGGCTTTCCGAGTGCAGAAGGACTTCAGCCGGACAGATGCTTCCAGGTGGAAGTGGACCGGAGGGCAGCGCAGTGTTTCTGGAGCACTGCCACCAAGAGCTCCTCCTGAATCGACCCGCGCTCCCGCCGCACGGCCTCGATCCCATCGGGGAACACGACTCCCCTCCTCGCTGACCACCCAGGTACGAGGATCGATACTCTAAATGCTGGCTGCCTGCGTGAAGACTTAAGATGTATGCATTGTGACCACTCTGATTGCCGCCTGGCTGCCAGCAATGATGAATTGATGCTTGAAAAAACAACTGTATTCTTTTTGGAATAGTAATTGCAATACACTTGCTACTTATCCACTGGCATTTCTGCTGCTGGCTCATCGCCAATGGCTCTCCTTGATGTGCTCCAAGGAGATCTCTTTCTGCTGCATCTAAACAACTTTAACATGACACCCAATTATTATAATTAGTTATTTATTGGCATCTTGACTTCTGTGACACATATTTCAGCTGCATGAGAGCAGCCAACTAATCTGTAAACAGCGCTGACAATTACGCTTTATAAAGTTGATTTTGCAATTTGTGTTGACACATGGTTTGCACATCCAGTAATACAGAGCAACATGTGCATTTTTTGGAGTCATGTTCATGGCCCCTTTAAAAATCGTCACCTTCCTAAAGTAATGGCCAAAGTCATTTTTTGACAAATGATTTTCTTGCCTAAATCGTCTCCTCATGATACTTGCCACCTCTGGTAAAACCGCCTATACATCCTCAGTTGAAAAGATCATGTGATCTACCACTGTAGCATACCGGCCTATGTCGAGAATGTGACTTAGGCCATTTTATTTTGCCTAAGTCAAAACGCAATGTGACTTAGGCAATTTCACAAGCTTTTGAAGATGCCATTTTGAAGCTAGCATTTAAGCTAGCAATTTAGTTAGCTTTTTTGCCAGCATTTTGTCAATGAAATAGTCTCACTCGAAGATAATATTTATAATCATAACATCAGAGCTACCAACTCTCGCGGGAGAAGCTCAGGAGGAGCAGAGAGACTAAGGTATCGGGGCTGTCAACTGTCAATCATGTCGGTCTTAATTCGCAACGGCCCACCCCGCGGCGTCGACAAAATCTCACGGCAAAGTTTTTGGAAAAGTTGGCAGCTCTGTAACATAGTTTGACCGGTATTACAGTATGCATGTTGTGCAGTGTCAAGAGGCAGCTTGTGCACCGATATTACATTTGGTCAAGTCTTTTGTGTTTTCTAAAAAACCTGAAAAAGTGACATTGTTTAAGCAAGGTGGCGAAATGTAAGTCGAATATTCACTCTGCTTTTAGCTCTGGTTTGGTCTCCAATAACTCTTGACAGATATCGAGCTCATAAGCAAACTTGGTCTCGGTACCAATTGGTGCAAGTAGCGTTCAATCTGTTTCTTTGAGCAGCCCGCTGGGGTCACACATTGTGGCAAAAGCAGTGAAAGGGAACTGAAACAGTAAAGAAACCAAAATAATAAGCTCGAGACGCCTGAACGCCCCCCACAACTGCGTGGAACTGCAGAGTCGAGTTCTATTTCACTGCAGGTTTGATGTATTAACAATCGCCAATTCACATTGCTTGTACATGTAATCCCATTGTAAGTTGAACAATATTGATTAGTGCAGCTTTAAAATGGAAAATGTGTGATTAAAAAATATGTTCACGTACTCTTAAGCTTGGAGAATAAAAGAAAATCCAGTGGTCGCTAAAAGTCACAGTCTCAGTGGGAAGGATTACGCTAGGTAATTACTAGCTGGCTAATTAACTGACTTTGTGAAATACTTGAATACATATTTTTCCTTTGCTGAATTACCTCGGGAGGAAAATGGCATCCGTCTCAGCCCCGTCCTTTATTATTGAGCACTTGAAAATTGTTTACAATTTCAAACACCGCCGTCCATTGTGAACGTTGACGGGAGACAAAGTGATAATTCTCTATTCGATACCAAACGCAACAAAAGAGATACGGTCAGGAGTAAATAACCCCAACACTTCATATTCATCCTCGCTGACTGCTAAAATCATGTGGAGATTAAAGGAAGTCATCACGCCGCTGCTGGAGCGTAACAATGTCTTCAACGCGATGACATCCCAAACTGCCACTCACAGATGTTGATGACACTCAGAATTTGTATTCTGTCGCTTCCCGTTATGTGATCTCTCTTCTTGTCTGGCTGCAGCGTTGACTGACGGGGACAAGATCAGAGTACAGATCAAGCCTCCGTTTTCCACAATGATGGACATAAATAGCCTGTTATTAACACCCTCTCCTGCCCCTCCCTCATCTGTTCCTCAGTTCCTGTGAATCATCTGCTAAATAAGCACTTAGGGAAAACCATCGTCCTGTGCTCGACTTTCAAAGTAGCAGCTTCGAGATGGGCAGTTTGGAAAGCGCTAGCGGGATTCCCGCTGTGGCGCTAGCAGAGCCGACGCTTTATTCATGCCCTTTTTTACTCTTCACTCCTTCCCTCGACTCGCTCCGCTGAGGTTCAGCTGGTACTGACACCTCCATGCAGGCTCTCTCACCTTTGCCTCAAACACGAATAAACAGTTGCACTCGAGTCCCACTTAAGATTCTGAGCCCAGGCTGCCGCTTATTTTGCAGAAGACTGGATCAAAGAAGGCCAAGGGCTGCTTGCGGGGAAAGGGGCACCTCTGTTTCAATAAACGGCCTTGAAAACACAACAGTTTAGCCATATCATTACACATGTCCCTTGAAAAGAAACTGAGAACCAAAACACAAAGAGTCATTCTGGCCTTGGGTTTAAGGTTAAGTGCTTGCATTGTATGGAAATACTCCCACGTTTTTTTTCTTCATTTAGTGTCCGCAGGTGTATATTCAATTCAATGCCAATATCTCTTGATACTCAAACATATAATTGTTCTCTGTTCATGGTAATTAGTTTGGGAAGTGTGTGTGTGTGTGTGTGTGTGTGTGTGTGTGTGTGTGTGTGTGTGTGTGTGTGTGTGTGTGTGTGCGTGTGTGTGTGTGTTATGCCTAATGGTTACTTACCGAGCATTTAATCAAACTCAGACTAATTCACATTTGATGAGTTCATACGAGTCGAATGCAAAAGCAAATTGAACATGTTCATTCCTTACAGCTATTGCGCGTCATGTCATTAGCCTCCTTTTGTTATGAGACTAGTGATATGTCGTTAGCTTCAGACAGTATGGCGTCTCTATAACCTGAAACATTTGATACAGACTGAGTTTGGTGTCAGCACTCCGAAAGACGCAAATGCTTCTTAATTTGTTTCAGTGTTGCATGCAAAGCAGCTCAATGATTTGACCGTGCTGCACGCCGCACGTAATTATTTTTCCCACAGAGAGACAAAATAATGTTTAAACGGTGGCGGCCCGTGGATTTTCTACCTGAGCCTTCAGTCTGAGTCAATCAGCTGTTCAAGCACAGCGCCTCCTTCAGGGTTCACTCACCACCGTAACCTTCTGTAACCCTCTGTGCGAAAGTAAGTCTGTTTCATCTAGCTTCGATCTAGCTCGACTTTCTAGCTTCTTCTTCTTTATGAATGTGAATGGCATCCAACAACAGGTGCAGGCTGGTGGACGCATGTATACACTACATGTATTGTATACTACATGTAGTGTATTTGTGAAAAACAATTACATTATAAAATAGCTATAACTTTCAATTATCTAAAAAAAATGTTCTAATTATAAAATAGCTATAACTTTGTGAATCTATTTAGGCCAGCAGAGAAGGCTTGGCAGGCCCTGATGGCCCACCACTGTGTTCAACTGATAACTTAAAAAATGAAGTCTGTGATTCTGATTCACTTTGTGTACCTCGTAACGGTGCTGAAAAGAGTCTAACATTCCAATATAGCATTGAAGGGAGGGGTGTGTTTGTTTCCAATATCAACAGCCTTTCTCCAGAGATGAAAGGGCCTTTCACTATACAACTATACAAGGGCGTGACCGCTTAGATGCAGTGTGTGCACACACACATTTATGTTGAGAATGAACAGCTGACAAATCATAACCGTGTGAGGAAATTATATGATAGAACAAACCATTTGAGCCATCTGATCAAACAGAAAATAAATATCTATTGTGCTGTCAGTGCTTTGACTGAACAAAGTGTTTGTTGCTATCTCTTCACCTCCACGAGTCGATGGTTAGTTGCTGCTCTGAGCACAACCGGACACTGCAGGCTTTGTTTTCGTGAACCTGCCATATTGCAGTCAAGGGTGTCAGGAGGAAATTCAGTGGCCGGCCTCCCAGTATGCACCTGTGCTGCACCCGGACACGGGGTAGGATCAGAAAGAAAAAAACCTGAGATAGTCAAGCACGCAGCAGAAGGTTAAAAGTGAAGCTGTGTGAAATGTTGCCAGCTGTTGAAACCGCATAGAATAATTCATCAAAATGACATTTTTGATGTGCACATAAGCACATGGAGATCTGTGGGTATTTTGAAATCCGCCTGATGCCGGTTGCACAAAATGTAGCCAGCAGATCTGCTGTGCGTAATTGTGGCCTAACAGTGCGCAACATCCCTCCAGTTAGAGACTGCAGATGGAACAGATACCTGCTGCCTTCAGACGGCTGTACAGAGAGCCACCAGCGTGCGGGAAAGCGCTTCAGCATAGTACTAACTGCCATGACAGACGGAGCTGTATTCTGCCAAGCTTGATTATATTGCACGAACGCAACACAATTAATAAATGCTTGTTATTGTTGCGGCTGCAACTAAATTACGAAAGACACAAAATGTTTGAAAATGCATGTTTCTGGTCATGCAGCAGCAATAAATTGTAAGAAATCTATCAATAAGCACTATTCTCCGGCCATTGCATGACATTTCAATGTGTGCCCTATTCGCCCTTTCAACTTGTACTAGATTTAAAAATATATATACTATTAGACTTCCTACATTGACAACTAATAATTTCAACGTCAGGGTAAAATTGTTGTATTACACAGAAGAAACATTATAACTTACAAGTTCTCATGAAGCATCATTCGTCCATTGTTCCACAGCTGTGTGCATTAGCAGTTCATTTTAAGCCCTGAGCCTCTTTTTAGGTTTCTGCTTAAAAATGACATACATCTGTGTGGAATTGTCTTGCTTTTGGACATCAGGTTTTTTCTGATAGCACCAAGCTAAGGGTTGCTGGTTCTGGAAACATGCTGATTTTGGGCTGATTTGTTTTTGTTTTTTTTGTTTTATACTTTTATGATTATCTTTCTTTCTGTTTGAGCTTTTTTTTTTTTTTGGAGCTGACTGATTCTTGCAGCAAAGGCTTTGGTGTTTAATTTGGTGTATAACATCAATATATATATTCTTGTGATTTATATGTTGTATTTGCAAAAAATACCTAAAAACACCCATATATGGGTGCCATGGTTTTTTGTCTTGCCTATTCTCTAGCCGGTCTTCAACTCCTTTTCAATTGGCCTCATGAACAACCTACAGCTGCACTGTGTTAGGTAAAATGTCATGCTTCATGAGTGTAGGTCTGCTGACTCATACAAATTATATAGAGGCTGTGCTGACATCAACTATATATAATTCTATTAGAGCACCCATTTGTTGTTGGGTTTCCCCTGCAGCTTCATTCAGTTGTCTAAATGACCCTTCTTTTATTTTAGTGCCCTGTTTGGAAAGAGGGGCGGCACCCGAGCACTCTGGACGATACTCCGGAAGCCTCACCATCAGAGCTCAACCGACGGATCGAGCTGATGTTTTTATTTTCCACCTCTTCTCTTGCTTTTCCCTCCACTTGGCCGCTAATGCATGAGACGTTCCCTCGTTCTCTGGTTGCAAATGCAGCTCTTAGCTGCTGCTTTCAAAATAGATTAGATGGGTTTCTTTTTCTGTGTCGACGCTCCTCATGAACATTGAAGCGTGTGTCACATATAGAATTTCAGCGCCGTATGTTCAACTATTCACAAAAAATTCATGGCATTTCAGCCCTTATGTGTTTTTGTCAACTGTGAGCTATAGGTCTATTTGCATAATGTAGTTTTTTTTCATGACGTGTTACACTCAGTGGGATCCCTTATCAATGGTAACACCCACATATTTTCACATGTTTGAAAGTATGTAATTGCCCTACTCTTTAAGCTATTGACGCGTCCCCTTTTACAGCCCATTTACACTTTATCTTGCTGACTTTTACAGTATGCCTCCTAGCTTTTCCGCATTTCTTCCTCTGTCCCTCATTCTCTTTCCCTCCATCTGTCAATCTCTTGATTTTTCTTCCCCTGCTCTCTCCACAGCTTTCTATCCTTTCTCTCCGCCTCTTTCCCCTGGTGTGTCTGATTCGTGATCATGAACAGGTGGCCCCTGACAAGAAGTGGGTTGGCTTGTGCTGCAAGTAACCCTTCGTTCTTCTGGTTCTCTCAGGGCTAAATACTCCCCACCGTGATGTGGCATGGCTGCGAGCCGAACTGTTGTTGTTGCTTTTCTCAAAAGCAATAAAAATGTACAGCTGTTCACCTTCACCCATCCTTAATCTCTTGCAGTTAAGTCTGTAATTCACCACAAATGAATCGGACAAGAGAGTAAACGTGTCTGTCTGTCAGTTTTTCGCCTCAAATCACCCCTGTGCACAGCGTCGCAAAGCTTGGCTTCGTCCCCAGGGTGTCAAATATCATCGTTTTGTCAAGTAGTAAGCTCAAGTAGAAGGCGACGTAACTTGAGTTGGATAACAAACGTACGTATTTTAACCCAAACTTCAATCTTTAACTAACCCTACCGCAGTTGTTTTGTTGCCTAAACCGAAGTGACGCCAAGGGGTACCCAGTGCGGGTTTGTTATGTACCGTAAAAGTCGGCATACAAGCCGCTACTACCTTCGGTGGGTGTCCTCGCTAGCTCCCTGCCGTAGCCAGCTAGCGCTGCTGCTAGTTCATCGCCAGCTCCCGCGAGTTCTTCGACAACCCCCGAGAGGATTGGTGACAAGGCTATTGCCCTCTAAAAGTTTTGTCCTTCATTATTTCGATTATAATTTAGGCGTATCTTAGATTTGTGGTCCTCGTTATGGAATGTATGACAGCAGGAGAGAGGACTATTATCACTATGTGAAATTTTGGCACAGTTTAAGATCTATTTTATTCCCTAAAGGTGCCTCTAAAAGCAAGGGCATTGACAGATCCACACGGTTATTGTTTTCCCCAGTTGGGAACAGCATGGACCTCAAGGATATTAAAACTGTGGATACTTTCATAAGCAGACCCAGAGGAACACGCAGCCTTGATGCTGTAGTGTAGATAGTTGTAATGAAAGAAAATGACCAAATGGTGAGAACACCTTCCTCTGTCTCTGGACCGCTCATGTTCATACTTGACCTATATGCAAAATACTGTCATTCATACAATAAGATTACAGGGTGGGACTGCCCGTCATAGTGATCTGATCTCCAGAAGACACTTTCAATGTTTTAACAAGAACATCAGACATATAAGACCAGCATTATCTTAGTATTAGCTTCTTTATTTTATCAAAAAATACATGTCTTGACATTGACCTGACTCTTTCCTGGCAGACTGAATTGGGGTCTTTTTTTAACAAAAATGTACATCAACTCTAAGATCTTAAAATGATGTCCATATTATTAAAAAAAAAGAAAAAAAACTTTTTGTAAGAAATGTATGGTCTCATGAATTATGTTTTTAATCAACAAAACAAACATTGCTAAATGTTTGTAATGAACGTCTTTGAAAACATTTTATGTTTCCTATATTGCACTTATGGCCATTAAAGCTGGATCAATGTTTCTCTGGTTATGTTTAGGTAAGTGAAAACACTTGAAAAGAAAATGGTCTTGGTTAAATATTAATGAATTCAATACTGACTTAAGTATGAGACCGAACCTTTTCAGTATTAAACCAAAACTACAATATTTTAATTACCTAAATAAAGGACGCAAACGCCGTGGCATGTATCTCCATTCGCTCAGACCACCTTCCTTTCAACTTTTTCTGTGGTGCAACCAAAGGACAACCTGTTAAAACATGAAGCTAACACAAGGTGCTAAAACCTGCAATGTATTATATTAAGTGGCCATTTCAGGAAGGCTCTAAAAGCAAGTCATTCCCTATTTAAATCTATACAGCAGGAATACATATTTAAAGATTGGTACAGCAAATATGGAAGCACATTTCCACAGGTAAAATAAAAAATATGGATAGATAGAAAGTCATAATTATGAGATAACATTTTGAAAATATGAGATAATAAGTGTACAAGTGCTTGAGTGGTGCTAGCCATTTTTTTCCAGGAGATAACAATAAAAAAATACAAAAAATAATTTTCAAAAAGCCAGTGCCACTGACTAGCGCATGCACACTTACTATATCATAATTTCAATTTTATACCTCATCAGTTCCATTTGATATGTTTCTTTTACTGCGGAAATGGGCTTCCATTAAAAAAAAACTAACATCTGTGGTTAATTTCCTTGTTCTTGAAAACTTTGCCTGAGAGGGTAGGCATGCTTATAGAAGTCTCTCGTTTAAATTATATCTCGGCCTAAAATTATGAACAAGGGTGTAGCGGCTTTGAGAAATAGGTGCCGTCACAGCCGCTACTGTCTGCTAGGCACTACCTCCACAAAAAATCAAGTCACTGGTGCTGCTACCCTTTGGTAAATTTTTCATGCAATATCGGACGTAATATGGCGGTGCAGTTAATTGAACGGTGGCCATCCAATGTGCGGCCATGGATGATGGTCTGGATAACCTCTCTGCTCACATCACTTCCAGCATAACGGGATATCAGGAACTGTTCTGTTTCAACGAAACTTAAGCTAAATCCCCCAACACCTTGGCTGTGTTAAGGTGAGCGGTGAATGCATCTTGCTAACATTACATATAATTTAGCTGACACTTTTATCCAAAGCGACTTACAATAAGTGCATTCAACCAGGAGTACAAACTCAGAATATCAAGAAAGTACAATTTCTTCAAGAAAGCCAAACCACAAAGTGCTTTAAGTAAGTGCCATTAAGTGCTAATCAAGCTAACTAGCATTTGCTAGCTTCAGCTGCTCTAGAAGGATAAATCATCGAAGATAACTTTCATACAGAGTGAATTCTTTAACAACTCGGACAAATAGATGGATTTTCAAGCAAGCGTCACATTGCAGGTGAACTAAATCTCGCGACGTTGCTGCGCTTTAGCATTTAGATATTAACAGACGCAAAAGTTCCCCTTTGTTTACTGACCCAGGGGCAGACGGCCAAAATGCCATCTCTTCTTCCTCCCTCTCTAAATCCCACATGAAAGTGATGGTTGAAAAGGTCATACAAACACGGTGTACTTTTCACTGGCTTTACGTTGCATCAGTAAACCTGAGTAGTGCGGTCAATAAATTGGAATGACAGCCCGGATCGTCTGGTACTGTCTGTGGATTCCTACCTCTCTGTTGTTGTGTCCCTTGTTTCTCTGTCATGCCTGTCTTCATCTAGACACAAATATTGACTGAACCCTCTTTAGCTCAGCTGGCAGCCGAGAACACTAATGTTACTCAGAAAGCTTTTGTCAAAAACAAGCATCATGTTTTTTCTTTGCAATATGAAACCATAACATGAGGCTTGGAATTAAGCATTAATAGCAGAGAGATACTTTTAAATTCATAAAAAGATGAAGTATCAGTTTTCATTTCCCTGCCTTAGTTGCATTATCCCTGTATATATCTCACGCAGACAGACCCATGTCTTATAAAAAAAAAAAGGTCTCTCTGGATTTCTATCTCTTGTGGAAACAGCTTCTGTGGGGATATAAGTAACGTGTTTAGCTTCACAAAGCCGATGAAGCGTGCAGGTATAGGTAAGGTTTCTTCTGTTTCAGCCTTCCCTTTTGGCTGTGCTGACATATCGATCCGAGATCGTTCAGACCCGGGCAAAGGCAAAGACATCTGTGTCCGCTCAACTTCACCACGTTCCCCGGTTCCCATAGCAACCCGAGGCTGTGCATGCTCCTGTCTCCGAGCAGCCTGCAGGTTTCCATCAAGCGCCTGAGGTGTGGTACATTCATCCGTCCTTTTCTCTCTCTCTGTCTGATATCTCCAAATAATAAGTGGGGAGTGGGGACTGTGGACAAACTGCAATTATCATTTGTCTCTCTTAATTGTTAGCTGCCATGCTTCCCGTGTCGGGTGAACACTACTGACTGTACATCATTTCAGCATTTGGGCCGTGCTCCTTTTCCGCTGCATTGCTATTTTGTCCGTGTTCAGAGCATTTTTCTCTTTTTCTGCTGGTCAGACACAAAACACTTTGTGACAATATTAGTTTCCTCGCGGAGCCGTCACAGGATGAATTGCTTTCTGGAAGTCAACATCGGCTGCGTCAGTAGAAACTGAATTCACATTTTGGCTATACATTCATCATAAATGTGTGCTCAGATAAATGAGGAAATAGACCACAAATCGACCTGCCCCAAAAAACCCACGGGTTAATGTGACGTGACTGAACAACCTTGCTTTCCGGTATTGGTGTGTGTAATTAACTCATCTCACCCGGGGGTGCAGGCTCCGTGAATTAATCAT
The DNA here is from genome assembly GCF_023055335.1 of Clinocottus analis. Classification (NCBI taxonomy): domain Eukaryota; kingdom Metazoa; phylum Chordata; class Actinopteri; order Perciformes; family Cottidae; genus Clinocottus; species Clinocottus analis. The sequence goes on along the minus strand of NW_027175965.1, from coordinate 553,903 downwards.
AAGAAACTGTGGCGCTGTGATGCGTTTGTTGCCAGGGAAGAACAGAACGAGCCTTAAAAAGGTTTATAAAAAGCAACAATTTCCTAGAAAACAATGTGTAACTGATACAACATAATCCCTCTCAATTATCATTTATGACCCGATAAAAGGGTGTGACGTTGTCTGTATCTGTAGACACACAGCACTCTGCATATATTTGCTTTCTGCTTATTTTGCTGTCTGGCACCTTCCTGCAGGTTTGTAAGGAGGTGTGAATGTTTTGTGATGTGATGGGTTTTTTTGTGACCCAAGTGTTTGAAGTGTTTTTTGTGATTTACCGCGAGCTCAGTTGGTTGTGCAGCCTGACAGCAGCAGGAAGGAAGGACTTGCGGTTCCTCTTCTTCACAAACCAGCTAATGCTACTCCTTTGCATTTACAAACAGTAACAACCAACAATGTAACTACATCATACAGTTAAGACAAAAGCAATTAACAACCAAAATTCACTGGATTATTCTTTGTGTCTACACTATGACCATCCTTCAGCTGGAATATCTAAAAGAAGTTCAGGTGAGATATTTCAGAATGCAAATAAATAAATAAAACACTCCGAGCTACACCACCAATTTTTGCCTGCCTGTGAAATCGATACTCGCCCCCTAACACATCGCCCCAAAGGTTCACTTCACACCTTCTTCGTAAAAGATTTCCAGCGCATTGGTGAGTGCAGTATAAAAGAAAATGGATTGGAGCACAGTCTGGGTCATCTTTGTCCGAACACAAAAACACACACACACACAGGTGCTTTTAAGAAAGGGCAACAATTTTATGTGGATAAAATAAAATGTCTGTCATCTTTGGAAATGGAAAACGCAGTAAAAATGCACGAAAAGGAAGGTCAATGCTACAATGGAACAGTATGAAAATAGTAAATAATGAAACCTTCATCGTTTCATTGCAATTAAAGTTGGTGGCGCACCACTGACAACACCATGCCTTTTCCTAACATTACTGAATTCTCAAACATTGGCTTGTGTAACATGAAAACCAGATACAGTAAGCCCAAAAGTTACAGGGTGAGAAATGTACTATATATATATATATATATATATATATATATATATATATATATATATATATATATATATATATATATATAAAGAGAGAGAGAGAGAGAGAGAGAGAGAGAGAGAGAGAATATCTTGCTTGACGTGCTGACATTGACTTTGATATATGAGCTGGATGGTAAAGTGAGACAGTTTATCCAGAAGGAATGTTCATGTGATTTCTTTTGGACTACCATGTCTTCATTTTGTGTTCAGCTGTGATGCTCCATGCTTTACGGTATACGGTTAAGAGGATAAGAGAGATGTGATCTCGGTTAGCTCCACATCAACTGAATTTTGCAAATCTACATCTTCAGGATTGGTTGATGTTATCGGCTGTACCCCAACTGTGAGATTCTGCCTCAGTCCTATAATATTCCTAAAGTCCAGCTCGCTCCTAGTATTCATCCTGCCATCCTTCCTGTCATTGCAGCTCCTGCTACTCTCCTTATGGTATTTGAGCTTTTTGAGAGTTTATGGCGTCTCCAAGACCCCAGATAGAATATTTGGGTTAATTTGACATGATGTGGGTAAAGCAGAAGTCATTTGTACAAAACTACATTCAATGTTTTTACACCCATTTTGATTGTCTCCCTTTGAATCATTTTGTAGCATCAGGATGCAAGATCAAAGATAACCTATTGAATGGGCTTCTTGTTCTTTATTTTGATTAATCGTTGAGGTATTATAAATGGTCTTTGTAACAAAGGCAGCAACATGCCTCCGCCTGGTTTCACGGTCCAGACTTCTATTGAAGCTCACACTGAAAATACTACAGAAATGACGAAGCATCAAAGAGAGATTTATTCAGCCAAGCTCCACACTCGATGACAGAAAACAGCGGTGAAAAGTTTAGGCTTCAACCTTTACCTTAGCATCCTTTGATAGTGTAAACAACTTCATTTGTCTGCCATTCCTTCTCTCTGAACATGATTTCCACTTGAGTTCCTAGTGACTAAACTGTGAGAGAAGGCCATTGTCTCTCTTTTTTTTTAGATCTGCTTTGTTTGTCTGCCTTTTGCTTTTCTTTAAGAGGAGGTTAGCTTTGAAATCAAATATTTGTGTATTCATACATTCACTGAAATGGCCCGCTCAATTATTTCTGTTGATTTATCCGCTGAGGGGAAATTTGATGACTCTCTGATATTGATTTTATTGGACATCTAGGAATAGCATGAGAATGAATGTCAATACAAGAGTATGGCATGACCAAAGTTCATGTTAATACCCCCGAATAAAACCAAATAAATGACACAGAGAGAGACATTGACCATAGCATCTGATAGTTTTGCTCTAAAGAAGCAAAGTGAATGCAGCAGCTATGTTAGACTCTGCATGTGCCCATTATTGAAATAAGTACTTTTAAATCGGAGGGAGGACCATCTGCCATGTTGCATGGACTCCAGCTGCTTGGGACCCAAGATTCCCCCCTATACTTACTCTTTCAAGGGGTGACGTTGAGCTCCCACCATGAGCCATCCTGGAAGACAACATAAAGACAGCATAAAGTAAACATTGCTCCGGCTAGTCAATCAATTGAGTGCTCGCCTTCAGAGGCCTGGAAATAGATTGAGATTGGCTTTGTGTGGCACAGCAGATGAGAGTGCACTTAACTACAGGGAGAAAATGGGTAGCATTTCCATCCGCATCTTTGCAAATGTACATCAAGAGGAGGAGATTCAGTTTTGGTAACATTTGGCCTGCGCAGAATGCTTTTAGAGTCATTTCTCCTGCCTGCTCTCTCTTAACGTCACAGGGTAAATGGTTCCACATATCTGAATCACAGGTTGCAACTAACATTAAGAAAGCACTCCAGAGTTTCAACATACACAACAAAGTGCAGCATATTTAAGTGATACTTGCTATCAAATATTAAGCTTATGTGACTGGAAGTTTGTTGTTTCCTTCTTGAGAGCAGCATGCAATTTTCAGTTGCAATCAACTTCAAAAGACAACCTATACGGACCTTTCTGCAAAACCTAACACACTAACATTATACACCAATAGGAACAGTCAAATAAATTTTATTGGACAGTACCAAATTATCTTTTTCTGTTATTTATCACAAAGAAATTCACCACACAAAATCTAAAAATAGTGCCCTTCTCTACTGTCGATCCATTCCCCCAGAACGCTATGAAGGCTAACCACTCGAGCTCCAAAAGAAGCATTATTTTCAACAAATTCAAGGATATTCATGCAATGATTGGGTTTGGCTCTGCTGCAGTTGTGGTTTAAAAGGTCGAATGGATGTTTTGGCCCATTGTAGTGGGTTTTAATTTAAGCTGACCACGGCACTTCTTTTCTCTGAAACAATTTTCCACTGCCACGTTTCAAACCGCAAGAGGTTCCAAGATATTTTAGTGTGATTATCACTTTAAGATACTTTTCTATTATTAATGCACTGTTCAGGTATTAGCTTAGAAATTGCATACTGATTTGTTCTTGCTTCAGAATTGGAAAAGATGTAACAGAAAATAGTGTTTCTATGAATTCAGAGTAGTATTAGTGTCACGGTACAAAGTAGCAGCTTGGCATTCTGTAGGTTCACTGATGGCTGTCCTGGAGATTAGCTACATCAGTAAACCTTAATGCCAAACAGGTGAAGCCCAACACCATGAAATGGGATTGTAGCAGATAAAAAGTGCAAACACAACAGTCACTTCCTCAACTAGAAGTGCATGCTGGTGAAATACTGGCTGAATTACTGTCAGTGCAAACATGTCAAATAGAACTTTCGCTTCACGACAAGTTTCATTCATTATGTCACGGAATTGTACCCTTTGTTTCTGTAGTATGTAAATTATCCCTGTCCAGGACCCAAGTTTAGAAATCTTGGGAAATACTTTCTGGGATCTAGTTTCCCTTTTCAAACCTCATTAGAAAGAATCAGCGGAAGCACAAGTTTGATCTTTGAGATCGTTGTATTAGAGCTCAGCTTTCTGTTCACCACCTTCGTGTCACGGGAGGCTCAGCGCGAGGATCCAAATGCAGAGGCGTGGTGAAAGAAAGTAACTTTTATTCTTTCCAGGAAAGGCAGAATTCTCAAAAACAAAAAACGGATTCAGACGTAATGGACCAAAAGCATCCACAGGACTAGAACAGACGAACACACAGTACAACTCGACAAGGGGACAGGAGACAAACACGGTTTAAATACAAGGGGAAGGTAACGAGACACAGGTGGAAACAATAACACAGCACAGGTAAAGACAATCAGGAAATACACGTGCACAAACAGTAACAAGGCATACAGGGGCAGGAAGTGCGGAGACACAGAGGACAAACTACAAAATAAAACATGAACCCAGAAAAACCCAAGCCGCAACAATTCGTCTGACACAAAAGCCGCGATAAAGCGTTAGCTAGCTTGAAACAAAGTGCCTTTAGGTATACAGAGTTTGAACGTCACTCCCAAGGTTTCTTTCTTCATTCTTTACATGACTGCTTTCATTGCTCTCTGTGTGTTCACCTTATTGGAACAGCTTGAATGCCTTCTAAGAGAGAATGTCTGAAAATATGTTCAGTTCATGTCCCTATTTGAATGTTTATTGCAACACTTTGTAACACCTCATGGTCAATCTCACAATCCTTTTTACCATCGCTGGTGAATAAGACTTTAACATGATTCAATTTGAAATGTCAATTATTCATGCATTTATTGATACATATGATTTAGATATGCACTGATGGTTAGGGACTATGTTAACATGTGCGCGTTTTAATACTGTAGTTCATGATTATTCAGGTAGTTACGAGTCGTTAGTTAAGTATTTTGTGTGGCTATCTAAGTGAGAACTATATGCTTTACAACACATCTATAAATGACATTAAAAGGCTAACAGTGTCTCAAAGCTAACAAAAGTCACAGTTATCTTCTCAACAGAAAAGAGAAATACATACAGCACAAAGTGATAAAGAACATAACTATTTATTGCAAGATGCAAACAATGTACTTTCGTGCGCGGACCTCGGCAAGAAAGAATGCTGCCAGGTGATGGATACGTTGGAGGCCATGCCGTCAGTGGTAAGTATGGTTCTTAGTTTTCTGGCACGCACACATTATTGATTACGAGTATCTAACTAGCTAGCATCTGAAAAGATTTATTTTCAATTCTTAAATGCCCATGAGTGTGGGTGTGGTATGAAACAATTGCATTCAAAAGCCTCAACAAGTTTCCTGTTGAATTACAATTTAGTGGAAGTACTGTTTGCCATCTGCTCTGTGAATGTTCTGGAATACAGGCCATAATTTTGGTAAAATAACAAGCTTTCCAAACAAGATATTAGAAAAAGATAAGACCCAATATTGCACAGTTGATAGATATTATCCCCAGTGCACCAAGTCAGCCTCTCCTCAATCCAATTAGAAAAGCCATCCAAGTCACCTTCATGATGAATTTACACACTGTACACAATGCTGTGAATCAATAGAGAAGGGAAATGGATAGAAGGGGGAATATCAGCGGACTCTTCCAGAGTTTCTGTCTCTTTTTCCCCCTGGTTTGTAATTGGGAGACTCGGCTAATTAAAAGAGAGTTCCCAGGCAGTCGATGACGGTCGTTGCTACTGTGGTTCTCCCCTTCAAATGTTCAATGAAGAGGAAGGGGTATTAGAGCCAAAAGGAATGACACGAAGCTGGCGATTCACACATAATTGCTCACCCAGGGAGGATGCAGTGAAGCTGGTAGCCTGACGAACGCCCGAGGTGTCACTTTCTGTCAAGATGATGAAGCTCTACAGTGCCCCCTAGCCCTGTGCTGAGACCCCAGTGCGGTCTAAATGAGACATCAATTTTACCTTTATAAATCCCAAATTGATGAAATATGAGTGGACTATAACTTCAGACTTAGCCTTACTTAGGTTTCTTGTGCAGAGGCCCTTAACTGGTGTTTGTCAGGAATGAGCTGTGGATTCATTTATGGACCCGATGAATCAGTTTCTCTACGAAAAAGAAAGTTTTGTGTTGTTTGGAACAATCACCAGATGATTAGAACTGCGTTTGTATGTAAATGTACACGTTGGCCGTTGTGTTGTATTTGGTTGCCATAGACCCCTAAAAAATGTCACAATAACAGCATATTTAAATGCTGAAGCAGATTCTGCCTGACTGTTATGCATCCTGGTGGAGGGGTCACAGGCTGCTGAAGAGAAAGTATTATCCTAAAATGGATGTATTGTTCTCGCTCTGTGTCCAGAGCTCTAAAACTTGAAGTCTATCAAGAATTAAAACTCTTATGTCTTCATTAGTTCATCTGTCTTTACTTCTATGCTATTATTGGTATTGTATTCCTCTCTCAGGGTCTTAGGGGCAATAGTGTACTTAGACCATGTCCATAATATTTCATCAATACTTGATATTATACACTTTTAGTATTCCAAAATATAGGGCTGAGAGTCGATTCAAAGGGCAGAAATTGCCTTGAATGGCCTCTTCCAGTCAACTGCCTCTCTTGACAATCATCAATGCTGCCTATCCCTGCCATGCAGCTATAATGACATGATATAATGTTTTATATTTAACTTCCTTTTCTGCGGCTGCATTTGCTACAATCTCTTTAAATAAAAAGACTGATTAGAGTTGCAGTACATGGCCCTTATTCAGTTCTCTGACATACATGTCATCAGCAGCACCCCAGGTTCCCAAAGGGGTGCATTAAAATTAGAAAACAGACAGGAAGATGGACTTGCCAGGCCCAGACATAACCTCAGACGACATGGATTCACATCTGCCACATTTCCTCTGGAGGGGTAAAAGAGAGCGGATTAGAGTTTGAGTGATGTCGGAGCTGGAAGATAAATCAAATCTGACCGGGGGAGTCACTTGAATAAGGTGACAAATGACCCCCTGTGACAGACAGGGCAGTATTTTAATCTCCTTTAGTTAATTTATACAGGACCCACGAACAACCCTTTGGAAATCCGTTATTATTGTCACTGTCACAGAGCAGGCTCACGACAAAAGGATTTAAAAGAGTGAAACGCCACGAGAAAACGTTTACCTACCAGCGTAGAAGTAGAAGTCATACAAGGGAAATAATGAACAGATGTAATAGTGTAATTATGCACCAGGGTCCCTGAGACAGAGTTGTCTCAGGTCATTTAATAGATGAGCGCTGGCCTGTGTAAGCCCCGCCTGTGTCCATGTGAGGAGACGCCAGTGGCCCAGTATGTCCTGACGTGAATATAGAAAAGACCCCGGAGAGAAACATCTGTTTGGCCGGGAGACATGTTGTCACCCAGATGAGGTCGAAGGAAAGATTCTCAGGAGATTAGCATCTGGGTTTTTAATTTAGAGAATCTCCTCCTCTCTGCTTCTATCAGTTGAACTCTTTCTCTCTCTTAAATCTGCTCCATCTCATTTCCCCTGTAATATGACACCGTATTTTTCAAACGTTCCTCTGGTTAAGTCGTTCATTTCCGCTACAGCGGCACTTATTATAGTGTGTTTAACCAATTTTGAGTGTTACAGCTGATGATAGAAAACATAAATGATGATGACAACACAGACGGTGGCGATAATCACTATGTTTGCCGTACCATTAAAGGGTTATTTAGAGACAAGAACAGGCTAAATGTAATCTGTGTTATATTCAAAGGGGAAAACCTAATGAGAAAATGGGGCTTATTGCTGGGGGAATGAGACGTGGTAATTACATTCAAACAGATAACTCTTTATGCATCAAGCTCCTACTCCAGCACAATATAATAGCAATGCTCTTTTGAGAGTAATGCTGTGGAAGATATGAAGTTCCACATGATTGATGGGATCATTTGCTCATCTTTCACATGGGATCACAAATGTAGATAGTCTGACTTTGACGTAAGAAAAATGAAATATAGTTGTTGGAAGAAAACATGCAGTGAGGCCTGCACAGGGTCAACGATATTAAAAAGCCTTTCGTGGTCCTCAGGGTAAGTCAAGTTGTTATTAATAGATGAGAGGGATTTGGATGTGAGTAAACAGCTATATAAAGCTTTTAGAGAAAGACGACTGGCTGTGCTTCAGAAGAGATGAAGCTAAATCTCAAATCAAACAACATGATATAGTCTGAACGCATTAGTATCCAGCGTTGCTTCACTAAAAGCTTTTTTTTTTTTTACAGTGTTTGCACTGAGAAGCTGCCGTTTTTTGTGTCTCCCTCGTCATCATACAACCTGTATGACATTAATTTATCTAACAACACTCACATGACACAGTGATGAGACCCCGTCGCACCGTACAGCAGCATTCAACTGTCTTATTCCATAATTGCAACGTGATAACTTGACAGACGGTGTAATCACTTGTTAACAAGGGTGGAGGAGGGGACTACGAACATCTGACAGACACACTCATCCTTACCCTGTGAGGTGAGGGACATACAATGACCTCTGTTCTCATCAGTTGCTGTAGCAACGCAGGTCATTTGCATAATCCCACCAGATTTTTGTTTTCCCTCGCGTCAATATTTCAGTGCGGGGGTCTTTCTGCACATTAATGTTAGATTATCTATTGATCAAGTCTGAGTTTGTGTCGATTTAACTCCTTTTTAATTGACTTATCTAGTTATAACTCATGCTAAAAACACAACAGGAAATACACCATATCAATATGACAAGCCTGATTTTTAATAAAGCATCCATCTTCTTTTCACTTCCTCTTTTTTGAAACATTTTTCTGACAAAAATATTGTCTTAAATTAGTCAAAGTAGCCAGGTTTTGATTCAATTAATTTAACCACTTGGGTGCAGTTCTACAAGCTGCCTAAATTATACGTTTTCAATTTCATAATCACGTTTATATGGTGAGCGTTTGCTGTACACATCCAGCAGTCACTGGACGACAGCAGCGTGAATAAATGACGGGCATTAATTCACATGTAAATGTCACAGGTCAATTATTTATTTTAAAGCCAAACCATCTGAGTTGTTTTTTTTTCTGAGCAGATTGTGGGGTTGCTAGGCCGTGTTCGGTTTCCATCTTTCGGCAGGGCAAATATTCAGGATTAGGATCAGCACTCATGTGCCCGTTAAGAATGATTGCGTTCAGGAAAGGCGCTTTGGTTTATTGAACACAGGGATTTATCTGATCCTCTCAGGCAGCTCAGATCGTTTAATGCTGCCTGGCTTTCCCCCAAATGAATTCCTGTGATTAGACATGGCACAGCCCAGCCTATCAACTCCAATAAAAGGGAAAAGCAGTGAGGGAGGTTTACATAAGTCCAAATTGTGATTGTGTCATATTTTATTATTACAAGTAAACATGATGCGCTGGAGATGGTTCCAGTAATCGCAGGTGGTATTTACTAAAACCATGGGGTGGAAAAAGATTCCTGAACATGGTCCTTTTCAGTTTCGAAAGCCAAGGGTTATTACATGATTCACACAAGATTATCATAATATATACTCATATTTAGCCACCGGACTATGCACATGAGGCCCAGTAAGACAACATGCTGGAAGGCAAAGATATTATCTTAACATATGAAAGTTTTCTGTTCACGCCAGTTTAACCATCAGATCTGTGTGGTCTCCAATAATTGTTTCCTTTCAATAAACACAGAGATGCAAGCTTATCTTCATTATTGAGAACATTATTCATGTTTCCACTTGCATTGATTCCATAGTTAGAACATAAACAGATCAAAAATGTAAAGGCCCTGAAAATATTTTTTCTCAGCCAACTCCACTCTATAGGGGGAAAATATAATGGGCCCTCAAGTAGAAGACCTTTACTCAAAGTTGGAGCAGTTTGGTAGCAGCTATTATTGTCTGTGTTTTTATATTCTCTTCCCACAATTGTAATCCAATCCCAGCTGATCGTTGGCGTAAGTTGAATGAGAGACACCGACAAAGCAGTTTAGATTTGTTTTACAGGCAAAGTTTGGAAATACGCATTTTGGTTGACTGGGGTAGTGTCAGAGTCAACAACGATACAACTCTAATATCTTTTTGTTGAATTTAGAGAGACAGCTAACAGCCGCGTAAATTAGCACAAACCTAGGGGACGAAGGGAACACCTAGCCTCGCTCTGTCCTAGGAACTTATAAATATCTTGGTCCATGACCCCTGAACATTGTCGTTTTTACCCTTCAGTTATTGTATGTATAGATAAGTATGGATCTAGAAAGGTAATTACTGAGATTTAGAGGTTGGACGGAGCTGTTTTCCCATGTTTTCAGTCTTTATGCTAAGCTAAGAGACTGAATGCTGCCCCTACATTCAACATTAAACACCTTACTCTCTGCCAGAAAGCAAATAAGCATGTTTCCCAGAAAACTGAATATTCCTTCAACAAAAACTGCCTCCAATAATTTTTTCCTAAACTTTAACGTTGGTCATTATGTAGCCATGAATATGCAGTTATGGAAACAACAGTTTTCATTGGCTTTTGAGAAAAAGAGCAGAACACAGCACATGTTCTTCATAAAAAAGAAAAAAGAGTCACATTAGGCACTGTGGGCAGATGTTGTGAGGGAGCTAGAATTAAAAGGGAGAAGCCGGATTTTTCCTAAAGCACTGAAGTTGCATCCGGGACCATCTGTGATGACAAAAAAAGGTTTCTGATGTTAAAATGGATACAAAAAAAGTAGCTTTATTCACACCTGCTGCTTTGGAAACAATCTATAAAAACACACCAAAGTCAGACCATGTGGACGATCCATTACAGCATGCTCATTATGGGATGTTTACACTGAGCACTTCAATAGTTGTATTCAGTAGTAAGTTAGCAATTATATTTTAATTAAACTCAGATTTAAAGTTTTTACTGATGTAAATCAATGCACAAATGCCACACCGAGAAAAAAAAACTTTGCATTCATTGTCACATACGTCGCGAATAACAGGTAAAGGTGAACAAATCTAAAGCTGCAATAAGAAGTTCATCCGTTTTTGTTCATTAAATGTGTGTTCACATACATTCATGTAGCATCTCTTATTCTCTAATTACAGCAGCGGTGTTGGGTATCAACCATTAAATGTCCCACTGCACAATTGGCATGGAGATTCACACATTGAATTGCATAGTTGACTGTATTTCACCAAATGCTCATTCTCAAATGCAAGTTTATCCCAATGCCAAGCGCAAAGACGGCCTTGTGAAAATAATTTAAATCATCCCAAGATTTCCTCTTTCAGATACTGAATAAAATAGAGCTGTGACCTCAAAAGTTCTCTAAAAAGGCAAATTTAACTGGGTAGACTTGTGTAAAAGAGGAACCGAATGAAATTCAAAGCAATATCTTGTGTTTTTATCTCCCTTATTAAGACACAGTGTCTCCATGGTTATTATGAGACAGATTTAAAAGGTGAATGTTTTGTGTGCGAGGCATCCACGATACGCCTGAGAGCAATCCCATTGTCTTGCTTGGCTAGCGTGAATGCTGAGCTAACACCAGGGCTGTAATCTATCACCACAGAGATTGTGCTTGTTCCAGCATTGTTTTACAAGCTGCTGAGGACTAGGGCAGATAAGCTTTATCCTGCCCTCACTTTCCGTGTGAGCCTTTGAAATCCATCTGTCAATAAGATAGAAACAGTGTGGAATGGAATAGCATGCCTTAGTGCAATTGCCGGTGTTGCTTATGGTTCTGGTGGAACAGCCATTTTTTATTCTGTAGCTTTGGGGAGGTTTTTGTACTTGAGATGAACTCAGGGAAAGAGGCTTCACATGACCAAAATGGGATCTGTTCCCAGGTAGGCTACCTCAGTGTTTTTTACTCAAGTTTAAACTGAATCTTTCATCAAGCTCGAGTGGAAACTTGAAGAACTTTATGTACATTGTGTCCTACAACTTATTAATGCTTTATGTGAGTGTTTTTGTTGGGATGATTCCAGCGCGAATAATTGTTTAGGTTTGGGATGAGACCTCTCAACCTGAGAACCACCGTTCACCGTGCTGATAATATGCTTCAGAAAGACTGACGCTCGATCAGCTTCAGAGGAGCTCATTCTCATTCATAATCTCTCTTTGCACACAGCCAAGTAAAATACAGCCCAGTCATGCCATCAAGTGCCAATGCAGTACTGTGTTCTCTCTGCCGGGAGGCGAAAGGACATGGTGGAGGCGGCTAATGGTTTTATAGCATGTCCAACCTTCGAGCCTGAGATCTCAAAATTAAGGTTGCTTAGAAGTGGACTTTCGTCTCACGTTATTCACCCCAATTTGACCACTTTCCGGCGTTTCCCTCGAGACCTCTCTTTTAACTTGTTATCTCCATTCCTTCAGCGATAAGCGTCTTGAAGCTCTCGGAGGGACGTGATGTGCAATCCACTGCATCTTTAGTCTCAGAAAAACTACAGCCAACACCTGTAGTCTGACCGTATACATGCAGTGGAACCTTTTATTGAAGATTTCCTCAAATTTGCCACACTGAGAATATAAATAGTGTTGATGCGAAGTACTTGAGTAAATTGCATTTCCGTGTCATTCGTCACACTCCCTGCATGTAAAGGCCTTAACATGAATTATACACCATAACCATTGTGTAGGTATGGACATTGTTATAATCATTCATTTGAACATTGGTATTTATTGTTAAAACGTCCGGGTCCACCACAAGGTCTCGCAGAAGTGACTCTAAAGGGTTGGAGTAAAGTGACCTTTGATTATCAATCGACTATGGACATAGATAAGGAACACGCTATTCTCTTTTCTTTTTAATCAGTCTCCTCAGTTATTCAATCATTTTACAATTCCCACCCTCCTCTGTACCACAGAAGGGCTCGCTGACTGAGATAGTATGACAGACGCTGCCAGAAGAACGTGTGAATACAGATGGGCGAGCAGCACACTGTCCACAATGAGAACGAAAAGAACATTCAGTTCATCAGAATTACCATTCTCGATTTGATCTTAAGTGTCCGTTTTTCCTTTTTTTGATTTAAGTTTCTTTCAGAAAAGAGTGTTTACTGTACTCGTCAGCCAGGATGTTACCTTTTGGCCTTTTCATTCTGCCGCCTCGCTGTGAAGCTGAGTTATTGATGTTATTGATGAGCCCATCAGCTTGACGCTGTCAAACGGCAGTCTAGCCTCCCTCCCTCCTCGTTCACTCACATCTCACTGCCTCTCACTTTACTCCACCACCGCAATCCTGGATTTTAATTTGCACTGCGCCAGATGAGAGCCGTCAACTAAAAAGGCTCTCTCCATCAGTCTGCCGGTGCAGGTGGTGAAACTTTATTGGCAGCTTTCCGGCTTGGCCTTTGAGAGCTCCGAGCGGTCGACGGGAGGTTGAAGGCAGCGGAGGCCCGCTGCGGCCGGAGAGCCGGTGCGGGACGGGGGCGAGCGTCAGATGACATGCTACAAATGAGAAGAGAAGAATGGTCGAGAGAAAAGCAGACTGCAGGGGTGTGTTTAAGCCGGAGGGAGAGGGGAGAAAGAGGGAGATGCTCTCAGAAGTGAAGGTGTCTACCTCCACAGAGGGAGTCACATCGGGACCCTGAACCCTGTATGACATCCTTTAAAGAGAACTGTTAGGAGTTGTCAACATTTTGTCTTTCAAATTCTGCGCTCTCAGGCAGGTTGGAGATACTTTTACTGTGAAAAGCAGCTTGCCTCGTCCACTGCAGGGCTTTACTTCTGTATTTTAAATGTGTCTCAGGGCGGATAGGAACTATCCATTTTAGGCCCGTGTGCAAAGAGTGTACGCTTGACTAATTAACGCCTAACTATGTCATTTTTAACACATAATTGAGAGTCAATATTACATGGTCTGCTGTGCATCTCAATCAAACATTTAATGTACCGCTGTGGTCACGAACATGACAGATATAAACATAAACCTGGAACAGCATCAGAAAATATGATATATACAATATATAGTCCAGCTGATTGCTATCCTTTGTTGAGATTTTTGTTTAGCGTGGAATATTTTGTTAGGAATAAGTTACAACATTTGGTAACTATGATGCACTTCTTGCTGAATTGTGGGCCTCACTTAAGTGAAGTTGGAGGTCATATTTGGTATCACTTTGCAATACCAGATCATCATTTTGGCCACTCCCAAGTGCAGTGCAGTGGAAACGCAACATTAACATATTAGCATCTTTTTACTTTACTACTACATTACTAAGGTAAATGGTTACTTTTTCACACACTCATGAAGATACTGGGCAACGCGACGACGAAAAATATGCGCCACCGGACAGCTGTGTAGCGGGAGGGCGTGACTTAAGAGCGACATGAGTGACATTCAATGTGTGACACTTAAGAGCCCTGATACCCGCGGCTGTGTCTTCTGTTGCTGACCTCGGGACTCTTTGGGGTAAATATCTATTGCAGCGAATAGGTTTACAGATGAACTCCTTAGCGCCATCTATTGTCGGGGAGTTTGAAAAGGAACGAACGCGCCCAAAAATCTGAATTTTTGGCGTAGGAAATTGGTTGTGTGGCGTGAGAGCGCGTGAAAACATGCAATAGCGTGTGTCACACGGCGAAATCGTGAGATTTGGTAGCTCTGAAATGCCAGGATGTGAGTATTAGCAAGACACTGTTAGCCTAAAACTGACCCAAATAGATATTTTGAACGATAGTAGACAGCTCAACACATTTCATAAATATTTAGAATGCAGTCAGTCAACATGATTCTTGATATATTTAAAGCCTTTTGTATTTTGTGGGATCTTTACTGAACTCCATATGATGCCCTGCTTTATATATACTGTACGGCAGGGCTGTCAGGTGTCACACATTGAGTGTGACTGTCACTCATTTCGGTCTTAAGTCCCGCCCTCCCGCCACAGATCGAAGTTCTCACGCTGAAAAAAAACTCTAGGCTATTTAATGTGCCGCAGCACGCAAACATGACCTGGTCGCACTGCCCTCACCACGGAGGAATCAAGCACATCTCCCCCGAATCCCCTGGAGTTCTGCCAAGAGGTGCCACTCATCAGCCAATCAAAAAAAAAAAGAAAGGGGCTACACGAATAGCCAATCAGAAAAACATATCTGTTGTATGTGGGTCTGATGTCAGTCTTATTGCCCGAGTTTACCCGAACTTTGCTGGCTTTATCAACGTGTTCCGGGTCCAGACATCCGTCTCTTGTTGCTTTGCTTGTCTTGCAAAGATCTTCATGGCTGCATCTCGCACACAAGTGTCACAGCAGCGTGATAAGCTGCTGTTGGCGGGCGGCATTATGGCTCGCAGCAGCAGAGAGCAATACAACGGAAATGTCAGCTGTTACCGGTCTTTGCCTGCTGAAAAGGCCACAGCGATATTACGATAGTATGTAAATCCAAGCGCGTCGTCTCGGCAGCTCGTGAAATACAAAGCAATATCGAACAGTGAGGGAGGAATAATGAAAAGTGACCTGGACTATTGGAGAAAAAGGTCTCACGCCATGTTGTGCGATGCAGGTGCAGCGACATGACACGCGCACAAATAGAAGTTATCGGCCCGCTCCCCTATCATATCTTTTCCATAATTCCTGTACTTTTTTCTTTTTCTTGGCATGATGTCACACATTTTAAAATAAAATTTCAGCGTGATGCACGCACGCAGCTGCATACAAAAGTAGCTGACGCGTTAAAGAATGCAGTTTAATTAGCCATCGATTGTTGATTCGAAATATCTCTTACCGTCCAAAGGAAGAATGTTTAATCTGCAAGTTCTGTACTCTGGACCTCTGAGGTCATTAATTCAGTGACCCTCCCTCAGCACCTCTTGTGCTGATTCAGAAGCGACATGGCCGTCCAGTAGAATTTATGGCGATATTGCAGAATGATCTACTGTCCGCTGTGGCCTTCAAGCACAAACCCAATCAGCTGAACATAATATGCTGAGAAGCAAGAGTGCTTATGAGTTGTTCTACTTTAAATTACAGCACGAGCCAAGGTACCGAACATCCGCCGGGAGCTCGATCACCGCGCCCCGGCACGGGATTTAACTCACTGCCGACTGACAACGGATTTCATCTGAATCAATAACGCAGTAATTATGCCTTCTATAGATTCCTTGCACCTCTATTCATCAGAGGAATCTGACATTGGTTCCACTAAACCTGTCAAGGGTCCTGATTTGCAGCTAAACATCTGCTGGCAGAGGGAGGAGCCTGGCCTCAGAGGGGTTTGAGGCGAGGTAATCCGCGGGCCTTCGATATGATGAGTCATTTAGCGCGTTGTTTAATGAAACCGGATATTGCGCTCTGGCTCGGCTCCAGGCACGAGCCTCGCGTGCGCGTTCCCGGGCTTTGTTTTTCATCAATGTAAATTATTAGTTGAAACAGCAGCGCTACACAGCGGACCATCTAATTGGTTTTCTTAAGGTTTTGTTTGTGTGTGTTGTTGAAACGCCGTGAGCCAGTCTTCAAATCCTGTCGCCCGTTGCTGCATTTTGTAAAACCTCGGTGGCTGGTCGACATCTTGTAAAAAGGGAAGAATGGACAACTGTACGTTTTGTTCATTTTCAGGTTAAAAGTTCTTACACCAAATATATCATCAACATATAAAATATCGATTAAAATATATCAATATTGATATTCTAATGTTACAGTAAATGAAAACATAAACTCTGAATGAAGCCATTCTGCATGAGGAGTTATTTTACATTTGATAGTAAATACTTTTGTGGTATTGCTGGTAAATTATCTGCCTACTCCTCCCATCACTGCAATCAATCAATTCTAAAGTGTGTGTACTTTAAAATGTGAAGTATGCATGATTTGTTCAACCTGTCACTTCCTTCCCACATTATTTATTTCAAACGTCTTCAGCGCCCTTCAGAGGCAACACTTTTCTGGTTCTCTTCTTTGCCAGTCATCTTGTGCCCCTTCTTGCAGGGATTCTGATCACACTGTTCGAGAGAGCATCACTGTATTAAACGTTGTATAAAACATCTCTCTCCGTAACCATGTTATGCTAAATAATCAATATATCTCCTGCACCCCCTGGCACCTCAGTTGCATTGTGTCCTTCTCCTGTCTGTCTCCACGTGTCTTTATGGTTACGGCTGTCTGACTTTTCCTCTTTCCTCCCGTCTGTGTTTGAGCACCGTGTCTCCTCTGCCTCTAGTGAGACAGCAGTAGTAGCTGTCTCCGTCTCGTCGAGATGATGCTTGTGTTTAAAAAATCAAATGCATTTAAAAAAGTGAATTTGATGCTTAACATTCACACAGCTGTATTTTAATCAGGTGCAGAAGTTGCAGAGAATTCTGCTTTTGAAACAAACGGTACGTAGTTCAATGTTCCATCCATCCGTGCTAACTGTGGGGTTTAAGTTATTATTCTCACAGATTAAATTCCTCACATCAATCATTCCACCATGTCTTTTCTTGAAAAATTAAACCAGCGAATAAGCGTGTGTTTTATTAGATGCCGTTTGTCATTTCTCACCTCTTCCAGGGAGAAATATGGATCGGCACAAAGCCACGTCATATTTCTTTGGAGGGGGTTTGAGCCAAAATGGACCATCCCCCAGATGTGCATTGAATACAAAAGAAGAAGGAATGTGTAATATGGTTTTGATAAAAATGACAGTAAATGTGGCTGTGGCTTGCGTTATGAAAATGAGCCAAAAACATGTTTAATTTCTGCTTGTTGTCTCATTCAAATGCTTGGTTGGTAATAAAAAAGTATGCTCACACAAAGCTAATTGCATTGCCTCTTCCTCTTTTTTACCTCCAGATTCGTGAAGCCTGTCACGGAGGACAACAACGTCTTCTATGGCGCAAATAATTAAGAAACCGCATCCTCCGACTCACACCTCAGCTCCTTGACATGCAAGAAAAACAAGTTTTCTCCTCATTTCCTATCATCTCATTACTCCTCTTCCTTTTCTCTCCACTGCCACACTGAGTTTGATCTGCACGTAATATCGACTGCCACTGTCGAGCGGACATTTTCAGCCCTAAAACGGGGAGGTTCGACTGTCCTCACTGGCGTGCATGGCCATCGAGAAGTACCTGGTACTGGAACTGAAGCGTATAACGATAAACTGTACAACCGCCTCACTGTTTAACAAAGAAAGGAGGATATACTTTGTCTTTAAGTGAACAGCATGTGGTGAGTAAACTGCTGTTTGTTTTATTTTTACATCTGCAGTCACACAAAAATCACACAAAGCTAATTGCGTTGCCTCGTCCTCTTTCCACCTCCAGATTCGTAAAGCCTGTCACGGAACAACGTCTTCTGTGTCGCGGCGCAAATAATTAAGAGGCCTCTTGCCCCGTCTTACACCTCAGCTCCTTGACATTCAAGAAAAACTATTTTACTCCCTCTCATTTCCTATCATCTCATTTCTCCTCTTCCTTTTCTCTTCTCTGCCACAGTGAGTTTGATCTGGACATCTCGCCCCAGTCAGTGGAAAAGTAACATCCGTCGGGGGAAGGGAAACAGCCGAGGCTGGTGGGTAAAGGAGTGCTGCTGCTCCCTGGTAATAGCTTTGGACACAGCTGTGTGCACGGCTGACTCCTCAGCACTGCCGGGGCCTTATCTCCAGAAAAGGAGATTAGGTTTTCTGGGGGGTTCCCGACGTATGTCTATAGTTGAGGGCAGGCTTGTGTGAGCTGGGCCACAGCACAGTAGCCACAGATAAAATGTTTGAAGCATTATTCCAATTCCCTGCAATTTTTTGTTTACTTCTGGCTATGCTGATTCTGAATAATAGTCTGCGATTCCAAACCAGAATGTGTGGTCCTGTGAGTCGATAAGGAAACACATTTTTTAGACTTAAATTTTCACTCTTCTTATTAGCCTCATTCTGCTTTTCCCCCCACACTGCTTTTGTGAGTGATTTCTTTTTCTGTTGTTGTTGTTGCGAGACAGACTCTGAAGCAATAAAACATCTGAAACAACCCAAATTGTGCTTTGTTTGCTCATCGCAGCCCATGTGCAGAGTAGTGTAAATATAGAAACAAATGGCCGCTTCATGCTGTTCCTCCTCCTCTCTCTCCAAGCGCTTCCTTCCTCCTTCACAAGGGTCTTCATGCTTTTTGAGCCGGTGAGAACAAAAGCAGCGCGAGACAGCTCTTGACAGAGTGACGGAAATGATGGGGTAAATGGCTGCTATGGTGCTCGGGACTTGAAAAGATGATACTTTCCTCTCTCCTATATGCCTCTCACTGTGTATTTTGAGGTTTTTCATTTTTGGGATCAAGAGGAATTTTTCTGTTCCTCAAGAATTCTAAATTGAGCTCAGTCTCTCAAGAGGAAACTTTTTTCCCTTTCTGACCCATTTCTAATCTCCATCATGTCTCCATGGCAGCCTCTGGATCCGATGGATGCTGCCAGTTGTCTGTTACCTCCCTCAGTAAAACACGAGCCAATAACCCCCCCCCCCCTCCCTCCCCTTGCCCAACAATAATTTTCACTTGATGCCCTCTCTCCGAATCTAACTCAAAATAAACAACAAACCCGAGGTTGTAAGTACACGTTAGGGGCTCATCTTTCTTGGCAGTGTGTGATTGCTTTCATGACGCTGCCATGCTGTGTCCTCATAACATTCATTCAAATCCCTTGACGAATTGGATAAACAAGCAATTTAGGTGCCGGTAATGTTTCAGAGTTGTTTTCAAAAGGCAGCTGTCTTGAGGAAAAGTTTGTCAAAGCCGCAGTGAGGAAATGGAAGGTGACTACATTTTGTTTACATCTTGCAGCCGGGAAGAAGCTGAGGCTGACTCTAATTATGGAGCAGTTTGTTGTCTAAGTGACAGTGATGCTTGAGAGGATAGACACGGAGGAAAAATGCATTGCGTGGGATGAAACAAAAGAAAAATGAGAATAATGCTTAAAATCCAATTTACAACCGCCATCGTATAATGACAACAGGAAACACATTCTCACTCCCAACTCGTCCAATACGGCAGCTTGGTCAAACTTCAGGTGTAGTTGTGTCGGGGATGCCGTGTCACTTATTACATGCATAGTGCCTTTTCTAATGAACCTTCCAACATACATTGACTAAGTTATTGGGTTTACTGGATTAGCTTTAGGCAACAACATTATATAGTTAGCCACAGGAAAGGTTAACGCTTCGGTGGAACTTAACTTATGGTTAAATATGTAACAACAAACCGCCTTTACCCAGACTACGGGTAGTTTGTGTCAATCTGAGTGACAGATTGAACTGGATTGTGGTAAATGTCTAGTTAGTTGGCAGAACAATATTGTGTATCTATTCATTGCAACAACTTATCTCTATACCTGTTTCCTCTTCCAAAGAAGAAGAGGGCAGGAAAGATATGAAGATATGTGTCGCTGTGTTTATTGAAATAAAACTGGATTGATAATTTACTTCATTCATATGAATTATAAATAGGGGTAAATTAAGATGAATAGATTTGTCGGTTAGTGAAATCTTGTAAATATTTAGTGTAGATATTTCGTTATAGCTAGACTGACCTCAAGTAGGTAGGTCTGTTCTAATTGGAGTCACCAGGGGTTTATAAAGAGCTCAATTTGTTTGTGAAGGGGAACAGGTGGAGACCAGTAGAGCCCAGTAGACACTGGTGGAAACCTTTTTGTGACACTTGAATGCTCAGGCATCCAAACAGTTATGTAACCAAAGCAAGGTTAAATAAGTCACTTGACCGGCGTCTCCTGAGTGAAAGTTTGTTTCTCCACTACTCCTACCAAAGCAGACTTTCAGACGTTTTACACTCCATCAGTTGCTCCGACTGTCTCACACTGATACAGACGGCTTCACATTAGAGTCAGCTGAAGGCCCGGTGCAACTCATCCAGATGATAACGGATGCCTCAATGCATCATTATCGGGCGCAGAGGGGCACTGACCGAGCGTCTGTACTTGACGAGTTGGGAGTGAGAACAGGTGGCAAAAAGCAGTTTTTAAGACAAATTATTTGACCACTCGGAACTAAAGCATGATAAAACTATTTTTTTTAATGGTTGTTTATGTCACAACTGTAGTAAGACCCACATGCAGACACAGACCAGAGAGTAATAGAGCGCAAAGGGTTATTTCCAGGGGGTTAAACACAGGGGAAAACACAGTCCCATGACAGCTGCGTGACACATTAATCTAGTTTGAATTTGAATTGAATTTCCTATTTCAAAGCAATAGTCTGTGCTTGTTCTGAGATAGTGTTTTGTTTTAGTCCGCTGCTGACCGTTGTTTGAGTACAATTATGTCTGGTCCAGGAGATGCATTATTTTACTGAGTAGTAAAGTGTATTTATATGAAACTTTTCACAGATAAAGTTAGCTAATGTTAGTTAGCGTCATCTACTAAGCCAACGTTGATTATTTAGTTATCTAGTTACTGTCTCGAGGTGTTCAAATACACGTTGTAGTGTTATTTTTCTTTCAATCTCAGGATCTCTCACACACTCTCTCCTCAGCAACCTTGTTGAAAATGAGTTAATCCAGAGGTGCTAATTCGTCTGAAGCATTCACCTCCATGCTCACCAGCAGCAGCAACAGCTCCGAGTCCCCGCAAACACTCCTCTCATCAGAATCTCTCACATCTCACAGAATCCAACCTGGGCGAGAGCAGCGGGGTGTGCCAATGAGAGAAAACCAGAGAAGCAGTTGAGGTTAAACACAGAGAAGGGTGTTGAAAGGCAAACCCAACTCCCGCTCCACGGGGAGATTGAGGAAAGATGAAATGTTCCGAGTTGTCAGCGAATGGCAGCTGTCTTAAGTTGTGAGTTCAAGGCGGTGCTCAAAAGTTGCAGTGTTGGAAAAAAAGTTGACTCAAATGAGGAAAAACAAAACCAGTGCTGAGGCCTTTGCCAAACATGTGTTTCAAAGTCACATATTTTTGACAGCTGTTTTCTCTTTCAGGAGGGGAGAACTTTTCCACAGTATGATTTGTGTATCATGTCTTGGATGGAAGCCGTATCATTAGCAAGTGCACATGAAGGGCTCGGTCGTTACGTATGTTATGATGTGGATATTTTTAGCGGTGTCTCTTTTCCGACTGATATTGAGGACAATATCTAATATTTTACATCTGTTACCTTTTTGTTTCAGACGCATTCTCTGCCAAGGTAAAAAAAAAAAAAAAAAAGCAGCAGATTGGAAGCTTGGCTTACTTCTCTCAGTTATATTCATTTACGGTCATTTTCTGAATAACAGCAGATATGATGAAGCAAGGCCGCATTCTGCTGGAGCTTCATTTGTGAGGGTCAGTTATGTGCCTCTGAAAGCCAGATTCATTTGCACAGGTATATATTTAAGGCAGGGAAGATAAAAAAAAAAATGAATTCACCTGTAATCTTGCATAAACTAATGCTGTAATTACCTCAGAAAATGTTTTTTTGGGGATCTCATTTAGTTCTATTTTAGAATAACTAATGTGTTTTTTTTTTCCTCAGCTTACTTACCTTTGACGAATCCCACCACTGAACTGCACCTTATGAGGGCAGCCGCAGTCACTGATTGCATAATTAGCTGCTGCATTAGTAAATCAGATGCTAATTTAGTATAGATTTCGGGAGTAAATTAAATAAAAACAGCGACGCAAATTTGCCAGCTGCTTTTCAACGTGTGGTCACAAATTGCATTTGGTCTATAAATCTTTCCCCCGTGTGCAAAACAGGAGTATATTTCATTAATTATTGATCAGACAAACATAGTGTCACTGCCCCTCAGCGTCTCATTCCGATGCTTTGTCCTTTAAACTAACTCCAATGTAAACCACCATCATCATTTACGGACCGTCGGAGCAACGGACTTAGCAAAAAGTCGAAGACAGTTCCACATCATGGAAAGTGTTTGTCCATGTAACATAGGATCCTCATTGACTTTCTATTGGCGTCGTTTCCCGCGGTGCCACAACCACACAATGCTTTGTGAAGACATTGTGGTCATTTCTGCGAGGTCACGTTAATTATTGCGGCTCTGCCCCATCAACACATCAGCTGGTAAAACCTTTGCGTCACTCTTCATCACAAATACTAAATATATCTAGTAGCGACAGTAGCCTATCCAGGGACTAGTTAACTTTAGATATGTGCGCACTAATGTTGCTACAACTGGTTTCAGGTATTAAGCACCTTTTAGAATGGAGTTAACTCAAACTAGAGTCTGGCGCTCTTGGAGTTTTTAAAGCTTTATCTATTGTTGTTTTGTCATTTTTTAATCATTCTTGAAAATTTAAAATGACATAATTCACTGTTATTGTTTTGTTGTGCTTGTTGTCGTCTGTTGTTCTCAGAGACATGAATCGCAATGAGCCTGATTAAATAAAGATTAGATCAATTAAAATAAATCGACAAAGCTAAAAAAAACTGTCACCCAAGAAAGCTAAAAAAAACTGTCACCCAAAAACATCAAAAGTATATCTTAAAACTTGCAATAGCTGTTTCATTTTTTTAGCCACATCACTGCCTTTTAAGTAGATATTGCTATAAATAAACAATATCTACTTAAAAGATAATGTGACTAAAAAATAAACAGCTATTGCAAGTTTCATCTGGAGTCCCATTTGTGTACATGAGTCCAATACTCACTCTCTTGAAGCTCTGTTTTGGTCTTCACCAACTATACAACTAAACTAAATAACAATATATAAATGACACCTGAGTCCAACTTTGACCCTCATGACAAACCCACACATACAAATGCTGTTTGCCTTCTTTTGAGAAACGTTGTAAAAGCCAACAGAAATCTCTCCTGAATATCTGATATCTCGGGCTCGACTTTGTCTGCCACTCTCTTCCTTCTCTTCTTGCTCCTCCTGCTGAACGTGCAGTGCATACAGCCAGCACTAACTGTTGACCAGACTGCAAGTGAATATCAATTTTTGTGAAGAAATGGAAGGAGGAAAAATATGGATTTCATTCTAATAGCATGGATTTAGTTGTCATAAAAAGGAATTAAACAGTAATGAGTCTTTGTTTGACTTGTATCTTTTGCTGCAGGTTTACTTTGCATTCATCTGCAGTTATTGCCTCGTTTCATCTGAAATGAGCCTGTCTGAAATATATCCTGCTTAAAGCCAACAAGACAGGGGATCTCGCCCGTGTAGTCGGCTGCTGTCGGCTGTCACCAGTTAAAGTCCTCTCTCAAGCCGGGGAATGTGTTCATTTGTGCTTCATCCATAATCGACTGTAAGCTTGAGAGAAAGGCGGTCTCTGAGGGTGGCGTTGGCCCGCTTCCAGTCTTGAACACCGGTGTCAGAATCGGCGAGGGGTTCATCATTAGGCGGAGTGAGCGAGGATGATTCCCGGGCAGGAAACAGTGTCTAATGGAATTGAGTGGTGACTGAGGCCCTGTGGGAGATTACACCAGTCTGTCCGTAATGAGCAGCGTAATAGCACGATTACAGCGGCACTTAATGACTCCGAAACGGCCACCACTGTTCGTGTCTGGACACCCTGCGCTGTGCATTCCTTCTCTTACCTCATTAGCTGAAGCCCGGCACAATTACTGCACCATTTATAAGCAGTCACATGAAGCATCGGCTATCAGTTTCTGACTGTATGTATTTTGTCTGCTGTCATCCAGTTTCCTGCTTAAAAGCCCATTTAGACCAGGATTTAAAAAAAAGAGCAACGTTTTCTCCTGGAGTGGATTGATTTTGATGTAAGCCAGTCTGCCCACAGAGGCAGTGGAAATCTAGATTCAGTTGTTTTGCCTGAAGTCCAACTTTGGTGTACACACACGTTATGGACTTATTTTAAATATTTCATTAAAATCTTGACCTAAAAAAGAGACATCTTACCACGTCATATTAAATCATGTCACACCGTCCAATGTCATACAAACCTGTACTGCTGAAGCATGAACTGTGTTAATTAATTCTCCGGTTAGCAACTGAGCTAGCCAGCCTCGCTACGTCACCAAACAAAAATAGAAATATATTGGGTGAACCTCCTGTATTTGTTCAACCCATCCAACTACATAAGTCAGATTTTCTTTGAGGTCACTAGGCCGGAAAAATTTAGGTAGCCTGATTATAAAGTCAAAAAACGAGGCCAGCTAGCTTAATTTTACCACAACTTGCAGCAATGCACGTTATTCCACTAGCAATCCTAGTTGACTTGGTTTCATTGAGTACATAATGCCTTTTGTTGTACTAAATTACATAAATACAACGGTGTCGACGGCATCATCAAAAGATAATCAGCTTGTGTGTAAGAAATAACTTCCTTTAGTTTCATTACTACTTCTACTTTAATGTCAGTCATCATTATCAGAGATTCAATGTTGCTTTTATGCAACACAAATACAGACCTGTGTTATGACAGGTAAGATTAAGCACATATTGCCTTATGAATGTGGCAGCAGCTCTCCGGGGAAATCCACTTGACACTTCCTAAGGATTCTGCTCGACACGGCTAACAGGATCGGATGTTATGTCAAGCAAAGGTGCAATTTTCATTAACCTCCAGGGGTGCCATGATTTGAATGCGCAAGCCCAGCAATTAGTTGATTGTGACTGATTGACAAAGCCACTGCTTTCCAGCCCTGATGAAAGATGGGAGTCAGAGAACAAGTGTGCCGTGTGCTGCTGGGTTCAGGCCTCTCCGCACACCCCTTCAGCACCAACTTCCTCTGTGGCTTGTTGCTCCCCCAAAAGCCGCTATGAAGGGTCTAGAACAGGGGTGTCAAACATATGGCCTGCGGGATAATATGTTGTTTTTTTAAAGTGGCAGGCTTTTGCCAACATTAGCCTAACGAGGAATACTGTGGCGGATACGATTTCCGATCTTTTAGTGGACTTGGATAGCCAAAAGCGGCATAACGTAAAGTCATTTGTACCATTTTCCGTTGCACTGACAGCAATGACATTACTAAAGATGTTGCTCAACTGGCCGCATTCATTCGTGGTGTTGATGAGATTTTGACGGTCCCCGAGGAGTTCCTTGAGTTGATACCCGTGACAGACACCACTACAGCCAATTACATTGTCAGCTCACTCTGGACCGTGTCAGAGTGGACTGGACCCGTGCTGGCAGCGCGGGTACAGACAGTGCACCATCAACGATCAGGACAAAGAGAGATGGGCGTTGTGACGAAATTCAGGGAGAAAGTACGAGCTGCAAATGGAGAAAGTTTTGGGCAATTTTACTGTATTTTTCACCGCGAGTCACCTTACAATATAGTTTATCATTTGAAAACCTTCCCCATTGATTTAAACAAAGACAAATATTGTTGTTATGCATGTGTTATTATGCTATGATTTTACTGGTCTGACCCACTTGAGATGTGGCCCCTTTACTGGTCTAGTTTGACACCCCTGGTCTCGAAAGTGAGGATAGAGTTCACCTGGACGATGATGCATTACAACATTGTAGATTCAGAAGTCAAACTCTGAGTATACCAAGAAATTGGTGTCAAGCGTATCCTTGTAGAAACTCATAATGTAATAACTGTGGATAAAGTTGCTCATAATTTTATTTAAAAAAAAAAAGAAAACAGATAATGTAATCGTCGACCTAAATGCTGATTTGTAATGTAATACTTCCTGTGCATAACATAACAGGTTAGCATACTTTATGCAACTCTATTTTTACTTCCCTGTATTTACATGTGTATGGGTCGTCATTAAAATCCAAGCCACACAAGAATACCGCAGCTCTTTCCTCTCTCAATGTAATACCGATGGCTCCATGTGACCCACATACGAGAAAAGTTAGGGGAAAGTGAGAAGTTTGCCTATTTCTATCTGGTTGTTCTTAATGCTTGTCATCGGTGCAACTGGATTGGATTCCACCCAAAATCAGAGTAAATCATGCAGGTTGACCAGGAGCTCCTTTAGCTGAGACTCCAGCTGAAGGACCATCATACTCCCGCTTCCAGTGACAAGTGGTGGAGGCAAGGGAGGCAAACTCTGCTTTAGTAAAATAAGAGGGTTACTAGAGGGAGGCTGGTGCTGGGAAACACTACCACCTCTGTCCACAGGGACCGCCAAAACACAAAATGAAAGTTCCTTGAAGTAACTTTAAAATGCAAACACATGGTAATATATATTAACTGAACCTTAACGAATTCAATTTAAATTGCTACAATGCATGTCTGGTTGTTAAAGGTCATATTTCAAAAAGTAACCGTTTGAATAAGGTCTAATAACAATTAATAATAATTTGATCCATCTTTTTCATCATGCACAATAACAACATTGCGAGTCTGAAAAGCCCAGTGGAAGAGTTAAAGAAGTATTTTTTACATATGTGTTGGTGTGTGTTTAGTAGATTACTTATATGGAATAACTAAATATATAATATTTTTAATATATACAGAGAATAATCATATTCCAAGAATAAAATATTTCTAAAAAGAAAAGGAGAAGCACAACTTCAGTGCGTGTCCACATTGCACTGGTAATTCTATCCAACGATGCAAACAAAATTAAGTCACAGTAATAGATGTGTAGGCTGCAAAACAAATTCATAGCAATACGAGCAAATAGGCTCACCATATTAATTACCAAAAGGAGTGCATTACATTAGATCTATTCAATTATTTATCCATCTCTCTACTGTTTATTTCCCTTCCAGAAAACAGAATATCCGCCGGCCTGAAGTACCAGTAAGGTAATCACATTCTCACTGCTCACTTCCTCTTCTAATTACGAGTTAATTAATTTGGGAAATGGAGTATGCATTGCTAATACAGATGGCACTGAGTCTCAGATCAGAAACGGCCGGGAAAACAAGCCCTAGAATAAACATAAAGAAGCGGACCCCCAATGACAACACCAGAAAGCTCTTTACCCTACTTTCCGATGGGTTTGTTGGAAAGGGGATAATGACGCGTCTGAAGGCTTCTGGCAGACGATATTTATCACGCTGATAAGATTCATCAATGGGGCTGAAATGCGCCGTGAAGGAGCTCATCAGACGAACCTGCTTGAGCTCTCCCTGGGCGGTCACTCTCGTCTCAATGAACTCCTCAGTCAGAGGCAATTGAGTGTATGCATCACATGCAGCTTCAAGGAGGCGCGGGGGCCTAATGTGATATGATTTGCATACACGGTTGTGCGAGACTGTCTCGCAACAAGAGCCTTTGTTCTAAAAATAGAACTTCCAGCCTTCGTCAAAGACGGGAACTAGTCCATTTATATTTAAGACGTTCGACGGCCTAAAAGGTTGCGGAGGAATCAGAGCTGACATTTGAATACACGGCCTGCTTCTCAATTTTCCTCCGTCGCCTTCTTTTCGTCGGCTTTTTCCGCCAGACTTTATATTGAGCTCGTGCACCTCTAACGCGGCGGCGCCTGATCGATACGTTATTGCGGCATCGTCAGGGACATATCTGCCATTTAGATTGCGGCCGGGCAACCTGACATTCTTCCTCCCCGTCTCGCCACGGCGGTGGTCTCGGTGTGCCGAGTTGTTGCAAAATTGGAAATTTGTGGAGGTGACATCACAGGCGCATTATCACCGCTACAGCCTCATTCCCCTCCTCCCCCCGGAAAAGGTCGTCGCTGGCATCACCTGGAAAAAAGATTTGCTGCGGGGGCAGAAAAGCGAGGTGGCAAGGAGCCGGCGCTCTGCTCTCCCCGGGAAGGAGAGAGTGAACGCAGCATTAAAAATCCTTTAATTTGTTAATTGCAGCAAACGATTTCCCTAGCCAATTATCCAAATGTCACGGTGAAGCATTGCAAGACTTTGCTGAAAGTGCTCGGTATCATGCCTCATGCATTAGTTATAGCAAAATGGAGAATGCAAATTGCCTCATTTTTTTCTTCTTCTTCCCTCTCAGAGTTTGCAAATTGTTCAAGCTGCCTTTTCTATTCATCTTTAATATCCGCTGATCCCCTATTGTGTGGAGGAAAAAAAAAAAATCACTCAACAACTTCAGATGTGTCCGTATGAGCAGGAAAACAAGCACAATGGCATGCTGAGAGAGATGACATTGAAGTAAAATGCAGTTACGCTGTTGATGGAAGCCATAATACTAACTAATGATATAATGATATGATTTATAATTGTTCTCTCAGCCATAGTTTTGTAAATCACTGCATGCATCCAATATCTGACCAGATTGGTTTGATACAATTGGTCCTTTTGACTCTGGTGCGGAACATGTATACCATATTCACTCTTCTTGTAATACGCTTCTTAAAAATATCTCTTTATACAGCCTTTAGAAAACTAAAGAATTACCCTCCTCCCTCCTTTTTCAGCGCACTCTTGGTGTCAAGGGCTCCCGCCGTCATATTAGCTTGTCAAGGCAACCCTTTTGATCTAGGTCCTTGCTTTTAAAATAAACAATTCCGAGACAGTTTCAGGTTGGGAGAGGCGGAAAACGCTCCGAAATCAGCGATAAGAAGATCCGCAGTATTGTTTTGCAAAGGCGGTGAGATTGACAGCACTGAGATTGAGGAAAAACAAGTTTAATTGTGATTGTCATCGCGACAAAACATTTAAAGGGCTTATTTTTCCAACTGCTTTTTTCCCCTGAAAGCTCTTTATTTACACCGCGTGGGCTCCGTCCCCTCTGCTGCAGGTCAAACTCATTCTGCATTTGTTATATTTAAGGAAATTGCTGGCAGATTGAAGGTAAAGTGCTTGTAGCAGGAGATCAGGGATGTGATGCTAAGGGCCGAGGGTAACGCATGAATACAAAGGAGGCCGCGCCGTCGCGTTGACTCAAATTTGAGGTATTAGCGTTGGTCTTAATCCCCAGTGCTGATAACCTCACGGCCTGAGCCGACGCCTGCCTCCCCCATCGAGGGCTTTGTAGATATTTATCTCCTCCATGTTTGTTAGCGCTGTCGTCACATTAAAGAGAGCAACAGGATGTGTTAAAGTAATCTCTCTGCAGATGCCCGAATAGGAAAAACTTCTGTCTCAGAGTAATGTCTCAGAAAGTCATGCAGGGGTAGAAGTGAGTTTGTCCTTTTTGGTTTTTCGGTTTCCTTTTGGTGTAGTTGTGCAATAATCATGTAAAGCCAGAGGCGTCACCGTTTACTCCGATTGGAAAGTAAAACTCAAGAAGCACAGGGTTGAGGAAATCATGTGACGAGTCGGGAACTCAAGGAGCATTCTCTCTCTCTCTCTCTCTCTCTCTCTCTCTCTCTCTCTCTCTCTCTCTCTCTCTCTCTCTTCCTCCATCTCTCCCCCTCTCTGTCCTCTCCCCCTCTCTCTCCTCCATCTCTTTGCCCCTCTCTCTCCTCCATCTCTTTGCCCCCCCCCCCCCCATCTCTCCATCTGTAATGAGCTAAGCAGGGGAGTGTAAGCAGCTTCTTAGATAATGAGGCACCATTCCCCTGAGAGTGGAGCTGGGCCCACCACTGTATTACAGCGTCTCTTCATACTGAAAATGAAAGCAATCAGAATGGAGAGACAGAATGGAGAGACCGAGCGGAGAGATGCGCGGCGCTCGCGTGTGAAGAGAGGCCTCCTGCAGTATCTCTGTTCGGATCTGTAGCCGTAAACCCAAATTAGAAAAATGACTTGACAGCGCACATACTTATTGCTATTGCCCAATTGAGGGATACAAACACTTTTAAGTCTGGCAGATTCTGCCACTTCTGAAAACAAAAGTGCTGTAACGGGCGCCCAAACCACAGAGCATCTATTTTTCATTACACGCTGTACCACGTAATGATAGTCATATTTGTGCATCTACCACTTTACAAACTGCACTAAATGCACATGGAAAGGTCCCTTGCTGCGATGCATTGCGGATGCATAAATGCTATAGTTTTTTAAGGTTTGAGATAGCGGCTTGGCAGTCTACCTCAGCACCTGGAGCCGAGTCCTCTCCGGCTTTTCTTGGAGGATATCTCCATAATAGCCTCATTATTCAACTGTGAGCCCAGGCACACTCAGGCTGAAGTAATGAGCCCCTCACTAGTTGCTGAGTATCACCTTTTTTGCAAGAGGTTGCATGAAGAATGCATCCTGATTAAAAGTGCTGTTTAGCCATTTTGTAGCAGAAATGCAGTTAAGGTCATGATCTTCTTTTAAAAAAAAAATTATTTTATTTCTATTTAAAAGCGGGACCGGGTGATTCTATAGCAATTGCTACAAACATCCTAGCCAGGGCCTGGAATGCATTGTAAATAATTCAAGTGATGGTTCACCAGAATATGCAGCTGGAAGTCTCATGCTCTCATTATGAAATAAATTATGAATTCTGTCTCACACAAGTGACCCAACCAGGACAAAGAGGGGAAAAAAAACCCTTGTACATATGCTTCCAATATGCATTAATAATGTGATAATTTTGTTTAATGATGATGGTTTGTGTGGAAAAGGTACTGTAGTTACACATTTGTAACACATTACTCCTTTTGTCATCTACATCACTTCATTTCAGACTATAAATTAATATTTTACCATAAGATTGCAAAATGCGTGTATTGTAACAATAATAGAATGGTACTTACATACACACGCATATGTATACAGAATATAGTCATTATTCTCGCTTTCTCTAGTTTCTTTCTGTCTGTGGATTGTCTAAACAGGGGATAGAGTATTATTACTGTTTACAACCACAGAAAGCAAGCAGGCTACCAATCAGGTCTCTTTTCTACCTCCACTCCATTTCAGCACTCTGGACAGCGCACGTGGAGCATTATTCTGAACCAACAGCAGCTATGTTTAAATAGTCACATATATGTTATTGTTGTTTGTGCTATTTTTCACTGGATACATAAAGCTTGCATATTGAGAAAAATGCATTAAAAACAAACAAAAAAAACATAATTTGATAATCAGGACCAATCAGATTTGATGATATACATTCCTGTACATTCCGGTTACCTGTAGTTTACACACTTGTTTTGGCTTGGAAGCCATTGGAGGACATATTGCGTGATGTCAGCAGTGGTATTGAAGGACCATTACATTCATCATCTAAAACTAACAGATGTTCTTTTTAGTGTTTTAAAAGGTGCACAGCTGATAGTTAATTAGCTAACTAGCCTGAAACTGGTGCTAGCCTTTTCTCTGGCAGATGACTGATTGACATTTTCCAAGCCGAGATGCCACATGAAAGGTGTCAGCAAAACTTTTACTCATCATGTCTCGTTACACATGAGTCGCATTACCCCGTACCTGCTATGTTACCAGTATACGCTCAACTTCTTATTGGGTTCAATGGATTTAAGTGTTAATTAAGATTAAAAACAAACAAATGAGCATGCTCAAACTGGAGGAAATAAATGAGCGGTTGTTTACTTCAAGAAATTAAGCAGAGCCATTATCTGTGAGTTTGCAGACACTGAATCTAAAAGCATTGGATCTGGGCTACGACCGAGATGGCAGCAGCCAGCCTGCTAATGCGATGCACAGCTAAAACGGCATCGCAGTTTAATTAATGATCATGGTTCTGTCTTGCGGGTTTGTCTAATCATCGAGCGAATGTCACACACTGTTACACTTCCCACATGACAATAGACGCTTAAGTCATCTCACATTATGTTTTTTCCCCACCCTTTTTTATATGACTTAAAGTGTCATACATTTACATAATCTGCCCTTGCGTAAGCATCCATTATGGCTGTTCTCTGTGTGTGTGTGTGTGTGTGGATGCCTAGCGTGAGCTGTCTGTAAGCTGTGGCCCCTGCTTGCCACCTGTGTCCCAGTGTAGCAGAAACATGACGGATAGCACTGCTGTCAGGCCCCGGGGCCCTCTCAATCCGTGATAGATACCCTAACACAAATGCCTGCTTATTGTGCCTCGGGTTACCACCACAAACCTGTTGGGGGGGGGGGGGGGGGGGGTAATTAACCTGCGGTTGGGACACCTTTTGACAGGATGTGTGTCTTTACAAAAGAAAGGGCACAACCTCCCACTGGGTCTCACACATCTACTGCTATCATATGCACAGCTATGCACAAGAGGACGTGTGTTCAGATTTTAGTATCTTATAATTTGGGATGTTTGTTTGAACTTGTAGGGGATGGATGTTTTATCTCATACCAGTTG
Source organism: Clinocottus analis (assembly GCF_023055335.1). Lineage (NCBI taxonomy): Eukaryota > Metazoa > Chordata > Actinopteri > Perciformes > Cottidae > Clinocottus > Clinocottus analis. The sequence continues at coordinate 521,043 of NW_027175965.1, read as the reverse complement.
TAGACAGTGCATAGATGGTATCTTTCGTGTTTGCTTTTAACCTACTTTTGTTAGATAATTTGTCCAGTCAATGTTTCAAAGGCTTTAGAGAACCACAACAGAAAGGTTTGTGATCCACCTCAAGCTCTTTAAAACACAGCGAAACAAAACAGCAGGATGTAAAGAAAATAAAAGGAGGTAACCTCAGCAGAGGTAACCCGAAGACAGACGGCAGAGGGTAGAGAGAAGTCGTGGGTAGATAAAGGAAAACGATGTTTAAAGATACTTTGTCTTAAAAAAAGTTCCAATAAACAGTCCAATGAGACGTGTCCTGTGAACATTTTCAGTTTGGCCCAAAGAATCAACGGATTAGCTGCTAATCCAATCATTGGCATATTACAATGTTATGAAATAATTTATTAAAAATGCTTGTTACATTTTATTATGAAAATAGCTCTATTTTAATGAACTTAATGATCATGTTTTGATCGAAGTGAATGTTTAATTTGCATCTTGTACAAGAGGAGCACCAAAGAAACCCCATTAAATACATCCATTGCATTCTTTAATGAAATCCCGCCCCCTAACTCTGGGATTCGATGGAAATGTCTAATAACAAACACATATTCAATCTACTCTCATTTAAAAAAAATCCTGATAACAATTTTGAATGTTTTTTTCTTCCTAATAAAACATTTGTAAAGCGCTTTTTTATTACTTTTTAAATGATCGGATTAACAAACAAAAAAACTTGAATCCTGCAACGCTTACAATTGGAATTCAACCGGAAACATCCCCACTCAGGATGTAAAAGTCCTAATTTATGAGGTCTTTAAACTGCAATGTGAACTCATCTTAAAGACAACAGCTTGCACACATACAATCTCACTAAACGTATGCTCCATCATGCAACTCTGTGCCGTCACATACACTTAACAAGGCAGGCCATCATTTACTGCAGATTAATCCTCGTTCCATACAGTGTCGGGACCCGCACTTTACCTTGATTCATCGTCATTAAAGGGAAGGGATTGAAGAGCACGGGAGTGTGCAGGACGAGTGAGGACAAAAGAGCACGAAGGAGAAGAAATATCCAGTAAATGGTGATATTGCGAGGGGAGTCAGGGAAAACTGGGTGAGGTGTAAAAGAAAAAAAAACTAATTAACCTTAGACGGATGAAAGCAACAGAGGATAGGACTGGAATACAAAAGGTGAAGACAGACCAAGAGAATGAGATGTTCCAGGTTAGATTTTAACACCTTGGTATTGGAGTATTACTGCACAATGTGATGTTAAAGTCTAGGTCGCGGGAACGGACCGGAGGGAGAGAAAAAGCCTGGTTTGAACCAGCTGTGTGACAGAAAACAGGGACACGGTCGGTTGGGGAAAAAGATGGAGAGGTGTAAGAGAGATTGAAGCTTCCTCTTTTAATGAACCCTAAAACGTCAGCGCTCCCCGCCATGCTGCAGCCCCTAGATGCTGCCCTGGCTGTCAAGACCATGTCCGAGCTGTACAGAGCAGCGGTGACAGCTGGAGCGGAGCCCACTTTGAAGTCCGGAGTGCAGCAACAGGGTAGATAATGACCCCGCCAATCTCCTCCCACCGCCCTGTCTGCTTCCCCTGGCCTCTTCAGCCGGCCAGAGATGGAGGCCTAATGAGCATACTTTTCTGAACAACTTTCACTGAAGGCAAATGCATTAATTCTTGATCCGCTTCCACCCTTTATAGTGCTCAGTCTTCTGAGGGAGCGAGGATGAGTCAGGGCGAGGAAGAGTCGCTAATGCATGTTTCAGAAAAAGAAGAAAAACACGGACTAAAGTGGAGGAGACAGGACACGGTAATGGTACGATGGTGAGAGATCCAGATAGTGGGTGAGGGTCGTGACAGAGAGCAAGAGGGACAAGGTTGAGGAGCACAAATGACTGCAGGATTTAATAATATGGAGGCAAACAAGCTTCAGTCTCCTGTGAACAGTCACAGGGGCGGCTGTCCGTTATCTGGCGTGATTAATTTATGTTTACCTGCTTGAAATCCCAGCCCAGATGCCACCCTAGGAAAGAAGTTGAATGCTTCTTCATTTAAGCTGTCAGGGTTACAAAGAGGAGAGGTAATCCAAATCAGCTCTGCCAAGGACAGCTGCTTCATCACAATTATAACAAAGTGTCTGCCGCGTCCATACCTGCGGCACTTCAAACAGGTCGAGGCTAATCAATGCGCAGCTCTTCCCGCCGGCGGCAAACGGCCCTCACTTTGCTTTAGAAGATGTTTAATGTTAGCTAAAGTTCCCGCTGTTGTTCTATTAGCGGGATCAAGTTTAATATGGCAAACTGTAACCCTCGTGGCGAAATGATTCCTCATAAGAAAAGCTTCGGGGAGACGTGCAGAGAGAGAGAAATCAAGTTATTGGTGTCAGAGTTGCGTTTAAACGATGACAGATAATAGCAATTTTTGGAGGGTTTAGACTAAGCTCATTTTTTCTTCCCTTACCTCCGGGTGAGGAAAAACACAATTACCGCCTCCACCACAGAGGCAACAATCATTTCAGGCCTTATACGCGTTTTTAACTGTCTGGCGTGTTCGCATATCTTTGAACGACAGGTACAGATTCTGTAGCTTATTTACACATATTTTACTCTGTTTTATCCGTGGGAGTTTTTTTCTTCGGTACATCAGATGATGAATGGTCTGTTGTTGCCCTGAGAGATCTTTACCTGCATGACACTGTATATCACATCAAAAGCAAACAAAACACAAACGCGCTATCAACTCTACCAGGAATTGTACCACAGGGTCCATACATCAAGCTATTTTAAGGCACGCGCATTTCCGACACAGAACAAATATAACTGAGCCCTGAGGGAGGAACCAGTCTAAAATGTCTTGAAACAGCTGCTGCTTTCATCTCACAGTACACATTGTTTATCGCCTTCCCAGCATAAATTAACAATAGCCATTGCTTTTACATGAAATGGAGGGTTATGGTCGTGTGAGGTAAAAACTAAAATGTCAGTTTTCACTTAACATACATGGTGTAAAAATATACTTCTGCTTTTACAGGAAGTTAAGTTTTCGCAACACACCCAGTCCTAAACAGTTGGGGTGTGGAAGAAGAGCGTATTTAACGTTAGCTAGCCTCTTGACCGTCACAAACAGAGGTCTCCTGGATGAAAATCCTCTGTTTGTTGGGCTCATCCAGCTCTTCTCCGGGCCAAACTTTTGTGGATCTCGCCATTTTTACTACTTTAGATGCTCTGAGCGTGTCATAAGGACACAGGTGTGTTTTTCATTAGAGGTAGTTACAAGAGCAAATATACACTGAAGAGGACTCCAAGAGTTTGTATCAAACACCGAGTCGCACCAACCAAGCGGCAGTATTTGAAGGGTTGGGAGTAAGAATGGGTCGTTTCGGCATATCTGGGATGTTGACAGTCATGTTGCTGTTAAGTTTTCAAAATGTACATTTTGCAGATGTTAAGAGCCATGCCATTTTATAAAAGGGAAGTAAAACAATATATTACAATAATGACAATTGGCAACAGGACAATTCCCTCACCAGTCCCCCAAATGGCATGCAGGATAATGGAGAGCCTTGCAATTTTGCTAGTTAAAGGTCAAACATACACATTCAATTAAATTTATTTTGTATAGCTCAAAATCAAAAATTTGCCTATTCATATACATACGACATCCTCTGTCCCGGGACCTTTATAGCGGTTCGTCTAAAATGAACATGAAGGAGTCTATGGGGAGCAATAGTTTTTCACACAATGCAAATACATAATACTGTGTTGTTTTATATGACACTGACTGTTGTCATCCCGGAAGTGGGAGGGGCAAAACTTCTCCTTATGGCCTTCGTCTCTGTGGTCCATTTGGGTTCACATTATGTTCACACACAAACTGTCATTCATCCATAAATGCCACTGACTCCTTTCGTGTATTCACAGCCTGGGCTAATTTTTTTTCTCCATATACTAATTTGGCTGTTGAATCTATAGTGTGTATCTTCTTCACTCCAACATCTGGATTTCGGTGCACGTTATTTTTTTGTCTCCTTTCATTTTGCCATACTAATCTCTCCGGTTGTTTCAGTTCCCGCCCTGCCGTGTTCTCCGTCTCCATGATTGTCCACACCTGTCCTCAATTACTCACCTGCCCCTGATTTCTCTACCTGCTCACCTCATTTATTCACTGCCTTGTTTTCCCTGTTCGTCTGCCAGATTGTCTTTGTTCATCTCTGTGTGTTCATCTCATTTCCTACCTCCCTGGTGTTAGCTTCTATATTTCTTTTTGGATCACTGCCTTCTCGTTGCATGATTTTGTTTGCTGTTGTTGGTCTCATTACCAGTGTAGGACTACCTGCTTCTCAGTAAAGACTTACCTCATGTCTTGCGTCAATCCCTCCATCTGAGTCTCAGTAACAACCAGAATGATTACGTCAACGTCCGAACGCCAAACAAACCTGTGGGTGCATCCCAAGTCTCTTTATTGTCGTTTCCTCGTTCCTTCGCTTGAACCAGACAGCCGTCCCAAAGCTCTTACTCTGCTCTGAGGCGGTGCCATGAGAGCGAGCTTCCAGGAAGTGTTTTAACGCTCGACACGCCCCCTCAGTGTTTATCAGTTATTTGATTGGTTGCTGCAGCTGATCGGACTGATTGCTGGAGTTTCGTAACCGAGTGAAGACACTCACAAATTAAACTATAAATATTGGTTCACTGTCTGGTTAAAATAGATGTTCATTGTAGGTTTGAACAACAATAGTATATCTACTTTGCTCAGTTGAGCGATCGCTCTTCTGCAGCTTGATACATTTCAGAAAATGCTGTGTGCTTGTTCTGGGAGTATCTTTCAACATTAATTCTTTTGTAGGTTGGTAATTTCTCACCACATATCAAGCAGCCGGGCCAGCCGGCATCGTTGGGGGGCTTGACGTGATGGCATGTGACGCCCATTTTAGTTCAAAACAAAATTAAAACATTTTTCATTTTCAATGTCACAGTATCACCTCAAACTCCAGTAAAAGAGGTGTTCTCTTTGGAAGATTGTCCACTGGGCAAATATATATATATATATATATATATATATATATATATATATATATATATATATATATATATATATATATATAGTTTTTCGCCAAAGCCTCAGGGAGCCGCACCAGAGGGGCTAAAGAGCCGCATGCAGCTCTGGAGCTGCGGGTTGCCAACCCCTGTCTTAGTAGAAATCAATCCTGCGTGTATAAGCAGGTCACAGAACACAGTATAAATACTACACACTGTTTGCTATACATACTTAATGCAGTTTGTTTAACAGGAAACAGAGAAAACAGCTCCACTCTCACACTGATGATAACTGTGTCATTAGTATGTAAGTAGTAGTTCAACACCATTAAATCAACTGAAAACATTATGCAATCATTTTATCCATATTATATGATATAATACTAAATATATTATCAATATTTTACATGGATTGTTATTAAGGGGTTTGAACCAGCTGTGTGACAGAAGCAATTAATTATTAAGCAATAAGGTAGTCGAGGCAGTACTGTATCGTCAATAATGTACTGTTCAAGGGTGTTGTTAGGCAAACCCTTAAACCCTTTTTAATACGGTTACCAGCGACATTATGAATAGTAAGAGGAGCTGCCTTTGAGCACAAAATAGTTGTATATAGTAGTTCAGTAGCCTAGAGAAAATAGTCCCGTTTGTGTGGCGGTTGCACAGCCTGCGTTCAGAAGAAAGGATCTCTCTTTTCCTCGTGTCCTCTCTCCTCGCTTGGTTTCCTTGCGTCTCTCCGTGCATCCCTGGTGGGAGGCCCTAAGACGCGAGGAAAAGATGCAAGTGAGGGAAACGAGGATGCAATGTAGAGACTTGGGATGCACTTGGGATGAAGAGAGGTAGAAAACTAAACTTAGGCTGTACGAGCAGCTTCAGGACAGTGTCGTTAGGGAAAATGATCAGGGCATCCCCAAGGTTATAAGAATTCTTCCTCAGGGGAGTATTGATGTTCCTGCCATTCATGGCAGTCCATCCAATAGTTATCGAGACATTTCATTCAAAAACACAAATGTCAACCCAATTGTGCTGCCAGTGGAAAAGTCAATAGATCACCAAAGGCATTGGGATCCCTGTATCGAATTGAATCGCAATCTATCCAATATTTGTGGAGACATGTGTAAATGGACATGGTAGATGAAAAGCTCTGGTTGGGTCACCAAAGCCTTCCGGGGACCATGAATGTCTCTCCCAAATTCCATGGAAACCCTTCAACTCGCTATTGACATATGTCCTAGCTCCCGAGAGACACGCTGCTGAGTAAAAATCAAATTACATGTGAGGTTATAGCACGCCTACCAGAGGACCCTGTTTGAAGCGCTTGCATCAGCAGCCGCTCACCGCTCCAGAGCGTCCTTGAGCAAGAGGCTCCATCCCCACCAGCTCTCACCGCACCTGCACTCTCACCTCCCTTTGGAAAATATGGCGAAAAGAGAAATTTCCCATATGGGATCAATGACGGATCCCATTGTTATTATCATACTCACACACTCCTTGAGCACAATGAACCTGCAGCACAGCCTGAGGGAGTCAAGGAAAGTGCTTTTTTAGAAGTGCGGCAGCTCCACAACCATCCTCGCCAGCAGGCTTACTTCCTTATCAGTATTTTAATTTGTCCATGTGCAATTGGACAGACTGCAAACGCTCCCCTCGGCGACTGCAGACGAAACCCTCTGGAAAGCCTTCTGCTTCAGTGTCTCGGGCGCTGCTCAACATATGTGGCAATAGATCAAGCACCTGTTTCTGCCTGTCACATCTGCGCTCAGACCTCTCTGGCTCTTATCTGGCTCGACAGTTACAGATGACCGTGCATCCGGAGCCTGATGCAGATGATGAACGAGCGGGTTCCGCCGCGTGTGTTACTTTCTCTCCCGTCCGGTCTTTAGACGAGCGGCGTGGGGGAGTTATTATTAAACCGCAGCATCTCTCCACAGCCTGTCCGATGGTCGAGAACACTCTGCTCTCATTAAAGAAGCCGAGGAGCATCACACGCGTTTCCCACTCTCGCTTCATTTCCTACACGTTCTTCATCTCGCGCTTGACTTTGTCATAGTTTTCTTTTCATTAGGCCCAGAAATCTATAAAGTGAAGACTTGGTTTGGGATCTTCAGAGCTGGCGCAGTACCACTTTGCTGTCTTTACAAGGAGTCAGAGAGGAGAGCGCGGGGAGAAACATTTACTCATTCTGTTTGCAGCAAAGGGGATGGGCTCCCTGCTCTTGCTCCCTTTGATTGTAATCCTATCTAGGCCAGCGCAAGGCACTGGAGACTTCTTTCCCTGAATCTTAGTTTGGAAGGATAAACAGGAGCTGCGGCTCAACGGTATATAGAATGTTTTTGCCTTTTAGCTAATTGTGCTGCTCTGCATCCTGCAAAAACCTCACACGGGTAAAAGTAGTTTCATTGTTGTTGTAGCTGTAGGGTATGGTGTTGTAAAGTAGTCTGCTCCTACTTCCGCTTCCCAAAATGCTTTCTTTAAATAAGTGCTGTTATTCTAATAACGCCACTGGCACAAAAGCTCATGAAGGAAGTGATAAAGATGTTGTTTAAACAGTAAAAACTCCTCTCTAGAAGTTCAAGCGGAGCTAAGACGGACATACGGCAGCTCCTTTCTCACAGAGGGAGACACAGCTTTGAAATAGGTTTCAGCACAGGGCAATTTTACAGAATTCCGCCATAGTATATTTTATTAAATTTGTTCGCGACTTTTTGTGTGTGTATTTTTTTTTATCAAATCAAAAACCACAGCAGTGTGAAATGAAAGTATGAATTATTCATAAATATACACTTAAGGATCACAAAAGGCTTTCCCGTGTCTGGGGGCCTGTGTAGTCCGTGGACTCCACCGCTCCGATACTCCCGCTATCATTAGAGCCTGTTCATCAGCCCGGCAGTCTGCTTCAGCCGCATTTAGTTTTCATGTCAGGTTTCTCTCAAAGCCTCAGAAGTCCAAATATTGTCCACATCGCTGTGCTCGGTGTCTGCGCGGTATAAAGCCACAGCGTGTATCAGGAGCGGCTGCTGGTGCATTTAAGCTTTGTTACACACATATATAATACAAAAAACAAACGGCTCATTCCTCCACTCTCCACTGAAGTCATTTAAACAGTAATGAGGAGAAGATGCATGTGAGTTAATCTCACACGCAGGAGGCGAGCATGATCGCTGTAGCGTGGTTCCACGATGCATGTCTCTCTCTTCTCTCCTGGTGAGGGAGCGTCTTCACGAGGACCGACCCGATGACACGGTATGCGACACAGCTATTCATCACATTTAACCTACTTAGCATCAGCAAAGACATGAATTATATCATTCTAAAGAGCTCGCAATACTAGAATCCAGCGTCATAATAAAATCATTTAAAGAAACAGTACACACTTTTGATGACGTCAATATGACAGTTGAACATTTGCTTTTTTTTAACAGCTGTTGAACTCTTACCTATTCAATCAATTTAGCTTCTTGAATCACACTTAATTTTCAAATTGTAAAAAAAAAGAGCGTCAACTGCAGGAATCAGTAATGGTGACACTGTAATGTGTGTTTGTTGGGTTTATTGTAGTTGAGGTTTGATGATATCAATGAAAATGTATGTGGATTAGGATTTACATCTAATGATGTCGAATCACATGGCATGTATTGTGTGTTTAAGCTTACATGAGGTTGTATATGCTGCATCATTTAAAAAAACTGAAAACATTTGTTTATTTTTTTTGCATGCTAACCTTTGCACTACACAATGGGCTACTTGTCTAAAAAAGGAGAAAGACACAAACAAACAAAAAAGTTGTCCAAAGATGCAGAGGATTGTTGTGCCTAATTAAGTGTTGCATGTCAAACTATCTAGTGTGGCAATTGATCCACAATGTTTGCTAGATTCTACTGCAAAATGTCCAAATGTGTTGTACGGTGCATCTAAAACATTATGCACTCCTCCCAAACTCATTAACCTTGTGAGGCACAGTCCTCTGAAATAACGGCAGAAGAAGAGACCACTAAGTTAAAAGCTGGGACGTCGTTTAGATGCATTTCAGAAAGCATTGAGGCAGTCGAGGAGCGTTGAGTTGCGAGGCCTATCATCATCACTGAAATAAAGAGATGGGGAAAACAGCTCAATAACTTATCGACACAATCATTTAATGTCTGTCAGAATACAAACAAGTGCCGCAGCCCTCGGGGCCGCGCTCCCTGCAGTGGCCCGTGTTAAATGGGAGGCTTTGACATTTTCAGTGTCTTGATTTCCAATGCGTTCAGATTAAAGGGTAAAACTTTTACAACTTGTCTTTTATTGATGGTGAAATTATATTATGTTGCTGTTCCCTTTTAAATCCCATGGATACATATTTTTAAATGAGTAATACTATTTAAGTGGCAAGTAATACTATCTAGGTGGCGAGTAATACTATCTCGGTGGTGAGTAATAATATGAGGTAGTGAGTAATACTAGTGAGGTGGCGAGTCATACTATGAGGTGGTAATTAGTACTATGAGGTTGTAATACTATCTAGGTGGTGGTGAGTAATACTATCTGGGTGGTGAGTAGTACTATGTGGTGGTAATACTATCTAGGTGGTGGTGAGTAATACTATCTAGGTGGTGAGTAATACTATGAGGTGGTGAGTAATACTAGTGAGGTGGTCAGTAATACTATCTAGGTGGTGGTGAGTAATACTATCGAGGTAGCGAGTAATACTATCTAGGTGATGAGTAATACTATCTAGGTGGTGGTGAGTAATACTATCTAGGTGATGAGTAATACTATCTAGGTGGTGATGAGTAATACTATCTAGATGGTGATGAGTAATACTATCTAGATGGTGGTGAGTAATACTATCTAGATGGTGGTGAGTAATACTATCTAGGTGGTGATGAGTAATACTATCTAGGTGGTGAGTAATACTATCTAGATGGTGATGAGTAATACTATCTAGGTGGTAAGTAATACTATCTAGATGGTGATGAGTAATACTATCTAGGTGGTGATGAGTAATACTATCTAGGTGGTGATGAGTAATACTATCTAGATGGTGGTGAGTAATACTATCGAGGTGGTGACGAGTAATACTATCTAGGTGGTGGTGAGTAACACTATCTAAGTGGTGATGAGTAATACTATCGAGGTGGTGGTGAGTAATTTTATCTAGGTGGTGAGTAATACTATCTCGGTGGTGAATAATACTATCTAGGTGGTGAGTAATACTATCTAGGTGGTGAGTAATACTATCTAGGTGGTGAGTAATACGATTGAGGCATGTTGAATTGAAATTGCGCTTTAGATAGCTGCCTATTTAATTCCAGTGTGTTATTCTGACCATTTAAAACCGCTAGAACAGTTACAAGCAAAGTGGTGCATAGAAGCATTTGAATACAGATTTAATTTGGGACAATTAGATCATTAGAAAATTAGTTATAATCAGGAGCTGTGTGACTGCAGCATTGCTGCGTTGCCTCTTGCAGACACAAACTTCTTCAAGGGTATTTCTTCAGTTTTATTGTCTTTTATCAGTATTTTAGTTTCCCATGATGGAGCATAGAAGCGGCCTCAGTGTTACAGCAATGTAGTTTTTATCAGAAAAGACCACTCCTCTGTCAAATAAATGGAAAAAGTTCACACATTTTAATATGATGTATTGCCATTGTCACTCATGTATATTGCATTACAATGATAGCATGTATTTACATATATAGCGTCACAGAGATTCGAGTGTTAAATGTGTCCAATTTATGCTACAAAAACTCATTGATGAGTAGAATAAATCAAAAGCTCATTATGCACACAGCACTGAACACCGCACTGAGCTGGGAAATGAGTTGTGCCGTTTGCTCACTTGCTGCATGTACAGTGTAACAATTAGCTGAAAACCCCATCTGCAGTCGACACACTAACTGCCTCTTTTTCAGACGTAACATGTCCTTGTTTATTCTACCTTGGAGGTGACTTTTCATAAATGTTGCTGCATTTAAAACATTAATAACACACCCAATGGCCACGCCACTGGAGTGTTTCAGGAGATGAACTTCTGAGTTCCTGCTGTGACGCTCAATTGGGGAGAAATATGTTCTGATGAAGGCTTTTTATTCACTCACTTTTCTCTTTTCATATATTCTAGATTCTACAATATTTCACATGGAGGGTCACTTAACTGCTGTGCACCGCCCAACGCTCGAGAGCGGTATGACAGTGTTTACATTTTTTAAATTATATATATCTTGGCGATAATACATCGCAGAAATATGGTTTGATGTCTAGCGCAAAGAGGAGACTTCCTGGTTCAGGTAGCTGAGCTTCTTCTGCAATTTATGATGTAAAACATGGGAATGTATATTCTATGAAAGTCCCTTAAAAGGTGAATTTAAGAAATCATGTCAAATAGAGAAAATCGACTGAAAATCGGCTGCCTCTAGAATTCCTTTTTGCTGCTAATAACGTTTTCTCTATAGCGCAGGTTGAATTCGTTGAGTGTTAACCCACTTCATCTTACGAGGTAAATACAATTTCACTTTGGGAAAAACCATCAAAGGCTTTCTATTGCAGTCTGACAAAATGCCTACAAACCCAACAGCAATGCTTTAGATTACAACTTGACTTGCACAAAATTCTTCAAAGCTCTGACACTTTAAAACTTAACGTAGTCTTGCAACTGCACAAACTTTTTATCACTTCTATATTATTCAGAAAACTGACTGAAATGTGACACTCACAACAGACAAGTAAAGGCTACATTAAGTTAGAAGTGTTGTATGGGTTGATTTGGAGTTAAACACTAACGGTCTCCTTGGACCCTAAAACACTTACGTCGGGGGATTTTCACCCGAGCAATTGTTCTTACGTTATTTTCATTGTGCTTTTGTCTGAGTTGTGTGGGTCTTTGTGTAGCAAACTGCTCACAGATGTTTTCGAAGGTGGCCGTGTCTTATTGATGGTGGGCGTGTCTTCCTGCTCCAATCACTGTTTTTTCTATAGGTGATTTTCACCCGACGTCAGTGACAGTGTGACTATTTTTTCCCGGATGGGTTTCAACATTGAGGGGAGACTTTTCCTTCACAGACCAAAACTCACATATCCCAGGAACATGTGGACCAAATAACAAGTTCATAGCTCCTTTATTTATATTTAAATAATTTTTTATTGATGATTCCCTAATTTTTTACCGGATTTTGAGCCTTTTTTCAGGTTCTCCCAGTGATACCTGTTTTTGTTTTATGAGAAGTTCTACAGGGTAAGTTAAAAGAAGAGTACTTCAACTCGCCTTGTATTGTTGTATTTGAATATATTTTGTTGAGAAGTATATTTTATCAGCTATATTACATCGGGTGAAATTCACCCGACGTTAGTGATAGTGTTTCTATTTCTAATGTTAGTGTTCTAGGGTTAAGCTTACCTGATCAAACACACCTCATGTTGCCTCACATTAAACTACCATACAAGCTTCTTACAACAGGGGCTCTGTTTCAATATTTTCTTAATGATAGTTTTTAAATAAAAAAAGGTTTCGCTTTCCTTTGCAATCTAATAGCCAATTACCCAAGTAAGTCTTGTCAATGCTGAAGACAAAAAAGTTAAGACGCTATATTCTTTGTGTTTATCAAGCGAACAGATGTACAACAATTACAACTTCTGCCACTAACTACTCAAGAATAAAGAAAGGCATCCATTGCACAGTGAGCACATTAAAAAACTCTACACCAACTCTGCACTCAGCCTGGTGACAGCTCATCCTTTCTTGGATTCTTCCACGCAAATGTTCGGTGCCGCAATGACATGTGACTTTAATTCATCTGAAGGGAAGTGAAGAGCCCTGCGTGAAGGAATATCAATGTTTGAATGATGATGCCTGATTGTTGCTGAGGACAGAAAATGTATCCATCCTCTCAAGGGATTGTAAGAGCACCTGGCACTTCACTCTTTTCCGAGATGCAAGTGAATGACCCTTTTCAACATAAGATGGAGGTGCCCGCTCATTGTAAGCAATTTCGTTGAAAATGCTGCATAGTATTACGAGACAATTGGGTGTGAGCTGAATCCGGGGAAGGTTATCAGGCGGGCCGAAACTCAGCAGTTCCATTTCGACCATTAATCATTCTGATTATTTCTCAACAAAGAGTTTAGGCTGAAGACGAGGTGGTGTGGTGTGGGGGTTTGCCTCTCATTAGCCACGGAGAAATGAGGTCTGCTCTGGTGGAGGGAAAAAATATTCTTTCTTGTTAAACCTGCGCAAACGTCTGGACCGTGAAAATGGAGCAACAACAACGACCCTCCTGCCAAAAGACCACATTTGTTTCGACGCACAACATTGAGCCGTCCATCTGTTCCCAAACACATCCGGATATATTCGAGCTAATCACCATGACTGCTATCATCAGCTCCGGTCATTCGGGAGGGCCGATCTTCTGACCACAATACATAGGACGGACCACAAACTTGTGTGTTTCGTAGGCTGGTATAAACAATGCTGCATTGTGTGTCTGGGGTGAAAAGGCTAAAATAAAAGCAACATCACTGTTTTTTCTCTGGAGTCTAATTATGTCTCCTTTCTCTGTGTTTGTTGGACAAACAGCACAAGCAGATTGGATATTATTGCATTGATATGAAGGCAAACCAAAGTGCTCACATTTCAATATTCATGAATTGAGTAAGGCATATTGGGAATTTCATCCTGTTATCCACAAGCACATAAAATGAATGCTGACAGTATTTACCACGAGGAAAACCAGACTCAAGGTTTTGAGATGAGCAAATATGTCTTCTGTATGGATAGAAATTAAATGGAAATGTGAGCCTGCATTAATATATTTACCTCTGTATTTATATTAGGTTACGTATGCTGTTGATTGGGATATTTTGTATTATTTACCTTGAATTACAATGTATAAATCTGCAATAGTTGTAAAGTAGCTCAGCTGTTTTTTAATAATAGTTTTTTGTTGTTGAATACTAATGTCCTGAATACTAATATCCTGACATGTTGACATTTTCTTATATAATGAATATGGAATACACACCGAGGGGGAAAACAGATACTGGCCTTCAGAGAAATAAACTAATCAGTCACATTTTGCTGTGAGAAAAGCAGATAGACAGTGTGGCCCCCACCTCAAATTTCAAAAGGAATCAGACCATTCAGGTCTCTGTGAGGGAAAAAAGGCATTCAAAGAGGAAGGAAAAACCTTTCTTGACAGCTTGGGTCTGATTCCCTTTCAAATATCATCTGCTTGACGGCACACATTACGCTATTGTTCCTCCCCTTATCTGTCATTCGAATCGTTTTTTCTGTCATATTTTAATCCCCCTATCTGTCGCAGGATGGCTAAATGGCTTCCTCCCTGTGGGTTTGATGTCATTCCTGCCCTTTAGAAACGGAACAAAACTTCCAAAACGGAGCCCAAACAGAGAGCACCACAAACCGTGATTGTGAGTGCTACTGACATGTTGGAGGCTAGCCGAGGCCGATCGCCTTTCATCTTTTTTCATCTTCATCACTGGCTCCTGTGTGTTGGCTTTTGTAAAGGCCTCCGTCTGAACACTGGCTACACTGTCCATTTACAATCAGACACAACCCTGTCTCACTTTCTGTTTGGATGTTCATGAAAATATTTAGTCACGGTAAAGGTGCTGCTTAAATTCTGGTCTTCTTGTTACTAAGCTAGCAAAGATCAGTCGCTAGAGCCTACAAGGCTAGTTACTCTTACCACCTGTTTTACCTGGTCAACACGCTGGTTAGACAGGAATGTAAACTATAACACATTGCACTGCCTTACTGTTCCTTAGGATGACCGTTGTCAATATGGTGTGGCTTTGAATCTTTAATCCAGCTGTTGCCAGGTTGCTGCCATGCTAAATTACTAGTTTACTGGGCTAGCATTACATTACATAGAGTATATAATGAAGAAACACTGGCTACACTGCAAATATACAACTGTTATCCCCACTATTGTATATATTTTTTGTGAGGTTATCCATAATAAACCTATACACGTTCAATATGGTGCTCAGATACATCGCTCAAGGAAACCAGAGTTTGTTGTCATTGTTTCTCTTCATTTTAGTTTTTGGGGTGCCTGTGGCTCATGGGGATGAGGGGTTTTCGGTAACCACAAACTAGCCGGTTTTCTCCCTGGTCTCCCCATATTTTGCATGGTGACGTGTCCTTGAGCAAGACACTGAACCCCCTATTTGGATTAATAAAAGATGCTTTATTCATTATAAATCAATTCTAACGAACATAACACACATAAGTTCTCATGCATAAGAGGAGAGTTCATGTTTTATAGGTCTGATTTTACTACAATGGTTTAATGCGAAAACATGCGGAAAAACCTAATAATTCAAACTGTAATCCTACAATATTTTATGAGGCACTGCCCTCATTACTCTTAAAACACTCAAAACTGATCAGAGAAACATTGTTTAGACTCCAGGTTGTAGGTCTAATGATTTTATTTAGAAGAATACCCTCTTCTCAAGACTTATTAAGGAAAACTGATCATTTTAATTTTAATTAATCAGTGGGAATCATTTGTTGGAACCCTCTCTGCTCAGATTACAGCAGCCCGGCTGTTTGGCCATTAAGGAATCTGGGCCTGGATTTGGGTATTGACAGGTGCGAACCCTTGTCATGTCTGGTCCCTTGCTGTAGGCTGTATAATTGAATGTTGGCAGGCTGAAGACACGTCCATGAGCTAAGTGGCTAGGAGAGCTGGCCTTTCAACCACCCTGTCACTTCGACTTTAATAACACCGAATAGTGAGCTCATTACACTGTACAAGTATCTCTAGTTATTACATCGGCACGTTGCACTACTCTAGGAATTTCTGCCCACAATAGAATCGACAAACAAATATTTTCAACATTTTATTGCAATTTTGATATTGTGACAACGCATGCAACCCCTGTTACCATGAGTTTTATATAGCCTAATTGTGAGGCAAATAATACTCTTTTCAAATAATATTTATTTCTCTTTTGTTTAATAAAAAAAAGGGACTATCCCTGTCCCTTTTGTGCAATACTTGGTTAGTTTTCACTCATATAATAGCACACTTTTGGGTTGTTTGTAATGCTAACACACACAGGTAGTCAGATTACTCTGAGTTCACCCAAATATAGTTTCATATTTTAATGTGTGTGAAGGTGTTGCACTTAAGATACATAATGTTGCCCTGCAAGGCGTAATTAATAATGCTTGTCATTTCAGTTTTAATTAAAAACCTGTTACATCAATGCCTTATTGTGTTTGATTTAATAGCGTATTAAATGATACGAATGTTTTATTGCATCAGCTGGATGCAATAAAAAACATCATTGGGATTTATGTATCCATTTAAACTCTTAAGCTGCTGCATGTTTTTGTTTTTGTCAGCCCATTGTCATTTTTCATTTTCATGTTTGTTGGGATGTTGTTTTCTACTTTTCTCCAACTGTGACCTGTTTGGCAGGTGCAATCAGCATATGTTATCCTTCCATCTGGTGCTGGATAATATCGCTGCAATATTGCCTTTTCCTCGATGACTGCAAGTCATCAGTGTCATGTAGAAACCTTCCTTCTGTAGGAAGTTAACTTTTTCATTGAAAATAAGATTGATTTAGCCCATCAATCGTTTGGCTCCGCTCCAACCTTATGAAACCTTTTTTGCACATGGAAGATAATGTCAGCTGTCAAATGCATGAAAAAGAAAACAAACTGCCAAAAACTGTGAGATACCAGGTTTCTGCAGGACACCAACGATGATGACTGGGGCTGTTTTGTAATCTTCCACAGTCAACCTTTCAAGCCATTATTCATCAGCACAGTAACTCTGCTCTCAGAGAAAGTAATGTGTCTTACTCGGAAATGCTAAGCCACGAGAAAAGTATAATATAAAAATCACACTTTAATCCTCTTCTCTGACGTAATCAGCCAAATGGCACACATCTGAAATGTGATGCTGGATTTGGGATCGCTCCAAAGTACACTCAATGCTCTGGACTTTTCCTCTGAAGCCAGCCAGGCAGCTGTGTGTTCTGCGGGTCGTGCCAGATGCTCTGAGCTCAGCACATGGTGGCCCTGGATAGCACTGGATATAAAGCATTGATTAGGAGTAAGCACGCAGCAACATGCTACAGTCACTTTGCCAGAATGAGATTTTAAAAGATTTTATTCCCCCTGCTGAATTTCTTCCAGATTAAAAATATTTCAATCGTTTGATTTGCTCCCTCTGGCCCTGTTCAGTGTCATGTAACTGGGCTGTTCGTGGTCTTTGGCAAGCCTGAATGTCTCTTTAGCTTGAAAACCAATATATACTTATCATACCATATTGTAAAGCTACAAAGCTGTCATCACGTGCACTCTATGGTTCAACTGGAGATGTTATCATTCATTTAATAACCTTCTTGTTTGCAGCTGTTCACGCCTGTCCGTGTTGGTGACAATGGGAGGTGGCAGTGTGTCAAATTCTGATTTGACATTCCTAAGTCATAATACAAATGTTAAGCCACAATTCTGAGAGACACATTTGTGTGACACATTTTTGACTGAGACAATGAGACATTTTTTTTGATTTAGTATTTTGACACTACTGTTGACAAAGTGTAGACAAAAAAATTAGTAACATATTATTTTAAATTGCTAATCGTAAAAATAAATGGGACCACAAGATTGGCTGATAATTTTGATTTTGTAAAGCCATATTTATATACAATATATTTAAGCTGTAAACAACAACTTACGCTTGTCGCCAATGTTCAGCATGTGGAGGTCAGAAGTCGAGCTTTAGAGGAAAAATACATGCTCCGATGTGATGTCTTGTACCGTCCATTTGTGGTTTTCATCTTCTTCCATAAGTTATTACGCAATGCAAGATTGACTGATGACCTTATCTGTGGCCAGTGATCCCTCAGCCAGGCGTCTACTTCGATTAGTCATTTCCAGACTGCCTTTGTACTCAAATTTGGTCGGAACATGAAGGTTGTGAGAGACACAGAAACTATGGTGAATGCTAAATACAAGAGTAAGATGGGCCTATATGCACATGTTGGCAATGAAAATAACGTTTTGCCCCTCTCATCCAGACGAGTTAGCAGGCTTTAAACATTCAAGTAAAACTTTTAAAGACATCCAAATGTCTGGTTGTTGTGTATTCGAACAGCAAAGTCAAGTTGTACAGATTTAGGACAGAATCACTTACGTTTTAGAGGAACAGTTTTTTTGTCTTTGTTTTGTTTAATTAACGAGTGACCACATTAAAGTGGGACTTAAAGCTTAACAGTTTTTACTCAGGGACGAATATATAATTGGTTAGAGACAGTAAACACAGACGAGTATAAAACTGCTTATTGATCTACATTACCAACATGTTGTTTGTGTTTTAACAGCTGCCAGAGTCACCAGTTTACACGGTCACTCTGGCGTCTTTGGCTGCAAGCTATTAAAAAGGTAAGAATCTAGTGACTTGTATGCTCACAACTTCAAGCTTGTTTTACACACTAGTATAGATAAGAGCTCTCTGAAGCAACAGCAAGTTAATCCACATACATATATAGTTTATGAATCTTTTTTCTTTGTTTTCTCCTGAACCGGTACCGTTCAGTAGTAAGGGTCCCTGTTAGGGACAAACCACTCCTTCTTTGGTCCATGTTCAGTCTGTTGCTTACCTTACAGATGTATGTTAAAGACCAGCAATTGATTCACTTCATGCAAAAGCAATAAGTGCTTTTCATATTTTCCAGTTCAGTTTAGTTTTTCTTACTCCAGAAAAATCCAGAAAAGTCCAGTTTGTGTTGGCTTGAACAAGTGCACTGAACATCTTGTGATGTGTGGATAGTTCTCCTCTTTGAGAGAAGAGTAAAGATCCAGAAGTGATCCTGACTTAAAGTGCTCTGCCATAGTGGATCAGACCGCAGGGTCAGAAGCTTTGCGCATGCGCGGTTAACTTTCAACCTGGACGTGGAGCCTGCCGGTAGACTGACCGCCTGTTAGCGCTTTGGGAGGCCAGTCGGCTCATTGCAGCACGCGATGCTTGTTGAGAACAGAAATCAAGTTCAAAGTAAAAGCAGTGTCGCTGTATTGCGTTCATGACGTTTATCTTATTTATTTTTCAATGCTTTTTTTGTGATTAATCGCATTATGCCCCAAATTCAACAATGAAGTAAAAAACTAGTGTATTGCATGCTTTTATTTTAAAGTAATGTTATCAGAACAATATAACAGCACTCTGGAGCAACAGCTAGTTAACATACATACATATATATATATATATAGTTTATAAGTAAATAAATAAATAAATAAATATATTTATTGAACAGGTACTGTTAGGTGGTAAGGGTCCCTGTGAGGGACAAACCACTCCTTCTTTTGTCAGTTTTTCTTCCTCAGTGAGAAAAGTCCAGTCTGTGTTGTCTTGAACAAGTACACTGAACATTTTGTGATGTGAGGAAAGTTCTCCTCTTTGAGAGAAGAGTAAAGATGGATCAGACTGCAGGGTCAGGAGCTTTGCGCATGCGCGATTAACTTTAAATCTGGACGCGGAACCTGCCGGTACATATACTTGTAGTGTATTTGCCCGCCTGTGAGCGCATTTGAAGCGGCTCGCGGCCGCACCGCTGCTTGTTGAGAACAGAAGCTACAGAACAATACGTGCTTTACGTCAGACTCACTTTGTCACGCTGCCAGTCTGCTGGCATTTTTTCCATTTTTTCAGCGCTTTGTCAAATCTGACAGGATGTTTTCAGTACATTACTTTGCATTAACCTGCATTGTCACCACATCTGTTTCAAACTCGACCATCCATAAAAGGTAAGTCTTTTTTAATGAACACCTGGAAGTCAATCAACACTGCAGGCGCTAATTTATCTAATAAAATAACACCGGCAACTCCTGATCAACATTGCTTTTTAAATTAACTGTGCAGACTTAGCACCACCACGGCACATATCAATTAGTTTCATTGTCACTGGTATTACATTTGTCATCATGAATAGCACCATATGCTCCCAGCGCTTAATTCAAGTTCGGGAGAGATTATGAGCAGATGATTTAGAAATTGCACCGCTCTTCCATAGTGATCTGATACTGGCTGATGTGAAGTGAAATGAAGCCAGGCACTGGAATGAGTTGAGGGCACCGTTTCCCTCCCCTCTGATTGACTAAACATTTAGCTGTGATATAATTGGCTTGGTAACAAAGTGACCATGGGGCGTGAATACATTTGTAACAAGCCCTTTGATCAGACTCAGAGGCACATTGGCGTCTCGGGCCTCTCTCGACATGGCGGGCTGTCAGCAGTGTTCGGTGAGTTGTGAATGGCAAGAAATTCAACCCGGGCTAAACGATGTGACAGCCCACCTATTAGGTAGCCTTGCCTCATCACATGAGACGATTTCTCCATTTCCTCTGACACAACCATCTATGACTAATTATGTCCCTTCCTTCTAGAGTTTAATCAAAGGTTACGCGTCATCACAGATTCATGTTGGAAACAATAAAGGGATTTGTGATACACCAAAGATATGACGTAACACAATGTAGATCCTCAATTTGTGATCAGAGAAACTACAGCAAAAAAATAAACAAAAAAAAAAGCACAAAGAAGACTGAAGTAGCATGTGGAAGAATTACAATGTCGAGAAATCTACCGTAAAAGTCGGGGTACAAGCTGCTACTACCTTCGGTGGGTGTCCTCTGTAGCTCAGTGCTGTAGCCGGCTAGCGCTGCTACTTGTTCCCTGTTAGCTCTCCGCTAGCTGGGAGCTAGCTCCCTGACAACAACCTAAGGTAGCAGGCCCCGGCTCGATGCCCGACTCGGGCAGCGTGGATGCAGGCAGGAGTGGCAGCGGGGAGCTAGCGGTGTTATAAAAATGTCCAGCTCGGTTATATTACATAATATCTGAAAAACTCTCACACCAACCGAGGAAAACCTCAGCAAGAATGTCACACCGGCTGTTGGTGGGCTTGTCCCCGATGTTAAATTATCATTGGCGTCTATCTGCCGGGCTCTAACCAAGCGAGCTGTGGGAGGAGGACATCAGGCATCTCTGAGCAGCATGGGTGAAACTGTCAATTGCTGTAGCGGGAAAGGCCCTGTGCTGCCTCCCGCCGTCCGACCGACTGCATCTTGTGCTCCATCAGAGGCTCACCCTCACACACACCACAAACCTCGCCCCCTCCAACAGCTCTGCGAATCAGCAGATCTGTAACCTGTCTGTTGTGATGAATAGAGGGCGTCTGCAGCCGTAGCTGCCACCGCCGACGCAGATGGATGATAGTGGACTGTTAAAGTGCTTCCTGCGCCCGAGTGTCCGACGTCGTCAAGGCGAGCGGCGATCGCCAATATTCCTGTTTTACTTCTTTCTCCCTTTTTGAAGTGATGTTTGGGCTGCGAGTGCCATTGGCAAGAGCTGAAACACATTCAGAGCCACATCCACGTCCACGTAATTCACTTGTGTGTGGCGCTATGTACAGTAATTGCATAGCTAATTGCAGGGCTGATTCAGAAGTATTCAGAATTAATTATAAACTGTTCTCCCAGATGATGAAAAAAAATGTGTTCAATTATATACACTTCTAAATCCACCCCTAATCACACCACTTAGCCTCAGTGAGCAGTCAATAAAGATAAAATGGATGCAGGCAGCTTATCAATTTTTGCCACATTCAAAAACACTACTTGTTTTGTTCATGTGTACATAAACTCAATGAAATGATGAAACTATCTTCCTCAATGCACTACGAACATCTCTGTGGCATTTCTTCCCAAATAAATCTGCGTTTAGTTCTTTGTGATGTTGATACTGACCTCCTCACTGCTCTAAATCCTATTGTGCAGCTGTGACACATATTAGAGCCATAATGACCCTGGGGAGGGATTGAAGCATGAGCAAACATTGGAGAGAACATAAACCATTAGATGCGCCGTAACAGTGTTACAGTGAACTGCATGGTACCCACAGAGAGCTCTGTGACAGCCATGGAGGCATCCGGTCCATGTCCTCCCGCCCACATAGAACGGGACACCAAATCTAGTGACAATCTTATTTTACTGTATATTCACTCTAATTTTTAGCTAATTTGTCTCACAATTCAGAAAGAAATACATCGTTACTTTCCTGAAATAATGGCCTGTGTCATTTTTTGACAAAAATGATTTTCTTGCCTAAATCATCTCCTCATAATACTGGCCTCTAAAACTGCCTACAGTTGAACAGATCATGTGATTCTACCCCTATAGTACACCGGCCTATGTCAAGAGTCTGACTTAGGCCATTTTATTTTGTCTTAGTCCAAAGACATTGTGACTTCGGCAATTTTACAAGCTTTTTTTAAGATGGCATTATGAAGCTAGCATTTAAGCTAGGTAGCTTTTTTGCGAGCATTTTGGTATATGAAATCTCACTTAAACATAATATTAGTAATCATAACATCATTTGAGCGGTATTACAGTATGCCTGCTGTGCAGTGTCTAAAGGCAGCTTGTGCACCCATATTACATTTGGTCCAGTTTTTTTGTGTTTTCTGAAAAACCTGAAAAAAATACTTGGGCTATTATTTTAGGAAGGTGACGACATGTCAAACTAAAAGATATGTTGCTCATGGGTAGCGTGGCCTTCTGCAAACCAAGACACAGAACCCCTAGTTGCTTCACGGCAGCACACTTCCTTAATAACTGGATGGCTTAAATGCAGAGACCCATTTCCCGAGGGCATTATTAAAGTATAATTCCTTTCTTTCTTTCTAACAATATGTTTATATGTAAAGAATTATTCATGTTTAATGTAAATTTGATTTGAAAATTGAAATGTCTAATCGAAATCGAAATGTTTGAAATATGCAAATAGCTCAATCTGCTTGTTTTTGAAACCTAATTTTAATGAAACCACGCCGACATCTGGAGGACGGAAGTGTGTGTTAGCTAGCTAGCGCACCTCACGGCTCTCATACTCGATCTCTGATGCTATAGGAGAGCGCTTCGGGCTGTCGGCAGCTCCAGGGTTAGCTCCCTTCAGTTAGCGTCATCCAGTGCAAACACAAGCATTAAAGGCCTGAGCCGTGACCACCACCATGACTCCCCACTCAGATCAGAAAACTTTCTGTTGTCTGATAAACTGGAAATTCATCAAATTCAGTGCCCCATAACTGCTCTCATATCTCTATTTGTCAAGCAGCTGTAGCTGTCATGTTTTAGTATGAGTGTGGCTTCCATGCATTGCAATAATACTTTCACTGAAAATGCACCCAACTTTTCTGCGAAATGGTCATAAATGTGTCCAGCAGAGGCCACACGTACACACATCTATAGGAGCCAGAGGAAATATCATAAAATCATTTATGTTTACAGCATTGGTGGAGAAAATGAAATGTCAGAGAACCAGAACCTTATTTGCACATTTCCTGCATAAATTGGAGTTGGTGCCACACTCCTATGCTCTTGTTTATCACACAATGTTGACATTTTCGGGATGGAAAAGCTTATTTGCATCACAGAAGTACTGCAGCACAAGGAAAACTCCTACCTCCCCGATGCTGTGTTTTTCTCATCATGAATGTACAATCAGTAAAGAGCTTTAATTGAGGAACAGCGTTATATGTGGAAGGGAAAGCGTATTGAAGAGCATGTTGTTGTTGTAGCGTCCTGGCCTAACATTGATTCTCAGATGCTGCAGCTTCCGATGCCATGTATTTATAACCCTCTCGCTGTTTCACACAAACCCAAAAACGTGATCCTTCACATTTTGAATCTCTAATCGCCATTAATAACAACAGTGGCATTCAGCAAGCTCGTAAGAATTTGGTTCTATTGTTGAATTGGCGGTTAAATGTGACGCCACACCTCTTTCTGATTTGTGCAAAAGGGCAGAAACAACATCAGTGCAGCTTGAGCAGCAGCACAAGCTGCCTCCCGCTGTACTGAACGTATTTGTCGACACAAATCAAACATACTGCTTTCTTTCTGCTGTAAGCTAGAAAAGTTGCACAAAGAGAAACCACTGATAATAATATTATCCAAATCAGATATGGCCTCCTACTAAGGATCTGGCTGGAGAACAATTCCTTTAGCTTTTACGATGCACTATTAACTAATTTGCACGGCAGTAAATAACAGCTCTCATTGGGGACAATGTCTCTTGGGGTCAGTTGTTTTTGGGAAGAAGAGCCATCGTACAGTCATCTGACGTGACAGAAAACAAGAGTGCAGCAGGAGCTTGGAGAGAGAAGTGCAGCTGGGAGAGAAATGTGTAGCTGAAGAGGTGAAGGAATTGAGTTTTTTATTTGAGTTCTGTTATTTACGACATGATTCTGTCTCAATTTGACAGGGGGAATGTGTGCATGTCTCTGTGTGAATAAATGCAACAGGCTTCAGTCGCTCGATTTAAGGTTCACAGAGTTGTGATGTGATTTGGCAACTCGAGGCCTTCTGAGCCAGAAGATTCGACATTGCATGCAGTTATTTAGGCCGAGACCTTCGCTCGATGCTCACCAGCTGCCACTATTACAAACAAATTGTTTGTGGTCTGGGCCTTACTTGAATCTATATTTGGATCTAAGACTTAAAGGAATAGTTCAACATTTTAAAAAAAAATTTGCTCATCCAGAGAGTTATCTCTCATATCTGTCTGATAATTATGAAGCTGAAACCAAACAATTAGCTTAGCATAAACAACTAGCATTGTGAAACTTGTCTTTAAAAACAAAAAGAATTAAACAAAAGCAATCATCCAACTCCCCGCAACATGACAAACTATTCAAGCGGAAGACATGATTTCGGCTTTGCCCTTGAGGCTCATAATCCAAAGTGTTCCAGTCGAGCTGCCCGGTGTCACCGGGGTACTCTGAGGGATGAAGCGGCTGTAACCTTGCAGCTCTCCGGAGTCACCAATTTCATGAAAGTCGCTCCATGAGGCAATAAGTCATCTATCACATCTATTGAACGCTCTCGGTCACCAGTAGGAACGGCGGCAACATCAATATAACTTAAAACCTTTAACACTGACATTCTCTCCTCCCATTGACTTTGAATCACAATAGACAAAAACTTTTGCCCTCAACAACTACATACATATATATATATATATATATATATATATATATATATATATATATATATATATATATATATATATATAAATGTAGTTGTTGAGGGCAAAAGTTTGTATATATATATATATATATATATATATATATATATATTTATATATATTTATATATATATATATATATATATATATATATATATATATATATATATATATATATATATATTCCTTTAGTGGCTAGATTGTATTTCTGCAGGTGGAAACTTATAAAATCTGACAACTTGCTCTAAAATAGTGTTATATAGACTGACAAACTTCCTGCTTAGCAAAGTTTATTTCCCACTACAGCTGCACATTTCCACAAACTGAGCAAACTACCCTCTTTTTAAAATGAAGGAGTACAACCCTAAGACATCTCATTGGGTCAGGTTATGTCCATTTGGGAGCTCCATGCATACATTCTACCTGACTCTGGAGGGTGGTAGAGATCAGGAGTCTTGAATTTTGAGTGAGTATGTAGGGTTTTTTGTAGGGAAAAAAATGAGCACAAGTTTGACACCCAGAAGTCTCAGCATGTGGCTCTACAATTTCCAACAATGGTATCACCAAGATGAAGGAAAAGTGAGCAAAGAAATCTTCATATGCGGAGTGGGTATCCACATAAAGTAAGGCATGGGTTTCTATCAAATGTGTCTTATCCAGTAATAATAAATCAATACATTTTGTATACTTAAAGTTAGTTAGTTAAACTAGTTCTGCATGTTAGGAAACACACTTATTCAATTTCTTATCGAGAGATGAATGAGAAGATACCACTCATGTCTGTATGCTAAATATAATGCTAACGTTGGTTAGCTGATATTAAAAACTGAAAAATATGTAGATAGACACAAGAGTGGCACCAGTTGTCTCATGGTTCTTGGCAAGAAAGCAGCACGTATCATTCACAAAATATCAGAATATCAGATCTGTATCAACGGATATTCAATTTTCAGCAGATTGTTGATTTTTTCATCATGTAGCCAAACTTCTTTTAACTAAACCATCTCATCATCATTCAAACCAAACATTGGAAACATTGGTATCTTGCTATAACATTCATCAAATGTGTGAGGATATATGAATACTACAAGTAAGGCATCACAACTATTACTTACCTGTCAGCTTAATATGTTCAATATCAATTTGCCCAAAAATTTGGAATATGAAACACATTTTTATCAAGAACAAGTGGAACAGACAGCCCTCCAGAAATGAGTACTTTCATTATATAGTACATCAACATCAGGCATTAAATCCAATCAGCAGAGGGGTAAGCTGCGGCCCAGATGATTGACAGCTGAGTCCGAATCGATGCCCGTTGCAATCTCGAAACCTTTTCCTGCAGCAATGCTTGATTGGACAGCTCAGCTGAGTCATGGCAGTCGGCCGTTGCTCTAATAAGGTCAAGGTCAGAATCACTGTTCTTGGTAAACACGTCCAGAATTCAGTTCAAAACACCAAAATTGGAGCCCTTGAGTCTAAAATGCAAACTGTATTTCACATGTATACTGTATAAAGTCAATCTGTGCATTGTGACTTTAACTGCTACGCTGTCAGGGACTAACTAAAGTAAAGGATGAATCAGTTTCTCCATGAATCTGCAGCATTTCTTATAATTCTCCATGAATCTGTCTCGTTTAAACGCACGATGAGACCCACCATGTATCTGAAGCTTAACCTTGTTTAAAGCAAATATTCCCAGTGAAACTAAAGAGCTGTATCAGGAGAGAGTTAAATCACTGGTTAAAACCTCTCTCCTCAGCTGTTTCATATTTTGCTGGTGTACTTTACCTGTTCCTGTTCAGAAAACATTGGGCATAAGGCTGTATTATTCTGCCAGATTCCCATGTTTGTTATTCTGAATTCCTGTCAGCAGTCATTAGTCTTCATTTATTCTCGTCCCCTGATCCCTCGTAGAAAAAAAGCGTATGACTCGTGGAGCACACAGAGGCCACCGGGAAAGTAAATATCCACTCTTTACGCCCTGCCAGATCTTTTTGTTTGAAACACGGCTGCATAGACTCGGATCCTCGACACAGGAGGTGAATTTCCTGGGCAAAGTACCAGTACTCTGTGGAGAATGTCACCGCATTTAGATGCAGCCATATTGTGTGCTTTTATACTTTAAGCCACTAATGTTTGCTATTAGAATTTGCAAAAAGGTCACAAAGTAACACAATCAGTGCTGGCATTTTCTTTTTGCATAACGACAGACAAACAATAATGTGGGCCTTTTTTTCAAGGCAGACATTTTCACTTGTGGCAGGAAAAGCACAACTGTAATGGAAACGAATGTAATGTCTTTAATTTAGGTGTATGAGCTATAATAGTCTTTGCCATGCCAGCATATAAAACAGCAGAAATAATTCAACGGATTTGCGGTGATCAGAAATTATCATCAGCAATATTGTTGAGGATTTCTATAAGTGTTTACTGACCTGCCAGCTGTAAAGTGAAGGTATAGGGTTAAGTTTAGGACACGTGACCATACATACAAAGTCTAACGGCATAATGATCAGGGTTCAAGAGATCAAAAAATATCATAGGGACACAGGTTTGCTACAAACGTCTCCTCTAAAAACTTCAATTGAAATATGGAGTGCTCTGTTTAGGGTATTCCAACAAAACACCTTGGAGGCTGTAGTTATGTGACAAAACACAATATTGCAACTGTTCAATAACAAAAATGTCAAATAAAATGTTGTAGGCCCGTTGAGATTAAAGTCTACCAAATGACATGTAAAACCTGTTCAGCCCTATGGTTGAGGGTGAAACAATTTTTTTATGTCAGGTCACAAGGTATCAATAAATCCTCCAAAAACATGTTAGGTATCAAATGAAACATATACGTCAGGGCTACAATATGTACAACCTCTTAACACAACTCAAACAATAAATAGGACTAGGGTTTAGGGTTAGGGAGAGGGCTTCAAACCCCATTGTTTGCTGCGTATGCATGTTTTTTAAAGGCCGCTATTAAAGACCCAATCGTTCCAAAGATAACGGACCTCACTCATTCATTTTGAGCTCATCTCCAGTTCATATTCACTTACGCAGGTTGTCAAACTCAATCTAAATCAAACAGCAAGCGAGTCTTTGGCTGTTTGCCTGCTTTTGCTGAAGGACAAATTAAACCCGTCACCGCCAGTGAGATGCACCTCATACCTGTGTGACACCTTAAGAAAAAAACTGCTCTAAATTAGCCATGTTTACGAATCAAGGGCTGTCAAGGTGATTAATTACCACCTGCATTCCCAGATAATATCATGTGACATCTGCCCTCTCCCTCCCTCTGAAGTGGTGGCAGAGATCACTCGTTCTCTTGATTAATTAAAAGAGCCCTATGGGTTAACATTTGCAAGCAAACCTTTATAGCCAGACAGCTTGATTCTTAAACCTGCCCTTCACACACACACACACACACACACACACACACACACACACACACACACACACACACACACACACACACACACACACACACACACAAGAGAGAGAATGTAGAAGAAGACAGGGGGAACATGTCAGATTTGACAGCTGAGTCCAGGAGTTGCATTAAAGGCAGACGGGACATAACGGCTAATAATATCACTTTGATCTACTTGTCCCTGAGGTTTGTATGGATGCCGCACAGAGAAAGGTAAGACAATGACTTACTCTCTCAAGACTAAATAAAAGATAAGAGGAAGCAGAAATGGCTTGTCCATTTCAATTGAAATAGCATCCTCACATGTGTATTTCAGCAATAAGGTACGAGAGGCAGTATTGTATTGTCAATAATGTACAGTTCAAGGGTTTTGTACCCTTGAACTGTACATTATTGTAGATACAGTACTGCCTGAAGTACCTTATTGTTTTTATAATACAGTTACCTGCAACATTATAAATAGTAATAGTAAAGTGTCTAACCTAACAGAGCAGCGTGTTGTTATTATATTATTATACAAGTATAGGCGCAAGAGAAACCCTCGGCGACACATGTTTGGTCACTGTTAAGCTTGAAATGACAACAAATTGTAACGCAATTAAAATCGACCTGTTATATTGAGTGTGCACTGATATGCACCGCTCTGGTAACGTAAACAGGCTGTACAGTACTTTATGGCCAAATAAACTACACCCCGTCATTCACCCTCAACCAATCAGAATGCTTGATTTGATCCACCCATATTATAATTTAAAGTTTAGACCTGTTGAGTGGTTTATTTGTTTTTAGATCAGCAAAATGCTTCAATACCTGTTTAAACTGTAAGCCCACAAGCATTGCAACGTGTGGTATGTGTGTGAAAAAATAGATGATTTAGAAAAAAAAAATAGAAGGAAGATATAATTGCTTTTCGCCGAGCTGCGTGTGCCTGACCTGAGCCCTGCACACTCGGGGTGAACCTGATGTTGGACACTTGCATGCAATGATTAAGAGTAAATATTGTGCATTAAAAGTAAAAAAGGATTGATTTTGCCCCTGGAGCCCTGACTCTTTAGTTGAGGAATGCTAACAGTATCATTTCCTTCATAGCCCATCGTAAACCAGAACAACGAAAAACATTCGTGCATGTGCAGAATCATTCAAATAGTTAATATGAATCCAATTTGGTGCAAATATGGCAATAGACACATTCATGCACAATGAGTGTACTTTTTAGATATGACCTTTTTTTTCACTTTAACGCAGGACTTTCACTTCAAATATTTCTAGTTTTACTTCAGAATGTGAACACTTATTCCACCACTGCTTAAAAGTATAATTTCTAAAGTTATTTCAAGCATACATGCGTAGAGAATTCTTGGAGAAGAAAGTTGAGGCATGTGTACGCGCCAGTCAGTTATTATCCAGTAGGGGCTGTTGAACAAGCCAGCAGTTCATATGAACTTACATGATTTATTCCTAAAGCTCTAGATTTACCAAGAACGCTGCATCACTCACCACCCCCACTTTGGTCCTGATATTAAAAATACAATTACCATATTTCATCACTTATGACAAGCCTTTGAAAGCACTGATAAACCATGACTGCATTATTATTTCCGCTCTGACAGGCAGTGTAATATATTTTACAGCAGTGAATTTCATTTCATATGTCATGGCACACTGCATTGCATTCTGGGGCCTCTAAACACGACCTCAAATCTCAAGCAAACTTCGGCTGTAATTCAATCACACATAAATGCTTGCTGTTAAAGCGCCACTTTGATGACACAGTGAGTTTCTAATTTACGATGATACGCTGTTAAACGCACAAGCCAAAGCCCAATGTTAGTCCTTCTGACCATCTTTCCTGCTGGCAAAGTTTGTGTGTATAGAGCAATTTAAAAACTAAAAAGCCCACTAATTTGCGTCATGTATAATAGCCTATATGAGCTCTGTGGGATTTTGAAGTAATATTGTTCTTTGCTCACAGGATTAAAGCGTAGTCACAGCTTTGAATATAAACCATTTGCACATCTTAAAATGTAATTAGTCATTAAGATATTTTCTTCGTGTTGCCGCCTCAGCCTTTTGTATGAGGCAGTCTGCTCTATCCTGATAGCAGCGCCACTATGACAAAGAATAGCGTTCTCATTAAACACTTTGATGTTTCACATCACCGCCACTGAAGTAGTTTGGCTGCAGGAGCAGTCCCTTTATTTACATGGAAACATATGGTGCTCCAATTAAATTATTTCATTGGTGTTTTTGTACTGAGCGCATTATGATTTTTTATGACAAATTGTCGCGAGGTGTTTATTATTAAAAACGCAACACGGATTGTGCCACTGTGTAATGCTGCTTTTATGGTTTGATCTTTGGGGCCTTTTGAGAGCTTTTTATACACGTCTGGGTTGAAAGTGACAATCACACACACACAGACACACACACACAAGCACACATGAAAGTGTGAAAATCTACTTGACTTTTGATAAATGATGGTTTATATCAAACATACATCTTATTTTTTATTTCTTTTTTTAATTTGAAGATGAAGTTAAATGTCATTCTATTTTTTTGTATCATGTTTTTTATTTCAAGCAATTTGACTTGTTTTACTGTCATTATGGCCTTAAAATTGATTTCATTACATTTTCATCCTCATTGTTGTATTGCCATTGGTATCAGAATTGTTGAATTTAGGAATTGTTGAAGTCCTTTCTGTTATTTCTAATGTCCACAGAGCAGCTAACAACACATGAGTAACAGTCACGCTCAATGTGTGACACTAATGGTGCGTTCACACCAAACGCATCAAAAAAATTTCGACGCGCATCAACATTTTTTCCGACACGCATCGAGAGAAAGTGTGTTCACACCAAAACAGCATGACTAATCGCAGCGCCACAAAGGGGGCGTGGCTTTTCTTAGCCGCTTCTTTCCTTGAAAAGAGCGATCTTTTCTGTTATAGACTATAGATGAAATGACCTCTAGATCTGCTTTATACTTGTTTTGAAAGTCACAAAAACGTCAGAACATCAAACTCCATGGTGTCTGGGTTCATACTAGTATCCGCAGTCTCACAACAGCACCTGAATGAAGCATCGAAAACTCGCGCGTCGCCCCGAGTTCGCCTCTCTCTGTTGTTCGTGCTGCTTCTACGCTTATGACGCGCTGCCCGCTGGAAAATACCTGTCTACGCAGCTTCGACGCAGCTTTGCATTGACTTTGCATGTAATCTGGATGCGCGTCGAAATCTTGACGCGTTCAGTGTGAACACAGCATTAGGAGCCCAGATACCTTAGTCCTGAGTTGCTCCTCCTGAGTTTCAGCCTCGGCTGTGTCTTCTGTTGCTTCTTTGGGGTGAATAGGATGTCTATGCAGCGAATAGGTTTACAGAAGAGCTCCTTAGCGCCATCTATCGTCGGGGAGAAACGAACGCACCTCAGCCCAAAACGGCAAAACCGTAAGAGTTGTAGGCAAGACCCGAAAGCAAACACACAAGACGAGGTAGTTTGTTGCAAAAAACAAGGTTTACTCCGGCAAATCTCACAACACCGCGATGACATCCAAAGGACATCAAAAGACACACTGGCACAGTACAGACAGTACAAACGAAATACACAGGGGAACGAGGCACAGGTGGAAACAATCAGGGCGGGGCTTGCAATCAGACATGAGGCTGGCACATGAGGAGGGAGGAGTCTGAAACAAGAGACAAGGTGAGTGACAGCCGACACAACAGAAAACAGCCAGGGAACACAAAACTCCCCAGGAGGTCTTGGCGTAACAATAATGTCTTATTAGGCATCTTTGATGCAAGCCCGTGTCCTAAAAATTACGTTCCCCCGGAACTAACACGCATTTTCAATTACGTTTAAATAGAAACTTATTTCCTCCCTGATTAAGTTTGTGTTTGACACAGGGCTCTCAAGTGTCACGCATTGAGTGTGACTGTCACTCATTTCGGTCTTAAGTCACGCCCTCCCGCCACAGATCGTATTTCTCACGCTGAAAAAAAAAACTCTAGGCTATTTAATGTGCCGCAGCACGCAAACTTGACCTGGTCGCACTGCCATCACCATGGAGGAATCAAGCACGTCTCCCCCAAATGCCCTGGAGTTGTTCAAGCAAATTCAAGCATATTTAAATTTCTAAATTCTACGGAGGAAACGGAAAGGGGCGGTGTGAGGCCGGTAACGGGGCCGGTCTGAAGACCGCTTGCCCGAAGGTGCTGGTAACGGCACGCGTCGCACCGGGTCCGTTCTTCTCTGAGTCCGGTTCGGGAATGCAGCGCAAAACCAGCCCAAAGTGGGTGATAAACTCCATGTAGAAAATGGAGAAACTTCATTTCTAGTCAAACGTCATCGAAAATGCGTATTAGTTCTGGGGAAACGTAATTTTTAGGGGACAGGGTTGCTTTAATACACTTTGAACTACACTTATCTGTATGTTGATTTATTTATTGACAGCGAGGAAGAGAGATTGATTGATGCACAGAAACTACAGCACAGATATTAGATACATGGACAAAGTTGTGAGAGAAAGTGAGTTACAGGCACTACAGTATGTGATCATCCTTTGACACCAAAAGATTTAACTGGAATTATGTCTCATCCATCTTGTTTTATGTCTCACAAATCATGTTGAGAAATGTTTCAGAGGATCATTCTGACTTGAGGAGCACTTCAACACCACGTAACGCTTCTCTGGGCTGATTGTAACAATCAAGCAGCTCTACCTACCTGAGCTCTGACGGACTCGTAAAGGCTGGTGTTAGATGATGATGAGGAATCTAATCACTTATGACCTTAAACATGTGATGAAGTACTCCACATACAATAATGTCTGTGCAGTATGAAAGAAAACAAGTGTTTCTGGTAATGACCAGAAAGGCTTTGACATACAATCCTGCAAAAGTGTTCCTCGGGAAAAAACATCACGTTCAAAAATCATGAATATATGAATAGGTTGATTTTTATAAACCATTCTGTAGCAGTACAAGTAGAAAAACTTGGACTTGAAACAGTAGCTGAGTTGTGGGAAAAGTAAAATCAACAATATGGAAGTCTTTTGTGTTAAGCAGTCACAGTGAAGCTAAATGTTTGTGTCAATAATTGATTGTGTACATCCAGCGCAGTGCTAATCGATACAACGTTCTCTCAAGGCTCGCTGTGTCAGCTAACTGATGACGAACTCGCCTTCCCAAAGCAAATTACAAACTCTCATTTATTATTAATCAACTGATTTCATTTATTCTCAGTCTTTGGGCTTCTGATGCATCGTTTACCAGTTTTCTCCAGGTAAAAAAAAATGAACTTGATAGCATAAAATCCTATGAAGACGAGTATTTTAAAATTGCTTGTCTGTCTTTTGAAATCTATTACAGCATGCTGGATCAGAGCCTCATTACGGGCTGGACTTTGTGAGCCGAATGTTCATTGTCTCTGACCGTTCCCTTAAGTCCTCCCCCAACAGGCGTATGTCAAAGCTTTTGGATTTCTCCACTTAATAAAGTTCTGTGCATTCGGCTCTAATGAGAATGATTCTTGTTCGCTAAAGAGTTTCAAGGATTGCGTCTTTTTTAATCACCTTTCTAAAACCAAAAACACAAAAGGGAAAGTGTAATAAAAATGAACTAAACTGTGTGTTTATCTTCTCTAACGCACGCTGCAAATATTAGCATGCTAATTGACTTTCAACCTACAGCAGTGTTACTTTCAAAGACAATTATCTAATTATATTTTTATGTCGAGGTAGAAGGTACAATTGAACAATACTGAATGAGGACTGGAGCATCCTCCCTGAGGGACCCCACATATTGGAGTTCAGAGTCGTAGCGGCTGAATCCTGCTCTGTATCCTCCAGTAAATCAGCCACACTTGTGTTAGACAGCGGCGTAATGTATTTTTTTGTTTTTATGAATAGAAATAGAATGATTAAAGCATAAATCGAACGGCTGTGTTGCAAGATAATTTTTTCCTGCATTACAGTTTGAAGGCATCCAAAGATTATGTTAGAATTAATAAAGTTTAAAGATTCTACATTTTTTACAGTACTGTTCTGTACAAAAGTATTGGGCTACTTAGCCCTACACCCTTTGTATGTTTCAATGTCTCATAAATTAATCATCATCTGACATTCATTGAGTTCTATGATTCATTGTAATCATGTTACGTATCTCTATAGTCCTTTGATTTTCAGGCTGCTGAAAAAAAAAAGTGGTTCAATGAAACTATTTACATGTAAAGTAATTTCCAGCGCTTTCTTTTTACCTGCCATTGAAACGCTTCAAAGCAGAGAATAATGCTTCGTCTGAGAGAACGTGTCCTGCTCCGCCTCCCAAGGCAGAGTTTAATGAGACTGACCTTTTGAGGATGGAGAACCCAACTCGTTCGCAGCATATAAATAGCAACGAACTCTGACCTAAAGATTCAGGATGCCATCAAAGCTTGTCAGTGCCCCCCCCCCCTTCTCCGTCTATGACTCACCCATCTTCAGGAGGCCCTCTATTCGCTTTGACACAATGACAACAGGCTGAGCACATATATTCAGTGTAGTCGGACTCCCGGGAGGTTTGTGGTGGCTCTCAGTGTTGGGCTGCAGCGGCAGATCAATGCGGCGTGACTCTCAATACAGCTGAGATGTCGGGAGCTGTTTTTCTGCCGTGTTTGAGGTTACGCTCAGCTACTCACGAAAGGGGAATATTGCATGCTTTAAAAGTGAGCCCACCTTCACGCTCGTATTGCAGAATCAGGACGACAAAGTGGGAGTGTCGTGTTCCTCCTCCGCGCGTCGGTTTGCACTTTTGGAATGAGGAGGATCACGACCCTTTCGGACCACCCTGCCTGCAGGTCCCTCGCTGCTTGTTCAGATGTCATTGAGTGTGTGAGGAATAAGAGGAGGAGTGTGCACTGCATAGTATGAAAAATGTAAGAAGAGGTGTGAGTTGTGTATGGATGTAGAAACCCCCTCAAGGAAGACTCCGGTCCGGAGTCAAAAGAATAAGTCAGACACAAACACAATCCCCGAGGTATGCTGGGATTCATGATGCCATTATACTTATTGTCTCTTGCTCACCCTTTCCAGAAACGTTCCTATTCTTTGCGATACAGAATTGTATTTACAAGAAGAAAAACAAACTTAAAACTAATTAGTATCTGTTTAGTGTGAGGGTAAAAATAAGCCTATTGGGAAATGAAAAGAAAGTGTTCCTACATCAAGTCAAACGGCAAATGAATATGGTAATATATTATATATATATATATATATATATATATATATATATATATATATATATATATATATATATATATATATATTACAACTGAGTTGACAACTGTCAGTCACCAGTA
The DNA here is from genome assembly GCF_023055335.1 of Clinocottus analis. NCBI lineage: Eukaryota > Metazoa > Chordata > Actinopteri > Perciformes > Cottidae > Clinocottus > Clinocottus analis. The sequence goes on along the minus strand of NW_027175965.1, from coordinate 485,200 downwards.
AGATCAAGTGCAGTAAATTACTAATTAGATCAGGTGACAATACGTCAGTTCAACAAAGGGTTCAGTGCAATAGTGAACACTTTAAAGGTATTCGTTTTGTAAATTACGGTGTATTTATGTCTTGTGAGATATACGTGGGGCCAATAGGACGTGTAAATGAAAATGAACAGATGTCTGGACAGTAGTACAGAAAGCATCTCCAGTGCAGAGATGTGTAGGAGTATGCAGACATGGCTGACCTTAGCATCTGCTCCGTCTATATGACTCAGGGCAGAAGAACCTCACATTTCCTCACCGCACAGTGTGTAATTGAACTGGACAGCTGAGTGAGGAATGGATCTCTAGAGACCTTATAGCTGTAATCAGGAGGTGTCTAGTTCAGATCCCATGTGGAGTGGGGCAGAGTGGCCCAAAGTGAGAGCTATTATCTGACCTCTCCTCCGAAGATGTTCCTGAAAACGATGCCTGTAGGCTGAGTCTACCACTGTGGGTAAATGCACCATCCTCCTAGTAAAATAATGAATTTTCTCTTAGTGGTTCTGACAACTTTATGCACTGCTATTTGTCTGTGAGTGGTGCCAAACAGGACAAGGAGTAGTTGTGAGTGGTTTTATGTCCTCCAGGACAAGAGGGATACACCATGGCGGTACTTAAGACTACTGCAGGCGGCTGGAGTGTGTTGTGATGACACCTCTCAGCCACCGGTCTCTCTGTCTGTCTTTCTTTGTGTTTATATCTCTGGATGTTTTCCCTCCCTACCTCTGTCTGGGTCCAAGCCGCCTCTCATGTTCTTGTCTTATAGCCGCAATGTTTCAAAGCCTGTCAGTAGGACAAGAAGATGTGTGCTGGTGCTGGTGCTGCTGCTGGTGTTGGGAGATTTGCCCTGGGCACGCTGCTGATAGTGGATGTGTGGATCTCAGCTTCACACCATCTGTCTTACTTTCAGCAGTGGTGTACAGGAACAAAACAAAATACTTTGTTACTGTTAAGTCATTTTTTGGAGAGCTCTACTCTACTATTTATATTTCTGTTGACTTTTACTTTTACTTCATTACATTATGCAAAGAAAAATGAAACTTTGACTCCGATACATTCCCCCTGAAACCTTCGTTACTCGCTACAAAATCGAATCCATCAAGGACTGCGGTGGAGACAGACTCCACGCAAGCAGGTTTGGCAAATCACAATATTATACATTTGCCCTCTACATCCTCTCGTCCAGCGGTCCCAAACCGTTTTTTATGCCATGTTGAAATGGAAGCAGCCATGTTGAAAATGGAAGCAGGGTTTTCGTGCTTTTTTTGGTGATCTCAGGATATTCTGCCTTGGTTTTAATCCAGAACGCCTGCAGAGTTTATTTTAGGGAAAAGTATCACGTAACCTCTTGACATGTGTCAAGAGGTTACGTCTGAGGTTCCGCACAGATGGATTTATCCAGTTGTATCCAGTTATTTTTCCAAATGAAACATCCTTCCGGCCTTGATTTTTTTTTTCCCTCGAATTTATTTTCATTCATTCTTTCTGTGCGGTCCGATACTCACGGACCCACGGACCGTGCTGGGTGGAAGGAGCAAATGGACGCACTGTTACAACTCCTTTACGTCATATTGCTTTTTGGATAATTATGATAATGAGTTCATTGCAGATGCAAAAGTATACGTATATACAAAATTACTTTTGATACTTCAGTACAGTGAAAATCAGAACTTTAAGACTTTTACTCAAGTAGTATTCTAATAGGCGACTTTTCACTTTTACTCATTTTCTATTATTTATTACCTCATGACAACTGAAGTCACCCAGAATGCAGTTCAGTTCGCTAAACAAGCAATACTAAATCCACCTTTTAGGGTTATTAAAATACACTTATAGTCACTTTATTACACTCCATTGATCCCGCTGCCATTTTGTAGTCCACCAGAGTGCCACAAACATATTTCAATAATTTCTTTTACATAAATACTCAAAATGTAAAGAGTCAATATGGCAACTCCTTTCCCACCATTTCAATATTGCAGAGGCAATATGTGCTTCACAGTGTGAACACGTTTCATTTTACAGTTTACTGTCAGTGTTGAAACAGGAGCTGTGGGTCAATATTTGAACAGAGACGGTTGCTTTTTCCAATGTGATCCTACAGAAATACTTGAAATGGACGCCACCTGTTAGCAAAGCGCTACACGCTAGCAGTGTTATGTGCAAAGTGACATGACTCGGAAACAATTTAACATTAGTTTTAAGCAACAAAACCACTTTATGAATTTAGAAAAAAAACATATGGTTGTGGCTAAATATATAGATTTAAACTAAGTAAAATAGATATACATGTCACGGACATCACTTATACTTTTAACTTTACAAAACCTCGCCAAGGTTAGATTGTTTGACCAATTGTGTCCCATCAATTAGCTTTTACTTGATTACACTATTTATTGTTCCCACTCATATTTTGTAGTGTATACGAGTTCTACATATGTATTTAAATATGTGTTTAATATTAACTTAGGAATCTAAAGAGTCAATATGGCAATTTCCTTCCAGAAAATGCTGTTTTCCAGTCACAGCGTCGGGAGACGTGCACCAATATTTGACCAGAGACGGCTGCATTTGTCTTCCTGCTTAGCATTCTCTTTGAAAGACGGAGAGGTTGGGGAAGTATTAACTGCAGAGACCTCGAGTTGTGACTCGCATAATGACACGAGCACATCTGACAAATAGACACACGCAGCTGGCGCATTAAGATTCATAAAGCATACATATCCTCTCAGCGAAAACTTTTGTAAAGTCTGGGTCGAGGTGAGCGTTTGAGAGCGTCTATGAAATATGTGTATCAGTGCTGAATGATGGTTGTTGATGGTGACCTAACTTGTTAATAAAAATAATAAAAAACGGACCGCAAGGCCTTTTCCCTAAGAAATCTATACCATGATAGACCTTATCGGACTGGGAAATGCTCACACCTTTCAAACTCAACCCCTTGTTCTTAATACAGGCTGATACATTTATAGTCTCAAGTCTGATGTCATCAGAGTTATGTGACGAGTACTCCTCATAACATCACACAATAATTATAACTTATACACTCATCTTCACCTGTAAAGTCGGTGAAAATGAGTAATTAAGAAGTAAATCCTTACGCTGCGGCGCTTCATTTTGCCTCAACATGTGCAGGGAGAACGTCATGTGCTTTATTCTGAGGTCTGTCTGTCTGGGTGTTATTAGAACTGTCTTCTCTGAAACCAGGACTGTGATTAGTGTCCGGGCTGTCGAGGAGTAATTCTGCTCCAGAGGGCTCATTGGCTCCTTTAACACCCGCTGTCATTAAACCCCAGTGCCCGGTAAAGCGATTATTCAGCGATAAAGTTTTAATTGCACCATTGTCTGTGAATAAGGTGGCGGGTGGATAATAAGGGGTCCTGGGAAACGCACTCAGCGGCCGGGCAGTGACGTGCCTTCGAGATGAGCGTCACTCTGAAGAAGAGAAACATTTTTTAAAATTTTTTAAGTGAAATGATCTTGGCATTGGCACATGTGCTCCTATTTTTCCAGCGTCTTTGTTGCTTTTTGCTGATTTACAACCACTTGAATTTTGGATTAAACAAGCTTTTTTTTGATTTTTTAAATCACCTTTTGTTTCATGAATCATGTCAGAATAATCAATAATTCAATTCAGTTTATTTGGTATAGACCAAAATCACAAGTACAAAATTTGCCTCAGGGGGCTTTGCAGCATGTACACATAAGACATGTCTGTCCCCGGACCTCACATCGGATCAGGAAAACCTCCTCCAAATACTGACAGTAGAAACCATTTCACAAGTACATTCACTACATACCAGTGTTGTTAAATGTCCCATTAATACTCACAATACTCACATTGTCCCATAAATACTCACATTGAAACATTACCCTTCAACAACATTGTGGGATTCTGACTCACTAATAAACCACCAGTATCTCTCTGAATACTAAATCCTTTCATGTAAAGAAAGCCTGGACTCTTCTCACCCCGTGAGCCAGCAGATTACTCCGATCATATTCTCCATGAACTCATATCCTTTACCAGTGATGATACTTGATAGAGTTGCATTCAAATACAGGGAATTATGGCAAATGTATATATATATATCGACATTTCATTATCCCCGTCATCATAATTACCAGTATATAGTGAAACCCGATAGTTAAAAGCAGTTTGGGAAAAAAGGGCGAGCAATTTTAAAAGTCAGCCAGGAGAAAAACAAAAAGTGCTTTTTAATGCAACAAGCCTTCAGGGTCTTTTCTTTGCTCCTCTTTCAGCAAAGAGATGGCTGGCAGTAGGTATCTGACACCAATGCATTTCTTTAAGCCTTACAGGATGGAATTTGTTGTGATTTTGTGATTGTCGCTTGATATCGCGCGTAACTCTTTTTCTTTTTAAAGGGATGAGAATAGCTCCTCTGCTCTGGCATCAGGACAAACATGCAGCCTCATGTGTCTCTCTTTTGAAAGATTTGGCATATGTATAATCAACTTTGAAATAATTTATTGAGCTACCAGTTGGGGTTTGGCATTTTGGCAGTTAGAGCATTGGGTTTTTTCTTTTTAGATGTGAAAGACAGTTTTACGGTACACTAAACCGGAGGAAAATTGTCTTATAAATCGTTCTGCTTGCATAACCCTCTCCATAGATCTCTGATGCTTCAAGTTTTGGCTCAAGCCCGCGGCACTTCTTTGCACATCAAAAGATGGACTGGTAAAAAAAAAATAAAAAAATTTAAGAATGCAAACCTTATTAGTATGCCCAAAAGCAGCAACACAGTATACACACACAGACAAGGCTTTACACCATCACGAAAAGGATTTATTTCCCCCTAAACATTAATAAGCCTACAACAACGGCTTTGTTTGAAGTGTTTTATGTTTTCTCCATCAATTAGGGTCCCTGGTCTATTGAAGCCATCGTACTTTTTACATAAGTGGTGGCGACAGACAATCTTATAAAATGAACAGAGCCATCAGAAGAAGCCCAGCGAGAAGAGGTCATGCTTTGTCGTCTCCAGGGTAATTTAGTTTAATGACAGACTAGTGTTGTACCATCAGTGGCTCCAGTGTCCATCCTGGGCTGTACAATTGAGGCTCATCTTCACCCCCAAAAATATTTTTTACAGAAGATAATGGAAGAAGGGTTTCCACTAATGTATGCTTCTAATAGACTTTCCTCACGGAAGGTTATTACAGCAGCAAGCTCTCAAGATGACCAATGTTGTTGTGACAATAATCTCTTGCTGGTAAAATATCTAAGTATGGAGGTTGGACTAAATATTTGGCTAAGCAATTTCACCCTTGCCGTCATCAATTTCTTTGATTGCCCTAGAACACAACTTAACGTGTTCAGAAAATGGTCTTCTAGATTTTTCTCAGGAAATTATTTGTATCTGATTTTGAAAGGCGCTGACATATGATGTCATCTGGCCAAATAGGGTCAGGTGGCGTCAGAAAAAAAAGAAAAAGCAGAAAAGGAATGTGGTCCTTTAGGACTTGTTGGCCTTCATTGGCTGGTGCTAGATGAAAAAAAGTCAGAGCTATCACCCAAGTCAGAATAATCCATTGTCTATAAGCAAGGGATGCCTGCATGCCGCCTGTACAAAGCGTTTTGCTCATTAATGCAGTAAACACAAACAAAGTTTGACCTGCCTGTGGCACTAGATTAAAACTCAAGAGGTCACCAAAGGATGCATCCTCTGTGAACCGTGAATATCTATAGCAAATATATTGGCAATCTATTAGTTAGCTGCTGAGATATTTCTGGGCCAAAGAGGTGGATTGATATTGACATCTGGAGAGCTAGAGAGCTGGAGAGCTAAAGAGCTAGAGAGCTAGAGAGTTAGAGAGCGAGAGAGTTAGAGAGCGAGAGAGTTAGAGAGCTGGAGAGTTAGCATCGTTTTAAACAGCGTTATGTGTAACATGAATTTTTGGAGGTTTACATGGAAGAAATTCTACTTGGTGCAATAAACACATTGCAAAAGTACAAAGACATAATGTAAAATAAATATAGGAATATTTACATTAGAATCTGAAAAAAATATTAGAATACGTAAATGTATATAGCTTTAGTGTCTATAATCGAACTATTATATATATATATATATATATATATATATATATATATATATATATATATATATATATATATATATATATGTATATATATATATATATATATATATATATATATATATATATATATATATATATACATATATATGCATTAAAAAAACAAGTACAACAACATACAGAGTAGACCCAGTGGTTCGATCCTCATACACCTTATGTGGCACACGCTTACAGTTTATTGGAACATTTTGTCATGGTTGTATTATCACTGTGAATGAGAATATTTTTTTGGCCCTCTTGAATTCTGCTTCCAGAGTTGATGAAGTAATCAGTTGTTTAAGATAAAAAGCCACTCCGATAATGTTCAACATTCAAATATGTAACGCCCCCTCACCCCTCCACCCCCCCCACCCCCCCCACCCCCACCCCCTTCCTCATGTCAGCATGTGGAGACAGACTGATGTAATATTGCCGATACTGTCCTGATCTCTTGAAACCTTCTGATTGCTAATTTCACTTCTATCAATACAGCTCCACACCTTGCTCTACTCCCTGGAGAAATTAACAATGATTGATCTCTTGTATCTAGTTCCTTTCTTCCCTTTATGGGGGAGTTCCCAATATTCTACATACTAATGATCTCGATGAGTTTCTGCTCCAGTTTCCCCTCCATGTGAGAGAAAAAACAACCAAGTGAGCTTTCATTTGGGAAATTAATTTCCAGGCAGAAAAGTCTGCCTGCCTCTTGACATGACAAGGGAGGGGGCGTGATAACTAGTAATTGACCTTGTTGTGTTAGCATAGTGCCAGGTAAGGAGTACATCCAAGTGGGTGCATGGCCTGCTGGTATTTACCAAGTATTTAGTGAGGGATGTGTGCCGCCACAGGTCCTTTTGGTGGAAACATTGACCTCCACTCTTGTTAAACATGCACTTATCTTTGAAAATAACATCATGTACAAATCCATCTCTGACCTTTCAGAAATGTAATTCCATCACTATCAGTGTGGCCGAAAGGAGCAGGGCTGGATATAAGATAATAGTCTTTTCTGATTGAAACGGCGATACGATTGGTATGAAGTAGGCTAATCCTGGCTTTAAATTACCAGCAGTTCAGTGTTCTCATACATAATGCATTATGCAAATGTTGTGATATAAATATCTTAATCATGTATGTCCTAAATGATGTGTCACTGCAGGCTTCACAGCAGCTACCTCCTGATTGCAAGATATCCCTGCCTCCGCACCTGTTTTGATATTTCATCATTTGAGCACCGAATGTTGTTTTTCTGAGTTGAGAGGTTTCAACGACCTGGATGCATAAGGTGAATTTAGTACTTACTGGTGCTTGTGTTTTAGTAGGTCCTTTGTTGTTCTTGTGTTCTTCCTAAAAATACATGTTCCTGGATGCAGCAGCAATCCTTTCATAACAAGTGGGGGAAGATCATTACTCAAACCTGCAATACATTATTTCTGTTGGGGGAGGGGCAGCGGAAACGGTTTGTGAATGCAGCTGAACCTGTGAGCAAACATCCAGGAGTTACAGAACATGTATTAAGATTCATTTGGAGTGAAAGCCCAACATTTCCTCTATTTTTACCTCCGTTTTTTGACTCAACGAACTAGTCGGCAACTAGTCGCCAACCGTTTGGTGCTCAGCAACGAGAGCGATGAGAATAAACCAAAACCCTAAAGTTGTGGACCAGACAGCCAAACAATGAACTGAAACTCACTATAACGCTCCGTAGGGCTGAAGGGACAGGGTTTTCCCGCTTAATTAGGCCTCTTTGAAGCGCTGCCACAGGTTTAATTTCTTGTCCCCTGGTTGGGTTGACCCATTTTGCATGCAAATTACATGAATAATATCTAGAAATAAAAGGGAAAAGAAGGCGAGAACATAAAGCAACAGGTTAGTTTGTGTGTCAGTGAATAGTTCTACAAGTCTACAGAGCTATATGTATAATCATGCTAATATACTGTATCTAATACCATTTTATGTCACACTACATATGTATGGTGCTACTCTGTAGATATTGCAAAACATTTGGCAATGATAGCAGTGTTGTTTGGACTTTAAAAAGCCGCGTGTGTGGTTTGGCAGTAGCATATTTGGAGTTTTGGAATTTGGCAAAACCATCGCTATAGCTAATCAAAAGCAGCCAGACAGCCTCTGGCAACCCTGTCGGGGGAGTTGCAAATTCAGTCAATAGGATTATCACCACGAGCAACCTTTTTCACATTGTCCCATTGTTTTCACATTGTACATGTAATATTCCCCTGTGCAAATGCTTTAGTAGAAGTATCTTACAGCCCTTGAATGGATGCACGAAATTACTTTCCAAACATTGAGTGAGTTGCTGTATCTGGACAGTTTTTACTCGTCCGATTGACAAGTGGGGTCTTTTTTTTGGGATGAATCTGCATACCAAATGCTTTATCTTCAGCCGAAATGACCTTGTTGAGTTTGGGCATTGATCAGCACATCGACTCATCCACTGCGATAACTCTGAAACCCATTTATCACGGGCTAGGTTTTAGCCTGCTGCGGCTACATTTACTGGCAGGAAATCAATCTGTTCTTATCAGTTAATACACTGACGGGTCAAGGCAGGAATATGTGAACATGTACAGTACAAGCCAAAGCTCTGATTAGAAAGGATGGAAATGTTCAGTAATGGGGAACGGGGGAGGGGGAATTAGAGTGGAGAGAGGTCAAATCAGAAACACACGTGATTATATGTACAATACAGCACTAATTATACATCATACATCAGTCTCATTCTCTCTTTTAACGGAAACTTAATGCATTCAACGCTTCTTCAAGCGTCTCCAAGGAAGCCCGACTGCTGGCTTCGGCTGCCTGGAAAACAGGACACATTTTGAATTTTTGAATTTTTTGCTTCTTCAAATACTCATGAAAATGGTCGAAGTGGTGGCGCACGGCCCACAGTCCAGACACGCCGTGCAAAGCAGGACTTGCATACAATGGCAACATCTGTATGTGCGGGAATTGTTTTAATTTGCATCCTGTGGCTGAGCCCCACACACACACACACACACACACACACACACAAATAGTCAGACAACAAATGTTGCCATAGGAGTTGACTTGTGTGGAAAACAGGGAGAATTTCCCACAAGGCTTGTACATTTATGTCGTATAATGAAGCAATCCCAGACAAACCGGGTGTTTGCAGGTGGGATTGTGTGTGTATGTGTGTGTGTGTGTTTGAGATAAACAGGAGGAGCAGGAAAGAGAGAGGGTGGGCTCTTTTTTCTTTTTGTTAATTGTGGATGTATCAGGTTTTGGCTGGATTAAGTAGTCACTTAATTACATGGTCTGTTTGTTGTGGGGAATAAATAACAAGTGGCAGAATTGTACTTGGCGTCTCAGAACAAAGCCCATGCAACAACGTGTCATTTGCAATCACAGCTTACAGCACCCAGAGAGACAAAGTCAATACCGCCTAATGGACACAAGAAATCTGTAACGTGTCCCGTCGTCTGGTCCAGAATGCTCATTCGGTCCGGCTGTGACGGCACCGTGTTCATCAACTGCATTATGACAGAGGGTTTGTGAACTGAGCCTCCACCTTAGATGGATGGATGGCAATATTTACTTTGTTTATCCCCTAAAAAAATAAGTCATTTTTACTGTCCACAAAAGTGGAAATCCGCCTTCCGCTTCACCGGAGAGTTAAAACACACGACAGTAAATCACAATACGTTCAATAAATAGCACAACATGCCACAATGGTGTTTACGAAGTTACATTTTCTGGGATGCTGCAGCGGCTCCGCGGCGTCTCCCCGAGGATGGGTTTGTGAACTCTTTAATGAACAGGAGCGGACACAATTTGTTTGCGTCTCACATAAAACACCCCAGAGTTCTTCTGCTCTTTCCCACTAGCCATATTTGTAATTATTAAAGGGTCAGTGAACCCAAGACATATGTTTGATATGCTGAGTTTTATATCCCCCTCTGAAAGTTAGGCTCCCGCGCCAATACATGAAAGATGAATGAAACTGCATTTCTATAGCCTCGCTCATTGTGGATAATATATTATTCAAACAATAGTTTGTGTGAATCATCCATTTAACCCATACATCATATTAAGATAAAGGAAAGCGTTAATTTGGCTTCAACAATGACTTTTAATGAGCTGAAAGCAGTCTTCATACATCTGTACTTCAATGTGAGTGTTTCCTTCAGCATGTGTTGTCCTTGTGTATCGCTTTACACTGTGAAACGCTTCCACAGCAGTTCCCTGAAGCCCTGCAGCTGTTTGAAGGCAGCAGGACACATACAGTATGTTGAGGAGTGCCGAGTCTGAGCGCAGTGCCATCACGCACGACCGCCCAGTGTGTGTACTGTCATTAAATCACACGCAAATGACGCCAGAATACAGAATAACCAATTGTCGGATTGATGCAATTCCATACGAAGCTTCAAAAGGTATCGATTTCCTGAAGAAGTGTCTCTTCATTTGTTGAGTCACTAACTTCATAAAAAATGCAGAGCTAATTATCACTGAACACTGTAACAAGCTTCTTTTATTAAACAAATGAACAATGCTGTCAGAACAGTCTCAATTTTCCATCTTCTCCCACTGCGAGCCGAATCAACGCTATAGCCATTTGGATCATCACCTGTGTCACTTGGATAAAGCGCAGTTCTGCAGTCACAAAGGGAAGAACAATATTAATACGATCTCGCTGAATCCCCGGTTCACATGAGCGGCTCGACCCCGGCCACGCCTCTGTCCGTGAGTACGGTCCTCTACCGCGCGAGCACAGCGGCTGTGATCAGCCTTCAACCCAAAGCCAACCTGAATCTCCCCATTTGTCTTGTGCTCTGTGACTAATGAACAACAGAGGTGGAAATTTACTGAAGCCAAGTGTGGCGGAGATGTGATCATCCACCCTGAACAGATCACGCCGCTGTGTAATAATAGATGGTAGATGTCTGCCATTACGACCTTCCCTCTGCACTGCGGAGCACTGGGAGCCACATGAAATCAAATTACCGCTCTGGAGGAAGTTCACTCTCCTCACCCGACATTTGCCCTATCTGTCACTCCGTCTCTCTCTTTCTTCTCATCCCCCTCTTCCTTTTGGCCTCCTCTGCTGGCTCCTCCACCTACAGGGGCCGGTTTAGAAACTCCCTTCACTGAAAAATATGTGCAGCCCTGTAGGACAATAGAAAACTGTGCATTAACAATTGCCACATTGGTTACTCAGTGTATTGAATGAATAACAAATGGACAATTTATAATAATACACAACATTATCATTTGCAACTGAATCAATAAATGGCTTCTGTTTGTACTCGGACACCTGTATCCAGGAGCAAGACACTTTGCACAAGTCTCTTTGTGGATATTTGGCTTTTCTCCGCCATCATTGTGTGTCCCTCTGAGGTGGTTTGTCATAGCGTTGTGTCTCTGTGTCCCTTGTGGTCTTTTTGCATCTCTCTCTTGTTTTTATATCATTTTGTCTCTCTCATGGTCATTTTTTTGTCCCTTTTGCTTTTTATTTCATGTCTTTTTGTGGTCATTTGAATGACTTTCCAATAAGAAGGAGGTCACCAGTGTTATTACACATCATCCCACTCCGTCGCTGTCTGACCCTCCCTCCATCTACTCTGCTCGTTCTTCCATGCTGTCTCCTACTCTGACTCTGTGATAGAGGAGGAATTGTGGGAGAAAAGAGAAAGTGCAGCGATCCTTTGAGATCTCATAAATTCCAGATATTCTTGCCGAGACTCCCTAAAAGTGCTTGGGAGTGCATTCAGCGAGTCCATAAGTCACAACATTGTCAGAGAGGCGATGGTGATGCATGAGGGCGCCGGCGCTCAGTTCATTCCAGAGCAGGTACTCTCCGTCAGATAAGCGCAACCTTAATTCCTTCCGCTGGCCTAATGTGTTTTTAATGCAGCCCGGTGACTTATGTTGCTGTCAGTCGGGCGGCCTCATAGGGATGCCAGGATGCTAGTGGGCGGCAGACAGGGACCAGGAAAAGGTGGCAAGGATTAATCGTAGCGGCAGAGGCATAACACATTTGATAAAATCCGTATTGACTGAGATCACGTAGAGGGCTGCATCTCTGGAAATCAAAAAAAAAAAAAAAAAGAAAAGCGGGATGCTCTGCTTGTCTCGACCGCAGGATGAATGAGCTCAGTTTCCTCAAACGTGGATTTGATGGAACTATACGGATTGACCTCAATTGATGTCGTCGATACAATGCGGAGGCGGGTAATGAATTGCAAGTCGTGTTTTTAAGCCTTTGAAGACTTATTGTACAATCACCACAAAGCAAATTCATCACAAGGCATGTGTCATATTGAACAGACACGTTATTTAAAACCAGAGGGAATGTATGGTTTCCTCCAAAATGTCCCTGGGGAAATGTACGGGGCGACAGTGTTACTTCTACGGAGCTACATTTGTACCAATCAAAAAGTTGCTGTATTTCTCTCTCGTCGTCACAAGAATCAGAAACATAGTCAAGATCGTCCCTGCTAGGAGGATAAGAAGGATTTCTGTGTTTGTGCAATGAAAGCTGCATAATGCATCACAATTGACATCATCTTTCCCACTTCAGCAAATGTAGGAAAAAGTGAATGAGTTATGAAAGATGCACTTATTCGACACATTTAAGGTAAAAGATAAAAATGTAATTCTGTAAACGTTGTCTGTAAATTGAATTTTATGCTCTTCTATGCCCAGGCTGTGCCGTTTTTTTTTCCCGCAATGTGACATCAATAGGTCTGTTGTTGATTCACATGAAGGAGACCTCATGGAGGAAAATTCCTCCCTCCATATGGGGGCGTTGTGCTTGACATCACAGTAGTGTTGCATGTGTAAACGTAGGAACACACTGTGGGTCTAACTCTGCCACAGTGATCTTGCTGTCCTTCGTTAGTGAGTCAGCTCATGCAGTTCAGAGACTGCAGCCCTGTGGCAAAGGGTTTTGCCACAGGGCAGCCAACATGCATGTCTCTCGGTCCACACACGCTTTAAAACCCCGCCACGCTCCCGTCATTTCCTTGCTTTTCTTTTCTGTGGGATTGGTCCCCCGGTCCCGATAATCCCTCACATCCTTGGCTAATCAGCAGGAAAAGGAACAGGGCCGCAGTGTGCTTAGGGTGGAGTTTTAAAAATGCATGTTCTTCCTCTGAACACACACCGCAGCCCACAGGGAACCGCTCTCCCTCCTGTACGGATGAGAGAACCACAGACGGATTAAAAGTCCACACAGGGTGATGACATGCATGACCACAGCCTGCACGCACACGTTGACAATCGGCGCTGAAGGTGAGGATGTTTCCTGAGTAGAGCAGAGATAAACAGAGTGGGAGGTCAAGGCCACGCATGTCAGAGGGTGTGTATGTCTGTGTAGGAATGAGGATTTGTTCAGGGTGGGAGGTCTCCTGCCAGCTAATTGTGTTTTCCCAGCCTTGTGCCTGCCAGTAATTTGGCCCTGTGGTGTCTCCCCGGCTGGCCAGGCCGCCGCAGAAAGGTCACGGGTGCTCCGGGAGAACAGGACTACAGCCCTGCATACTGAAGTGGTAAAGATTTCTATCCTGTTTTTCTTTTTTTTTATTATCTCCAGCAGGTTCGCTAATGTTTTTGTTTTTCATCTCAACATAGTCACAGCAGCAACATATTCTTCTACAACTAAACCTATTCAAATTTCTGCAGTTTGGACATCTGGGCCGCTGAACTTTACCATGTTTGTCTTTCATGTTATAACATACAGAAACCTGTTTGTTTGTCGAATTCTTAGTAAGTTCATAACAAGGAAAAGGAAAGTTTCTGAAAATCTTAACTCACTGCTGATTCTAACTCTGTTGATTTTTTATTATTATTTGCGAGATTCCTTTTTTTTTTGTTGACACATCCGGTTGGTGTCTCATCCAGGTAACAGGGAGACGACATCTTGCTTTAAGTCCAAGTGAACTCCAACAGCACCAACAGAAACCGCAGTTGCAAGATCAAACAGCCACAGCAACAGCAACAGATCGGTGAAAAAGAAGGTCCGAAGGAGAAAGAAATAACCCTGCCTAACAGCCCTTTACATATGTTTTAAACATTCACCCATATGCTTATACGTATGAGCACGTGCACCAGCGTTCAGGCTTGTGCATGTACGTGCATGAGCTATTCTACTAGGTATATACTACTTGCAATGTATATATAAGAATACATTTGTAAAATTTAAATAAAAAAACATTGTGTGTAGCTTTAGTCACAGTATCACCTCAATTCTAAATTGCTTTCCACTTTAGAATTGTTTATTTTAAAAAGACCATCTTTTTTATTTCAAACTATACATTATTACTTGATGGTATGTAGTTTAAAATGTCCAACATTAAAGGTGGTTCCCCCTTTCGTTTGTATATTTTGTTGATGTTTTGGCAACAGAAAAAAACCTTCAATGATATGAGGGAAGATTGAGCAAATAAAGAAGACATTTGTGCATGGTAGAATGTAAAAAACCTTTATAACTAAATATTGGATTCGTTGAGAGTATCACTTTACACTTTAAATTTATATTCTGCATCCCTCCCTCCAGTCACATTCCCATATCCCAAAACCTTGAGTAGGGTTCCTGTGCTGCAGGAAGAGAAGGTGAAGCTGAATTACATTATTCAAAACAATTCCAGTAATAAAGTCATACAAGTAATACATTTTCATAACATTTTTTTTATATGATATGCACTCATGATTTTCATCCACTATGTGCTGATTATTACATTATGAGTTGCTGCAGATGCCCTCTGACGGTCACCTGACTCCCGCATCCACATCTCATCTGGAGTGCAATGACCCCACTCTGCCCAGTCGCAGTCACCTGACCTTCTCTGGCCAACTGCCCACCTGTCTTCACTTTCCTTCATCCGACCTGCAGTACATCACCATTCCCTTTCCACTCATTCACTGTCAGATCTTACCTGACACTGACTCTGCCCCCGTACCTGAACCTGTCAATCTGTCTGCCCACCCGTACATGATTTAATCTACTCAAAATAGTGTTTTTTCAACGTTTAAGTCACGTGAAACATCCAACCTTTGCTCTTCTGACTTGGATCCATGCAAGGTTTTTTGTGCAGTTTCATTGCTGTGCTGAAGGGGGCGATGTCAGTACCGTTCCATCAAGACTTGCCTAAAATCTGAGATTTAATACCTGGAAAGCTAGATTTGACACGTCAGACATTTATCTGCCGAATGTGTATGTTCAGGAATTCAGGAGGCAAAATATTATCTAACGGAATACAATGCAGTGAGACTCAGTTATTCTGTATTGGTTTCAAATATTAATGTTATCCTCGCTGAGTGGGGCGTGTTTTCTCAGGGTTCAGCCACTACATTGCTGCATTGTCTTGTTTACGACGCAGAAATACTTAATAAAAGAGATGAGTGCAGTTTATCAACTTGGGAAGACAGATGAGCTCACACAAGTCATCTGCCAGGACTGTAATAAAAACGATTTCATTAGGTGTGTACTGTATATCATTGAAGGACCACAACTGTAACAATAAAAGTGCTTTCCCACCCATGACGATCTGACAGTTGTCTGTGAATCTGGTGAAATCTTCCGAGAACTATATTGCTCCCGAGGCGACACTGAAGGGAAACAAGAACTCTTGTTTGAGGCCGGAGTACTGGCAGATAGATGCTCGTCTTCATTTGTCTTTCTGTTTGTTTTTTGTTTCGATCACCTGGCAGAGTCAGGATGAGTGACGGCTGCTGGAGGGATTGAAGTTTATCTGGTTAACTCTGGTTACATACAAGCACCCAAAAACAATGAAAACAGTGTGTTTCGGTTTTTCTTATTCATTCTTTCTTCCTTGTGGTCCTGTTTTGTGCTCTTGTGTGTGTTTGTGTGTGTGTATGTGGCAGGGGGGGGGGGGTATTTTTTAGGGATTTAACTGTGTGACCCCTCCCCCCCCCCAACCTCTCCCGCCTCCTAGTATCGTTTTGTTGTTACACCTAAGCATTCTCATTTCTCTGAGCTGATGTAGTACTCCAGGACCAAGCTGCAGGCAAATAACTGCATTATTTATCTCATTAGGGATAAATATAACCTATTGCACCGCTACATTTTCAGGTAACAACACTGATAATGGCGCCTCGGCGTCGTAAAGTCTTTTCCTTTGCGTCCTTTTCTTCTCCTTGCCTCATTGCTGCGTGGGGCGAGAGCCATTTCTGTGAACAACAGGGTTTTATCTCCAGGCCATTTGAGTTTTCTCTCATTTTTTCCCAAACCTCATTTCATCCATGTTGAATGGTGCTATCTTTAGCTGCAGGCTACGGGGCTGCGCCTGCCTCCCACAGTGGCTCCACAGTGGCCGCATGTACACGAATAAGAATCCCGTGCCGCTTTGATTGGACGCTTCATTAGCGCCTGACGTCACTGCTGTCGCTCGCTGTCCGTCAACACGATGCAGAAGGACAAACGTATTATATTGGGATCTAACGCCGCCTGCTCCATCTGCTGGGAGATATGATTTAGAAAACAATTTTGTATTGATTTCCCCCCCCCCCCTCCCCCCTCATTGATTTCTCCCTCTCATGCGCCCGAAGCGAGCGAGGCGCTCTGATTGGCTACACGGGCTTTGGCTGAGTTCATGTTGGATTGAGGTGTCTGGGTTAAAGAATATGCCTTTCTGTCATCCTCTCTGCAAAGGTAATCACGCAGGACATTGTGTTGTTAACATGCAGTTAACCTCAGTGTTGTGTTCAGGGCCCCGGAGGCTCCGGAGTCCTCGTCAACAGCTCAAAACATACTTTATCACTTTGAAACTTTTGTGACTTTTCCTAATTGTGTGACTATTGCTCATAAACATGTCGAGCTGATGATTATTTTGAAGACAGTTTTGAAGAGACATCAGCTATCATGAAAATCACAGTTTGCATTTAAAAAGACCATCGTACTCTATAATGTCATTGTAAACATATACATCAATAAATATGTTAAGTGTTTATTCATAAATATTTGTAATTGGAAATTGTCCTCTGAAGACATTATCATTGCCGTCACGAGGACGTGAAGCTTGAACACAACGGTTAGACGACGCTATGGAGGTGAGAAACTGAGCGTCGCAGCCGTCCTCCTACAACTCACATCTTTGAGGGGCATCATGTATGGTCACACATTCTCCAGACTTGGTCAAAAATATGCAGGCTAATGTAGTTTAGTTTTAAATTAAACATCCGCCGCTTCCCTTTGCCGCTCCCCAGTCTCTCTGTCTCTCACTCGCTGCTCTTCTTCCCGGCTCAATCTTCCACATTACACTCGCCACTTTATCTTTCTCCCCGCTCCTCTCTTCCTTCCATGTCTCAGTTTCCAAAGGCTAATGCACTGGAGCAGATAATTATACCCCCCCCGCCCCCGCCTCACCCTCCTCACCCCACACACAGACACACACCCACACCCCACACACTGGCTCCTCAAACAACATCCCCCTCCTCCATGTGTGCACAGTGAACCTGCATTGATGCAGAAGAAAAATAAGACAAAATCACAAATTCAGAGTACAGTGATAAACGAGGACACACATGCGGCAAACAAGCTGTCGTTGTGACATTGCTGGGGGCATTTCACCCCATTACCAAAATAGATCCGTGTTATTTTGTGTTTTCCCATCAAATCACACCCTCGGATGCTGCGCAAGTTAAAAGCTTAGGACTTCATTTTAACTCGGAGCGTCGCAAAAGACAGGCTGTGGAGTCAAAGCTTTTTGAGGAAGCAGCGAGATGACATACATCATTTCCTCTGACAGCAGCAGGCCTAATGGCCATATTTTAATGGTCAACAAGACATCTGACTATGCTCAGGAGAGATTTGAAGGTCAAGGTTCAATCTCTAATCATCCTGACATTGTATCCAGAAATATAACGTAAATGTCGTGCCTCATCTTGTCCCCTGCTTATCTTTAGAAAAGCATAAAAAGGTGTCATAATGTACTTTTCTAATTTCCTCATAGTTTCACAAATGTATTTCTTGCCAATTTTTATACCTCAGTCCTGTGACAAGGTAATTATATGTGGGATAATGAAGTGAAATACAAAAATAAATACAAATAATTTCATGGTTGACCTTTTTTCCCCCAAGAACATTCATGTGTCCTTTTGTGTGTCCGAAATGAATGTGACATAGTGCTACAGGTACTAATGCATGTGCACGCATGTATGCGTCACATTCGTTTTGCAGGCCTTACAGTCCTGAAGAGATGAGTCACAGGTGTGTGTGGAGCCACAGGAGCTGTTTAGAGATACAGTGACAAATGAGCAAGAGTGTATTCGGGAGAGTCTATTTCTGTGTGTTTGTGGATGTGTGTAAAAAGATTGTATAAATAAAGTTTATTGCAAGAGATTTGCATGTGAGTTTTAACATTCACTATCCTGACAAAAGTAGATATGCAGCTCTATCCCTGTACTTTGTCAACTTGTGATTTCAGGCTGTTTTTCACGATTAGGACAAAGCTCCTTAGCTCCAATTAAGGGACATGTTAATGCTCCAGCATACAATGATATTGTGTTCAATAGTGTGCTTCCAACATTGTGGCCACAGTGTGGGGAAGGTCGTTACGCAATATGTGGCTCGGAACCCCCACCAGGTGTCACATGAAGGAAATAACAATAGAGGGCATGAGAAAATACTTGCTCCTTCCCATAATGATGTGTCTTTGGAATCACACTTTAGTTTGTTTTTAATTTAAAATACCTGAAACACCTTAGAGACCATCTTTCGATTTGTAATTTACCATTATTGTTATTTGATTTACTATTATTTATTATTATTTGATTTACCAGTGGTTACACCAAGTCAGGCCAGAGGCATAAAGAAAGGGCCTTTCCACACTTTCTACTTCCAGCGCCCATACTACTCAGACCACACCTATCACCAAGTCTTTATCTTCATCTCAACTATACACCAGTTTTGTGATACGGAATCGGACCAGGAGTGTAAAGTTAGGAAAAGTGAGGGGACCATTGGCCTCTGTGTCAAACACAACCTTACTTTTGGACTTCACTACACATCGATAAAGCTTCATGAAGCCATTTTGCACGATCACATAGTTATAACAGTCACAACATCTTTGTGGTCGTTTCCGGTACAGTAAATGTGTCCAAGACTACATTTTGCTATGATGACAGACACACACAGATTTATTGGGAACCATTAGCGTAGAAAAGCCTAACTGTTTGGCAGAGAGTTCTGACCTAAACCCAACTCAGTAGAACTGGAAGGAATTGAAACCAGGCGTCAACCTTTGGTTCCATCAATGTGGAAATGTCTTTAAATTTGCTCTCTCTACTGATCAGAAAGGGGCGACTTCGATTGCAAAAGGTCAGATTGTATGGAAGTCTATGAGAAAATGACTTCTCCCTTGATTTATTCCCTCAGTTAACATTGTGAACATGAGTTCAAATATCCCAAATATGGTAATTTGCAGAAAACAACAATATGGTGGTGGTTGTAATCATAGATGGCGATGACAAAGTCGCCGAACTCGAGGCTTCGAAACGGCAATCCACAAACCAATGGGTGACGTCGAGATGACGACTTCCACTTCTTCTATATAGTCTATGATTGAAACTTGATATGCTACGTGTCTGTTATTGTCTAAGAAATCCCATGAAAATACCATTACCAATGATGTGTGAGTCAAATTGCCAATACTTTCTCAATTCCCCTATCTGAGGCTTTCTGCCAAAAGCACTGAAAATGTAAAATCTTGCATCTCAGTTCTCTTTCGAAAAAACGCTAAATAATTTTCTGAAAGAGATGGGCGCTTAAGTTTTTAGGAAAAGCTAGGGAGTCAACTGAATCAGAAGGCGACACATATCTCAATATAGCATGTTTTCGTGTAGTTCATTAGATCGTATATGTGAAATAAACACCTGGTAAAGGTACTTTATTATACTCCTGTGTGAATTTTATATAGAAAAAAAATTTAAATAACGAGTATTTTCTCATTTAAATAAAAACGTTTGTACAAAATGTACACAACGGTTTCAATTTAAATGACAGAGAACACAAAATGGAGAATCTAGCCATGCAAGTTTGGATGAGCAAGTAGCAACATAAAAGGTGATGTAAATAAAGACCACATTCTTTAAATGATATCTAAAGATTTCCTATCAAAATTTTTAAAGAAATTTGAGATAGAAAGTGCTTTTTTAATATCATACGATGACTGCGAGTACACTTCATCCCTCTATAATTTCACTGGAAGATGATAGATTATCATTTTTAATCATCGCCATAAGACCTACAGGCTGTGTGTATACGTAGAGGTGTGTCTGTGAATGTGCACCCTTTTAAAGGTGTACTCTTGTTGCCTGTATTGCCACAGGTAAAGAGTGACACAGATCAGCACAGCATTTTGGAAAGCCAGCCTGACCATCTGTGCAAGGTGACTTCCAAGTGTAATGTGTCAGTAGATATCATCTCGAGATAGCATCTCAGACTTAACTGCTCTGCCACAGATGAATAGCACCTCCCATGCATGGCCACAACCGGGGAAAAATAGATCAGTGGACTGGTTTAGAGGTCTCATAGCGCTGTGATGCCTGCAGTCCAGCTGGAGGAGGGCAGATGAAACCTGTTTATAAAAGGACATATGCAGGATTTGGAGGCAGGAGAACAACGAGGGCAAGGGAAGGATGGAGTTTGGCTCAATAATCGATGCAATTATCATAACCTGTAGTGTGCATCCATACATTGTTGAAGAGTCCTTTGAGCAGAAGAAGTGATGCTTCAGCAGAAGAGTGAAACCTTTTGAATAAGACCGACTCGGCAGTTGGAGCTCAATCAGAAAACAAAACAGATAGACTTGGTTGAGCTATGGGAAACGCAGTGAAAAAAGCACTAAAATGCTTCTCACCCAAGATCCAAGGGCCATACAAAAATATTGTATGACACAGTGAGAGGTTTTCAATGATAATGCTGATATTTTTTAGCTTCTCGTAATGCGTTTCTTCCAGTTGGCCCGTTTGCTTACACGTTAGCATTACAGCTGAATCACTAGTGTTGTGTTCTTATGATTATGTAGTAATAGAGGAAGCAACTGTGATGTATATGACTAGTGAAATCAGCTATGACATTTCAGTAATGTATTTTCATTAATGACGTCTGAGTTTAGATCCAGTTCTTCACTGTATGCTGATGCAATGTAGAATATATATATATATATATATATATATATATATATATATATATATATATATATATATATATATGTATATAAATGTATGTGTATATATACATACATATATATATATATATCCACATACACACATATATATATATATATATATATATATATATATATATATATATATATATATATATATATATATATATATATATATATGAGCGCTTTGTGAGGTGACTCAGCGACTCGCTCGTGCGGTGCTTGTTCAGGACAGAAACTACAGAACAATACGTGCTTTCACGTCAGGCTCAAGTCGGCAGATAGTCAGGTGATGCTACGGAAGCGCGAGGGCACAGCTAAATTAATCGCTTCCAAAGTAAAAGCCCCCCCCCAAAAAAAGCAGTTAACGCATGATCAAATAATTAACGCCGTTATTAACGCATTACCTTGCCCAGCCCTAATATATATACAGTAGAACAACTCTGGCTGTGTATTATAAAAAGTATGTTATTGAGTAGACGGGTTAGTTTTTGTTGGTGTTTATAATTATGTGTTTTGCATTAGACTATCAATGTCAACTATAAATAATGAAATATATTTATTTTGATGTGCCAGACAAACAAATTATTGAATATGTTCCTTGGTTTCTTATCTCCCTAGACAAACTGCTGCTTAGGGTCTTCTCAGCATTATCCTGCACCTTGTTATCTCTGCAGTATAGTCCACCATTAGCAAAAGAAGCTGAGACGTAATTTTAAGTCCCTAATGAGCTGGCTCGGCATGGACAAAATGAAAGTAGTGTTGTCTTAAAAGAAGAGAAAGAAGATTTATGGATTCAAGACATCACATTTCGGGGAGAAGGGAAGCTTATTATACCAGAGAGGGCAAATACCAGACAAAACTTCTCATAATTAGCCCTCTAAATGAAAACACACAAAGACACGGTATTGGTATTCTCCTGCTGTGGTGGGTGTTCGGATCACAATGATTACCCCACCGAGACAGAGTGGCACCGAACGCCACATGTGCTCCCGTGTGTGGGAGTCTACGAGTGTGTGTTTTCAAGGTGAGGAGGACAGGAGGAGACGGATCGTTTGTGTATTAAGTTACGTAGTGAAGAACTCAAGCAGTTTAGTTCACATCACAGGTCAAAAGTGTTTATTTGAAATCTCACATCATTATCCTCCACCTAGTATGTCTTGGAGCTGACGATAATTATTCATCTCTCATTTTTTAGGATATTTAAAAATTGGATGTTTCTTTCGAGAGCAAGAACCTGTTTTTAGTTGTGTTGATGGAACGGCTTGTTATCGCCCCCACCGCTCCCTGCTCTCGGTTATATAAGCGTATAGCTTATTTATTATTTAGTTCTAGTCAAAGTGAATAGTAATTAGCCATGACCCTGTTTGATGCTGCAACTGGGGCCTGTTAAATTGATGCTGTGGAATAACTCTGTATCCAAAACGAACTCAGTTCAAACCTGTTCATTTATTCATGTCAGGCTCATCAGCAGTGCACTTACGTAAAACTTTGCCTCTTATTTTGCCGGAGTGCCTCAGCTCTTTATATAAGCGCACTTGTGTGCAAGTTTGAACAGTAAGGTTTGATGTTGGTGGTGGGAAGGGAGGGATCAAGATTGTGAGATACGATCAGAATCATTCTCCGTACAAGATTACAAGTGGTAATTTTTTCATTCGCGCAAGATTATCAACAATGCCTTGAGGTCTATCAGATACTGTTAAACAACCCAGTACTGGAAAATTAGGCTGACATGATACTGTAGAGGGCAATTTACAGAATGACATGAGCCTGTAAATAGCTTTAAATGAGTTGTCTCATTATTTTTTCCATAACGCATTAGCTGTTACTTTCATTAGCAGCTACAAAAGTCTAACAGGATGTTGAAAGTGTTGGTAAAGGAAAAACAGAGCAGCGTTAACGAAAGTTTCTTGCCTTTGATGTAAAATCTTCAGCAGGATTTTCAAGAGCCAGGACTGAAGGGGCCAGAGGAGTCTCATATACATTTTTTGCATCGCTTGAGGTATATATTTGTCATAGTTTAATTATTTACAGTAAAACTTGCACATGATTGTAGCAAAGGTCATGAAAAAGGCAATCAACCTTGCCAAATGAATATAGCCCAGCAACTCTGCTCCGGGGGAAAATACATATTTATTCAAAGTCATTTATGTTCATGAGCCGCAAAGATTCTCATGACTAGAAGACTAGAAGGTAGAATAAGACACACACTGTTTATGCATTTTAATTTCCCATTGTGGACACAAAATCTTAAAGAGTTCAAGTATTAGGTGCCTGCCTGTGTTTATATATTGCCAAAACTATTCAGACCACAGGCGATTTGCTTCGAGACACTTTCTCAGGACTTCTATGAATGAGAACTATTTACCAAGCTACAATCTAACATACAAAGACCTGTGGATTGTTATGGGTTGTGTGTGTTGTCGGATTATCCAAGCTACTTTGTTACAATCCAGCTAGAGCAGCGTGTGTGTACCGCTAGCTAGCAAATCGTTATTGCTTTTACAGCACTAACTTATGATAGCGTCAGCACCGAGGAGTAAAGCCAACTCTGTGTTTTGGCCAGGTAAACACATTCAGCTGTCAACACTGTTGTTTGCACTGCTAATGCACGTAGCACCTTCAGCTGCTGGCCGCTAGCTCAGCCTTCATCATGTTGAGAGCCCTGTTGAGGCAAACCCCTCAATAATATGTTTTGGCATTTGGAATTTACCGCCTTAAAGGCTAAATAAATAATTTTGTTTTGATGAGAACTACTTCATATGTGAAATAAAAGCATTTTGTGGCCTCATGGCAGAGCCATCAACTCTCACGCTTTTTCATGTTTTCACACGCTTACACGCCACACAAGCAATATCTCACGGCAAAAAAAAAGTCTGGGGCGCGTTCGTTCCTTTTCAAACTCCCCGACGATAGACGGCGCTAAGGAGCGCATCTGTAAACCTATTCGCTGCATAGACATCCTGTTTACCCCAAACAGACAGTCCCGCGACTGTGTCCGCAACTGTGGGACCGCCGGCAGAGAGGAGCAGAGAGACGGAGGTATCGGGGCTCTCAAGTCTCATGCATTGAACGTGACTGTCACTCATTGGTCTTAAGTCCCGAGACACAGCTGTTCGCGGCGGCTGAGTGAAATCTGATACATTTATTGATGTGAGCGTTCCATCACTGCTCGACGCTATAGGAGCTTGCGGCTACATTAGCCGCTCCCATAACAAACCCAAATTTACGACTCACTTTCAATGGTGGAGTTGCATTGTGGGTAATGTAGAAACCGGGTGACCTACGCCCATCCTCCAGCACACGCACCGTTGCTTTACACTTTGTGATATAAAGGTGAGTGATACTCGACTGTGATACTGTCCTCTTCCTAGTTTGTCCTCTCCTTTGACTCTCCGTTATGTGTCACAATTGATTTAGTAACATGTATTTAAAAATGCATCAACCTCGGCAACACTCCATGTGTTGTGTAAATGCCTTTTAGACTTGACATTCTGTTGATCCTCATGCTAAGAGAAAGAACAAGAACAGAAGAATCTCCACAGGCAGGTCAAAGGTCAGGCTCAGCTCCAGTACAAAACCCTTAAGGGAGGGGTGGGGGTTAGTAAATAATACAAAGCCAACATTTTTGTATTAGCTACTTTACAATAAATGCAATTTTGTGGGACCACCTATAACTAACTTTTCTCTTATTTCTTAGACTCCTGATGTAACTCTGCAAGATTGAATTGTAAAAAACAAAACCTGGACTGATCTCTCTTATGAACAGAAAAGAAATGAAAGCAAGAAAAGATGGAGCAGCCACCACATGGTTAAACAGCTCCACCACGCCTTGCTGTCTGGCTACATAAACTGCATCATATCATGCATTTCATACTAATGAGGGACAATTAGTCCTGAGAAACAGTGAGCCACCCCTCCATGTGTCAAACACAACCTTCTCTGTTTAATGTGGACTCATTTATTATGCACCCAGGGCTTATTACTGGATGGATGGCTCTGGTTATGATAGTTGACTCAGCACCACAGTCTGAGAATTTAATTGCAAAGCTTTATCTGCATCATGTAGCAGCCTGCAAGTAAGTATCCCTTTTGTATCAATGTTGCTTCATAAACTCCTCCCATCCAAGTGCTCGTTGACTCGTCCGAAAAGGAATGCATGAAGCCTCTTTTCACAAAACTCTTTTCAAAAAATGTTTAATTTGATGCCCAATTCAAAGTAGTTTGTGTTAATTTGAATCCTGAAAACATGTTGGTATCAGCCAATATCCCCTTCCTACGTAGGGAAGAAACCCAAACCTTTGTTTTGTCAAGTCAGTGAGATAGAGATGCAGGAAACAAACGCCCCCAAGGAAATCTAACTGAGAACCAGTGATCATGAGGAAATTTATGACACACAAAATTAATAATCTAACAAAAAATAAAAGTAGCATCATGGTTATTAATTATTTTTTTTAAAGATAGAAATTGATTAAACAAAGTGATAAAACTAAAAGTAGATCTTCCAGAATCTAACTGATTGCATTAATTGATTTTAAAAAATGTTGTTGGTCACTTGGAGGAAGCAAAACAAGCCATAAACATAAAATATATACGATATTACTTTATGAAGTTTATTTTGTAACAAAGTCTGCTTCAGTCACACTCACTTTGCCCCTGCACTCAGACTTCCCAACCTGTCCCAGTCCCCTCTCACGTCAGATCCAGCGACTCCCTCCTGGCCTGCTCTAAACCCTTTCCTGCTTTATCCATCACCTGACCTTCCCTGTCTACATACTATTTCCACTTTCCCTCATCAGCCCTGCAGCATTTAACCAGCCCATCTCCAATCATTCCTGGTCAGCTTGTCATTGTCGCTCATGCTTTAGCGTTGCAGCCAACTGAATCACAACCCTAGCCCAGTATCCAGCAGATTTATATCCAATATATTCCAATATATACCTTTCATTTCGCTTTGTTTTGTTCTCCGTGAGCTCCTGGAAAAATGTATATGTGTAATACTGGTTGACTCTCCAGTGCTCACCCACATCTGTACTGGAAATTCGAGTTTTGCTGATGATTACAGATTGCAAGTGTGAAATTCATCACATGCGGTACCTTCCACACACCCTTCTTGCACTCGGGACATTTGCCTCTGTTGATTTGCTATATGTTGCTATCATGAGAAAAGTGCCAAGTCTGATCAGCATGAGATAGGCTTCTGGGGTACAGTATGTGTCACCACGTTAGAGTCACGGCTCCGAACGGCAATCTCGCTGTTGACTAATCTGATTCCATCTGACAGCTTTCACATAATCTCCACATCGTCCCTAAATAGAAAAAAGGATTTTTCTGAAAGTGGAGACTGTGAATGAATCAAAAGCAGTCTGGGCTGCTGAGCAGAGTGGAAGTAATGAATTTATGTTTTCTGAGAGGAACAGATAAGATTAATGACATTACATTTTTTTGTATTCAAAGAGACTCAATTATTGTTCCAGTTCCAAATGAAAGCAAATCAAAATACTCAAAACATCATATCAACGTTACTATGAATTCTATGGCCTGTTTAAAGCATGGACTTACTTCTTTATGAATCTCTCTGTGCAATGACATGCTTGAGATGTGGAACCCGTTTCAAGGGAACAAGTTGTTTATTTTTCTTCCTCCAGTCATCGGATCTACTTGCTGTGATAATGTTGTATCCACCAAAGTAATCGTTAAGATCTTAAACCGCGATAACTTGGTTAAAAATATACCTGCCGATCCAACGGCACAACAAACACGAGAAATCAGATAGTTGTAGAGGCTAAAAAAGACAAAGCATTTTGCCAATTTTGCAAATATTTTATTTAGAGTCAAAACAGTGTACATGTACTGTTTGAATTATGGTTTTGTTCTGCAAAAATTCCTGAGTGCACAAAACCGTGGCAAGTAAATACAATTTTAACCAGAAAGTTGGTCAATTTTGATGTTGTGTGCATAAGCAGGTCTGTGGCAGTCTGTTCCTAACTTATCATTATCTACAAAATAGTCCTGTGTGTGACTTTAGGCAGAGGACCGGATGTGTTTGTTGTTGTAACCCTTCCCTAATCTTGACCGAAGGACTTTTCATTTAAAGTTAACCACGCCTTAGCTTATTATACTACCCTAAAACTGAATCCAATATACCCTGCTATCATCAAATGCATCTTAAAGGAACACTTAACTAAAAAAAAAAAATGGAGTATCAAGTACTGACATCGATAGGCTTAGAATGTAGCTCGTTCAAAAAGAGGTAAAGAACCATGAAAGGCCACATAACAAACCACTCCCGCAGCATTATCCACTGCGCTAGCATCAACTTCATCAGCCATCACTCTGGGTCACCATCAACATGCAATATGACTATGAATCCAAGCCAACAAATGTTGCATGAAGAAGCAAGCTACGAAAGGTGGAAAACGATCATCCTCAGCCCACAAGAAATGAGTATCCTTTAATAGGATTTTTCCTACATTTTCTAGGAATTTAAAATGGACTTTTACTCAAAGTTCAAAATTTCTCGGACGGATCTTTACAATACCTGTTGTGAGTGGCTCAGCTCAGTCCACACAGCACACAGAGAGCAGTATTCAGCAACTTCCAGCCCAAGATTCGACACCACCACCGTTGGGATCATTCCTGGCGCTGCAATGCGCTGCTTTGCCGCGATGAGAGCAAGCCCAAACCCAAGACTTCAAGCCATTGAGGTCCCCACTCCAGGCCCCTTAAGACATAATGGCGAGTGTTCCTCTCCAGGCTTCGCTTCTGAGATGGACAGCCTTGAGGAGAGCTGGACTGTCTGGACAGATTGTGCAGACCCTTCAGGCGGCAAAAGCGGGATCCACCATCGCTAGTAAAGTTAACTCCCGTGGGAGGAAAGGAGGAGGTCTACTCTCTCCCTTTTGCAGTGGACGGTGGATAGAGGGCTGTCTCATGCCACTGTTAAAGTGTATGCAGCTGTCATTTTTCCTGTCACAAGGCTTTTGGCGACAGACTAGTCTTTGGCAACCCTCTTCTGAAGCGTGTCTTGCAGGGGGGGCCAGGAGGTCCAGTGATGAGCACCGTCTTCATGGGTGCAAAAGGCTTTGGTGGAGGGTACCTTTGAGTCTCTGGTGTGGGCCTCTCTGAAGGCATCATTCAACACTGCTTGGCTGCTTGCGCTTAACTAAGATAAGGGAGTGAAGTGTAGAATTGTAATAGCTTATTTTGTCTATTTTGGACTGGCACATGCATAATAAAAAATGTTTAATGTGTACATTAAAATATATAAGGTAATTAATAAGGGAAAGCAAGCCTTATGGAAATATGTATTAGTAACACAGCAGAAGTCACTAGTTGCTTTGTTATAGTTTATAAGTATTTCAGGTATGCATGGAATGTATTAAAACAAGATGAATGCTATAGTATTGATCGGCGTCACATGGAGGCTGTACTGGAGAGTGCAGTGGTCACTTACACACAGATCAAAGGGTTTGATGGGAGTTTTGAGGGTTTACAAAGGAGCATTTGTTCTTTGGAACAAAGAGACTGGACCACCTGTGGTTCATCTTGTTTTTAGTTTGTGACCTGTCTCGACAAGTGATTGATTACTTGAGATCAGGGACAGGAGGGGGATTGGATTTGCATATTATGTTCAGCACAGCCCTAATAAGACGTATGTAATACATGATTGTGTTTTTCAGGGATGCTGTTGCCGGTGAAACTCCGTCCAAAACACTCCCGGTGTCCGCTGCCTGGTTTGGTAAGGTGCATGTTCTCGCTGGAACGACACAGGACGGGTGAAAAAGGTGGGGTTTGTGTCACTAGTGATGCACCCGTCTGAGTGAGACCAACGTTTAAAATATTCTAACCTTTTTTCTATTAGAACATGCTGATCCCTGGACCAAAGGGGCCTCGCTGCTCTCTACGCTGCTCACTGATAAAGGTGTAGGATGGCATCCAGCGGTGTGTGCTGCTACTGCTACTGTAGTCCAGTACAGGGCTGACAGAACTAGGGTAAATGTTATGGTCCAAATGTTTTCTAAAGTCCACTGAGCTGCACAAGCTGCACAACTGACGAAGACGAAGAGCAACTTGAGGGAAATTGAGAAAGCCAGTAAGTGGAGGGAAGGCCTGAGCGTCCCTTCACTGGGCAGAAAGAGCACCGCTGACATCATCTTGCAGGGAGATTTACAGATCATCCCTTGCGATGAGAACGACTGTTGCAGAATAATGACATGATATGATGATAGGATATGATCAGAAGCCGGATAACACCCCTTACATTGTGTTGTGGATCATCCCTCATTAGCACCTCGACCTCGCACCACTTCATTATATGCAGACGCGTAACTTTAGCAAGATGGCGCACAAAACGGAAGAAATTCTAATTGGGGCAGATTCATGAATGCCTTGCCGCCCCTCGGTCTATCTTTCTTGTGCATGGCATTGTGTTGCTATTTAAGAAGTCAAGGCATTGTGATCTGTTTCTTGGGAGTGCAGTTGTTGTTTAACCCATAATTTGTTTAGCTAATTCAATTTCTGTCTGCAAGCCCTTTATCAACCGCTCTAGTATTTGCAGTTTATCTGTCACTCTAATGAGGCTGCTTTCCCCCCCCCCCGCCTCCCTCGGGTTGTCTGAAATAATTTTAATCTATCAAATTAGGCAATCCTACTGTACATGGAAAAGTAATAAAAACAAGACAGTGGGAAATTAATTTGAAAGCAAAGTCTGCACGAGGAAGCTCAAAATGGGAATAGCCTCGTTCAGCGAAAAGAAAAATGACTGAGCCCTTTAGAAAATCCTTGAGATAGTTGTCTCTCTGTCCGGGATGTAAGTTCCCCCCCCCAGGGGTGCTATAAAAGCACCACTTTGAATACTTATATCACAGGTGCTTCAGTGGATCAGTGGTCATGTGAAGACTTCAGGGATAGACCTGGACTTTATAGCCCACTGTTCCTCAATGTGCGTTCCCCCTTCAGTCTTTTTAAAATCATTATCATTTGATTAATAATTCGTGCCCAGCATGCAGACCGCGAGGAAAGTGTTTAATAATATCCATATATCAAATATTCACCCTGAACATGCAATAGATTACACATGTACCAGGGGTGTCCTTTTCTCCATCCTTTTTGACTTGTTATAAGTCTCTCTGATCTCCTCAAGCACCATCGCTTGGAGACGCTCTGTAAATGATGTGTTGTTCAGTAAGAAAGATAAAAGATACTCGTGGGTTAGATCCATTACAAATGTAGTATTGTTAAGGCAGAAATGTGTTAGTTTACTGTCCACATGATGACCATATTGCATACACCAACATTGTTTCTACACTTTGAACATATTTAAGAATCAGTGACAGAATAAATATTCAGGTCTTAATTAAGTAAAGTTAATAAAGATAAAATTTGTATATTCAAAATCTTATTCTGCAACGAAGTTTTAGCAGCAGCATATACATAAAGTGTCAAAAGCCAGGTGCCCTAAAATGTCAGCAGAATAAATCCTATTGGTTTGTTGACATATCACAACATTATGTTTGTGAATACATGACCATGTTATGCTGCATGTTAGCAGCTGGTTGCTGTTGTTACATACTGATGAAATATTATATGTAAAACCTTGATATTCTGTCATATCCGCCTGCTGCCATGGCCCTGCTGATGCCCCTCCTCTCTACTTTCTTCTGCTGACATGGATTGTGGTTATTTGGGTCGTGGTCCATGCGTATACTGCTCATGATATGAATAATTTCTGTAATATTTATTGAATGTGCTGTAACTCTGTTACGTTGTTCATTCTGGTCACATGACATCTATTGCTTCTGTCCATCCGGAGAGGGATCCTCCTCTGTTGCTCTCCCTCAGGTTTCGTCCCTTTTTTTTCCCCTGTGAAAGGTTTTTCACTATCTTTATTTGGGGGAGTTTTTCCTAATCCGATGTGAAGTCCCGGGACAGAGATGCTATGCGTACAGATTGTAAAGCCCCCTTTGTATTTGTGATTTGGGGCTATGTAAATAAAACTGAATTGAATATTTAAAATAACAATGAAAGTACAAAATATATGAGAAGCACTTCAACGAATACAGAAGGCAAGCAAAGGAACGTTCCACCACTTTGAACACGATGTAAATGTTGCATTCAGGTTTGGAAACCCGTTGAATGATGACCCCTAAAAGCAAAAAGTAGTGGCCATTTGCCCAATAAATCAAAGAAAGCGAACATAAATCAAAAGAGCCACTGACACACCGTGGGCCAACAGAATGCATTGTCCATGCAGGATTCTGCTTTTCTAATAATTTATTGAACTAAACAAAACAGGCAAACAAACAAAGGAATAAATAACTCCCCATGCGGCCTCTGTGGTCAAAAAAACAACAACATAAGCCTACCCAGGTGCATGCTGGTCTACAAACATCTAGAATAATTCAACAATACTAATTTTGAGTAAAATAACTAAATACTAATATCAAATAAAAGGCTCCTACACAATGTGTTTAATCAAGGCTAATCATTACAGCTGAGAACTGAACATTTTGAAAGAAAATTATTAACCTGCAACAACTTAATACCTTACGGGTTGTTCTAGAATTACTGGTCAATAAATAAGTGATCAGTTGGACGGGTGTTCAGATAACAGGAAGGTCCATCACCTTGTCCTTCCCCTAAAACTAAATGGTTCTTTATCTACTCTCACGTCTTAGTTATTACTGTAAAACACCATCATGACAAAACAAAAGATCCCTTATGAGAAAAATAAGATTCCCCATTACCACTGGCCATAATAATTAGTGTCAGAATTATATTGATGATTGTTTAAGTGTTGCTACTTCTTTCCACAACGAGTCTACTCCTTAAGCTATCTCATTAGTAAGCAAGCTAACAGTTAAATATACAATACATCATTATGTCGAAGGCTCACTAAATGTTTTTTGTTAAGTCATATTGTGTTAGAGCATTAAAACCTCCTTGCACTAAACAATATTTAGCCCTAATCTCCTCCACGGAAATATATTTGGAATCAATTATTCAGGTTTATTACAGCAGAAGGTATGAGCAAGGGCAACAGAGGCAAAACATTTCTTTCAATGGAAGTCTCCTGCTCTTAAGGCCATACGTCATTTCACTTTATCTTAATTAAATCAATAATAGTATACTTCATTATGTCTGGTTTAATTGCATGTTAATATTTCCACTGGGATTTCATTTTTTTTTGGTCCTGTTTGTGTTTCTTTCTCTCATTTAGTCGACCTTGAGTTTGAAATCCCTGTGTGTCCTTCATTAATAATTAACAGCTGTGCGCTCTTCTCCAGAGATGTATGTCTGTTGCCTTTGTTGGCATCCTTGCTCTCCCCTGCAAATGCTGAGGGTCTACGATTCTCTGCAAAGCAGTGGGGGAATTATCAAGACCTCTTGCAATGCAGACCCCCCCGGGGCGAGATGAAGGAATTTATTTTCCAAAATTACCGCCTGCAGAACATGGTTGAGCTTTCTCAGGAAAGCCAGCAGATGCCACTCAAAATTAGGTCCACCTGAGAGACTCCACGGGGGTATGCTGTCAAATATTCATGATTTTCTCATAACACTGGAGGAATATTCCAAAGGCAGCTTGCATTGTCATGAATATCAGCCGTTTGGCGCAGGTTTGTTTGAATACAGTCTGTTATTAAATTGCAATCATCTGCTATTTGGTTATAATAAACATCAGTCCCCACTAATGAATTCTTCTGAGCAAACAGAGGCTGTTGTTTGTCTGGCGTAATACACTCAGAGGGTGACTCTGTGTTTGTCTCTGTGTTTGTATGGACGGATCCGGGTCACTTTGCTTATCTCCAGGGACGGGTTGTGCATTTTGACCAGTGTTGTGTTAGAAAAATTCACCCGACACCTCGGAGTAAAATCATTAAAACAGGAACATTTATTCTTCGAAGAAGGAGCAGAGACAGAGACACAACACTACTGTCTGCTCAACGATCTCTCAAAGAACCACCTCTTAAATACTCATCACGACCACTAACAGAAACCCTCATGACGTCTTCGGCCTAACCGTGAACCTTTCCCCTCGTCCCATAGAGCGGTTTGTGAGAAATGGTCATATGATAACAAAGGAACTGCTCGTTCTTTCAGACAGAAACATACAGATTCCCCAGTTTCATTGCTATCAGGAGACATGCTGAGTTTGTGTGTAAGATTAAACAGAGACAGTTCGATGAAAAGTCTGAATATAACTGTGAAACTTTAACTGATTAAAAGGGAATAAGTTTTCCTTCCAACTGCCGGGGTTGAACATTTGTATTATTTTCCGACAAATAAAATGTTTAAGGAAATGAGGGAAAAACTACTAAGATGCAGTTTCAAGTATGATCAACGCAACTCTCAAAATGAATGTCACATTGAGGGAATTTAAAGTGTCACTCAATTGACTCACGTAGAGATGTCCATGTCCATGTAAAATTGAATATTGTTGGATGATCGAGAAAATTATGAAAGTAAAAAAGTATAACCAAATAAATGTATAACTAATTTTTCATATTCTTGTATAACCCTTAGTTATTCTAGCATAATAGTTTAGATTTTTAAGCATAATCATTTAGATTTTAAGTATAATCTTTTTTTATTTTTCAATGAATGAAAGTATATACTGTTTGGTCTTTAATTCAAGTGTGGATTGTGATTAGACCATATAAAATGCATAGAATGTTATAAGTTGCTGTGAAACATACTCTTTTTAAGGTACTAAGTATTATATGTTTTTCCTTTGTCTAAGTGAAGTGTATTTGTCACAAGACCAAATAAGGTGGTAAGCCCTCCTCTTGGGACGTCCTCAGGCCAGCATGATTTATGATCTTTGGTGTTTAAAAGAGGGGGAAAAACGCATGTTTGGTGTGCCTGACAGCAGTGCAGGAACACCAAACAGAGAAAGTGGTTTTCGACCAACTCTGAACTTAGATTTATTTTACTTTTACTTTTCACACTGAGCACTGTTTCATTGAGTTGAAATTGTTGTAAGTGATTAGAGCGCAAAATAAAAAATCTCAGCCTCACGATTGAGTGAGTGACTGATACCAAACAAAGTTCTGGTTCTTTAAAACAATTTAACCCTCTTTCCCTGTCCACCAACCGTGAGATACAGAAGTGACGACTGAATCTACCGAAGAGACTTAAGGTAAGTATCTTTGGGTGAAAACTGTGCAGTGTTAGTATAATGATGAGATGGTGTCAAACAGGCAGAGAGAAGGTGTAGACGATGCACGCACTCGCTATATGGGTTGAGACAAGTTACAGCCCACTGTGGGGACCTGGCAGCATACAGCTGTAAAAACACCCTCGCCAAAACCTATAACTTAACTCGAAAATTTCAAAAATCCTAAAGATTTAGCCCGGGGCGAGATAAAAGACCGAAAACATTATACTCATATCGGATGAGGATTGTCATTTCCTCCGGGATCACTGAGATAATAGTTGACGGAGTGCCACCGTTTTAGGTAAAGAGATCTTGCCCTCCTACTCTCCCCCCTCCTCCTCTCCTCTTCCCCCGGCAAGATCTCCGATCACGCTACATGGCGCCCGAACAGGGACTTGAGTAACATCACGAACCTTGAGTTTAACCCTGAAAGCACCATACAAAATACGACCTAGAAAAGTCTCGTTAACTGGTAAGGAGTAGAAGCTTATTAAACCGATCCCTCAAAAAATGAGTGCCGGACACGGGGTGACACCTGACCGGCTTTAGGATTAATGGTAGGAATAAGGGGAACTATGACGCGCTCGCTGTTCTATACTGTAGGCAATCATCATACGACCCCGTAGAGGTCAATGTGAACCAAGGCGAAGGAAACGGAAGTCGACCCGTTATCTGAGGAACCGTTGCCGCGAGAGTTAAACAGAAAGCTGGGACTATAAAGAACGACCCGGAGATCATTAAGTGGAGATAAAACAGATCAAAAATAAAAAATAAAAAATAAAAATAAATAATGATAATGATAACCGCACAATCCCGAGTAGACTCGGAAGCCCAAAGTGAATGGTGTTCAGAAAATGAAATGGAAGGATTAGAAGATATACCCTTCAATCTGACTGACATGGGAAGAGCACTAGATGGTGACATGCACTCAAATCAAAACTACAGTCACCCGTTTAGGATGGCTGAGTTGAGTGAAAATCATATACTCTTACAAGGGGATATACAAAATGTAATACTAGGAGCAAAAAATGTAGTGTTCCTCAATCCTGCAAATCGAGCCATGAGGCACGGAAGAGGAGTAGCAAGAAAATTAGCGAACAGAGTCGGGTTAGGTTTTCAGTCATATTCAGATACGCAGGCTACGGTGGAGACACCAGCCGCTGATGGGTCAACCTTTTATTATCCAGAGGAAAATGACCGAGAAATAGTCGGCATACTCAGTGTTTGTTTCACAGAGAAAGATAGTTACACTGGACCACTATCTGACGTGGAATATCTAACAAACATAATGGACAAAGCCATCAGAGCAGCGCTCAGACAAGAGCCCGAAGCGACAATCGGGATGACTCTTTTTGGTGATGGAGAATGTAAATATGGAGAAGGGGATACCATAGAAGCCTTGAGACGAATATTACACAAATATAGAAAAAACAAAATTGTAATCGTCACAAATAATAGCGACAAATACGAGGCTTCAGTGGAGGCTATGAAAAGACCCCCTCCAATTGCACCAAGATCAGCGGTACCAAATGCTCCAATTAATCCAGATGCGCCGCCGCACGCGCCGCATTTGCAGCCGCAACAGAAAATAATTGCGGAAACACAGGAGATAGATACTCTACCGGTGCGATTGGGATACCCCAAATTACCGACACTGGAACCAGCGAACCCCTACCCGGGGAATTTAATACCAAAAGATGAAACACAAAGAATCTTGTTGAAACTCCACCGATCTTTGGGTCACATTGGTTTAGAGAGAATGAAACAATTCCTCAAAAACCATAAAATAACCTTTCATAAATTAAAAAGAAATTTTAATATTATGAAGAAACAATGCGAAGATTGCGCGTTAAAAGGCGGGATGCCGCGCGTAAAAAATGATATGAGAAATATCAAAACGCATGAAACCAGAAAACACTTTTCCGCTGATGTTGCAGGACCTTTAATCCCATCAACCCAAGGTAACAAATATTTTGTAGTTATCACAGACAATGGGGGTGGAGATACAAAAGTGTATCCTGTTCGCGTTGCCACCGCGAGAACCATCAGCAGATGTATTGCAGACTTCTTTACAGGCAAAAACCCGCAATCTCTCAGAATGGACAATGGAACTCATTTTAAGAACAAAATAGTCACTCAACTATTAGAACAAATAGGGTGTGAAATAATCTATTCAATTCCATATAAACCTGAGACTAACGGAGTTGCTGAGAGAGCTGTGAGATCTGCAAAAGATTGGATTAAAGCGAATTCCAAAAAAGATTGGGATGTTCCAGTTCAGCTACTAAAACTGAACGAGCATTTATCTTTGCCTAAACTAGTTGCTTATGTCCCTACAACATCTAACCCCACTACTCCTGTTTTTCAGACTGGGGACCAGGTGTGGGTAGACAGAGGGAATAAACAGCCAGGACAACCAATTCAAACGACTTGCGAAGGCGCGGATAAAGTAATCCAACAAAGAGGTAATATTGTTAATCTTAAACAAATCGGTCCAGTACATCCGTTTCAGATACGGAAGAAATAATGGCTGAGGGTTTAGATTATTCAAATTACCATCCACTCATCAGACGCACTGCATATGTTTTGTCTCACGGAGGACAGGGAGGGATTCAAATCGGGAAGATATCAGATCCTGAAAATCCCACTCAATATCTAACCTGGAGTGAATATGTACCAGGACAATGTATAATTTGTGAAGCTACAAAAGCAACACTAATATGGCAAGGAGTTCGAAGAGAGAGGAAAAGTTTGCCTAAGAAAACCCCCACCCATGGAGCCAGAGAAGGCCCGGGGGACTGCAGGGTCACCATGTGTGACGTCTGCTTTTCAGAAACAGGCATTGTGGCTAATCTAGTCAGAAAGGACCATACCTACCCTCCAGGAAACTGCTGTAGAGGAGGATACATGGGACTCAGTACATGTGATAGACAGACTTATACCTGTCTTAAAACAGATGTCCTGACCAGGACAACTTCCATCCTTACCATGATGGAATTAACTGAAATTATTCGGCATCAGTGCACCAGGAAGGATGATAAAGGCAGGATAATCCTGACTGAAGTGAGACATGAAAGAGGGATGATAAAACCCTACAAAAACACACAGTTAGGGGACTTTATTGCTGACAACTGGCAGACATGGAGATATGCAGATAAGCCTTTTAAATACTATGCATGCCCCATTACCTCACATGACTGGGCAACTGGCCTCTCATGTGTAGGGGACGAACCAGTGACCTCCCGACAGTATGAGAGGAAGTTAGAAATGAAATGGAAAGGGGTGAAAAAGATCTTACAAGTAATCATAAACACAACCTTAACAAAGGATGGCACTTGTTGTGCAGCTAGCCTTCTGATTCTCCAACTGCAACCAGGTCAAAAATAAAATTAAAATAAAATAATTCAGGGTGTTCTTGTGTCTCTCTAGGATCAGAGGAGAATGGGTGTCATAAAACCTGTAGAGGATCTGGAGAGCCCACAAGCACCATCAAAAGACCCAGACTTACCGGAATACACATTAAATAAAGAGAAAACAAAATGGAAATGCAAATTGATTAAGAATTTAATAAAGCTGATGTTACTTGTGAGTGTAGTAGTCATCGCCTCGGTCGCTTGGGCGTCACTAGGTCAAAGGACTTTGTGGAAATACACCACACAAACTACCACATATAAACAAACCCAGATTATAACCTGGGAGAAGGTTGATGTGGAAATACCTACTACTGGATGCTTTCAAACCTCTGACACATCTGCTGCATGCCACACCAATAAGATGTCATGGAGGAAAAATTTCATGTTAATGTTTCTACATCAGCTAGACGTTTCTAAGTTAAATGTCGATAAACCAGACTGCACAAACCCAAGCTGGATTGACTACCAAGCCCAGTGTAAGTTATTGAAGGATCCTCCTTCATTGGCCTCTTCAAATTGGCAATGGCAATTCTTAAACCAACTATGGGTCCGAGAGGACACCATAGAGAACACAAAATCATGTGTTACTCACACCTTTGGCTATAGTAAAGGAATATTAAACCTGATATTAAAATGCACAAACTCGGAAGAAGCAGAACCAATTCTATCTTGCTCCGAGATACATGTAGAAGGAAGGACAGTAACGGGTTTATCTCTGAATGAGAGAGAACATAAAACCATTTTCAGTAATTGCTCTTGTATCAACAACAGTCGTTCTAACATCTGGCAATGCCAGAGAAAAGCCTGGTTTCCAGGACAGGAAGAGACTAAGCCATGGCCACAAAAAAACCCTAATCAGTCGTTTACAACTTTCTCGTTTCCCCCGAGCCAAGTCCATGAAACCTTAGATCTGCTTCAACACATTAAGCCTGATCTCCCCACGCCCTTGCAACAGATAAGAACATCAAAGAGAGAGCGTCGATCTTTGATCACTGAAATAAAGGAACAAACATGTCAATATTGTGCATTAAAAGCAGAATCTCTCCATTCTGAGGGATTTAACTGGACTTTATTTGTTACATATTCAGACACACCTTTATGGATTGTTCAAGGCCAAACCTTAGATATACATACGCAGGATAATATCCATTTTGAACATTTCATATGGGTTCCTGATTATAAAAATATTAAGGTGATCACATGGCATCAGAAACAGCTTCCAATATGGGAGAAAAACTTAGCGTTCTGCCTGAAAGATAGTAAAGGAGAAGGAACAAGTCTGTGGCCGAAGTGGAGAGTCCAAGGGACACAAAAGGGGAGACACGAGTGTGAAAGTGATGAACGATGTGGACAGTGGGAGAAAAGTTCAATTATGGAAAACATGCAGGAAATGATAATGTACTACTCTGATATTAACGGCCGCCCACGTACTAATGGTCCAGGCGGAAGCATTGAATGGTTAAAAAATCTAACTACCTGCATAGAACAAAATCAAAACAAATCTGGAACTCCCTTTGATCAAAAGATGGAGAAATTCTGGAGCAATCAAGTATTAGGCCTTATTGGAGAATGGAACGCGACCAGAGAAGGAAGCATCGCTTTGCCTTACATTACAGTAAGAGATACAAATAAAGAACTAATTTACAGAATGCTAGTTTCGGAAGTAACCTGGTGGCCCCATTCTTTATGGCAAAACCCAGGAAAAATACCGGGATTAAAATATGGATATTACAAAGAGGTTGATAGTCACAGTCGACAAGGTGATTTCTGGTACTCCTACAACTATCTTACTAATTACAGAAAACAAAACCTGGATTCATCAGACTGGGTAAGGGACATTCTGTTAAAAAGAACCCTTAATAGAACCCATATTAAAGAGAATAGAGTGACATATAGTCCCCAGCTTGCATATCCCAGATATGTGAATGGAACAATATGTGCAAACTGTATCAGCTCATACCTCCAATGTATCACTGGAATAGATGCTACCAGATGCATGAAGAGGAGTATAAAATTGCAAACCAGTGCGAAGAACATAGTGAGAGATTCCACCAATTGGCCCAGTTTAGTTCCCTGGGATTATGAATGGAAAAGGGGTTATGAATTATGGGTTAAGTTTGTGGAGAATCTGAATTGCACTGGATTCAGCCAAAAGAAAATCTACCACACAGAGAAGCTATCTTTAGAGAGGATACAATAGTTCTCAATAAAAGATGGGAATTTAAAACAGGTTTTGGAACTTGTATCCCTGATCGCATGGGGAAAAATAAAAATGAGATAACCAATTGGAAAGCAATCAAAGGCATATTTTATGCCGCAGGACAAGGCCTGAGTATCATAGGCTCCTCCATTTTAGGAGTAGGCCAAGATGCAGTTAATGGAGTTCTGAGTGTAGGAATGAGTTTAATATTAACTGTTGCAAAGAATGCGGCTATCGGTTTAGGCTGCATTATAGGAGTTGTTTTAATCATAAATCTGTTAGTATACATAATAAGGAAAAGCATCTGGAAGATGAGAAAGGGGAAGGATCAAAGGGTCACTCCTCAAAGGAACAATGAAATAAGTAACCCCACCTACGTGGAATAAAGTGGGAGGAGCTTTTTAACAGGATATAAACAATGAGAAAGTGAGAAAAGTTTTAACTGACACCCGGTGAAAGTTAACAAAATGGAAGGACTTCAAGAAGAAACTTATGAGCAACAATTACAGAAGGGATTAATTGGTCTTCAGAGCGCTGTGACAACGGTAGGATCAATCCTTTTATGTTTGGAATGACTATTGCCTTTTATAATGAAATAAGGAATTTAGTCTGTAAACATTGTGGTTAAAAGAAAATGTTTGGTTAAAAATCAATACACTATACCTGTGAGGAATTTAAAGATCTCAAAAGTGATAATGTAAGGTTGCTGTAATTGAGAGATCATCCTTCAAAAACAGGAAAGCAATCACTTGGTCTTAATTAAAAATTATAATAAAAAATAATAAAAAACATAATGTGAAAAAGACAAAAGAAAAGAAAATGTCGATTTGACAAATAAATGATCACAACTGTCTAGCAAGACAGAGGAGAGTGGAGTTTTGTTTCAAAGTGATGAAGAGCACATGAAATAATGTGAAAATAATTATCTCTCCTAAAAAGGATGGACCCAACGCCTCTAGAGGAGGACAGACGGACAAGAAGAAGGAGGGCACAGAGCAGTCTCAACCTGTCCTTACAAGCAACAGGAGCACTGCCTATATTGAATCCAGGAGAGAGAGTGTTAGGTTGAGTACAGAGCTTGAACCAGATACATCATACTGGGGAGAGTTGAAGGATGTGCTCAGTTTGGAACCTGATTATGAATATCAGGAGGAAGAGGAGATTCTTCAGCTAGTGAATGATTTGGATTTAGTAGTAAGGGGGTCTGGTTTAGATTTGCAGGTATCACCCAACTCAGAGGCAGTGGACCTGTCGGGGTCTGAACCAGCTGCAGCTGAGATGACATCCATCTTTGCGGGACCAGTTTCATCAGAACCAGCTTCTTCAGGACCAGCCTCAACTGGACCTGCTACATCAGGACCAGCTTCAACTGGACCAGCTTCAACTGAACCGGCTTCAACAGGAACAGCTGTGAGGAGGACCAGCTTCTTCAGAAACAGCTCTACAGTACTGACACCGAAGTCAGTGCCAATACGCCGCAAGACGCCACCTGGTGGACAATATCGGCAGTTCTTTGGCACATTCCCAGGTCGTGTGAATTGGCATCACATGTCCAAGCCCCTGTGTTGGCCGGATCTGAGATACATGAAGCCTGGGAAAGATTTCGGGGCCGGTGTGGAAAGAGGATGGAGTATTGCAAAGTACAAAGAGATGAGAAGTTGTTCCACCCTGAGTAAAGAAAATCAGTCTGATCGTTTTTTGCGACCTTTGCCACCTCCGAAAGTGGGGAGACTATCCCTGAGGCTTCGGATGTGGGATCACAATTGTGGTCTGAAATGGTGTGAGATG
This sequence comes from Clinocottus analis, assembly GCF_023055335.1. Lineage (NCBI taxonomy): Eukaryota > Metazoa > Chordata > Actinopteri > Perciformes > Cottidae > Clinocottus > Clinocottus analis. Next base: position 443,338 of record NW_027175965.1, on the reverse strand, counting down.
TTTGTGGTGAACACAGAGCGAAAACATGTGGAAACCATGTTTCTGGTTCAACCGAAGAATCTTATGGTTCGCAAGTGATCTGAAGTGCGGGACAATAGAGACTATTGACAACAGGACTTTGTGAGAACCAAGGACTTTGTTACTTTCATGAGGAGGATGTTGGATGATCGAGAAAATTATGAAAGTAAAAAAGTATAACCAAATAAATGTATAACTAATTTTTCATATTCTTGTATAACCCTTAGTTATTCTAGCATAATAGTTTAGATTTTTAAGCATAATCATTTAGATTTTAAGTATAATCTTTTTTTATTTTTCAATGAATGAAAGTATATACTGTTTGGTCTTTAATTCAAGTGTGGATTGTGATTAGACCATATAAAATGCATAGAATGTTATAAGTTGCTGTGAAACATACTCTTTTTAAGGTACTAAGTATTATATGTTTTTCCTTTGTCTAAGTGAAGTGTATTTGTCACAAGACCAAATAAGGTGGTAAGCCCTCCTCTTGGGACGTCCTCAGGCCAGCATGATTTATGATCTTTGGTGTTTAAAAGAGGGGGAAAAACGCATGTTTGGTGTGCCTGACAGCAGTGCAGGAACACCAAACAGAGAAAGTGGTTTTCGACCAACTCTGAACTTAGATTTATTTTACTTTTACTTTTCACACTGAGCACTGTTTCATTGAGTTGAAATTGTTGTAAGTGATTAGAGCGCAAAATAAAAAATCTCAGCCTCACGATTGAGTGAGTGACTGATACCAAACAAAGTTCTGGTTCTTTAAAACAATTTAACCCTCTTTCCCTGTCCACCAACCGTGAGATACAGAAGTGACGACTGAATCTACCGAAGAGACTTAAGGTAAGTATCTTTGGGTGAAAACTGTGCAGTGTTAGTATAATGATGAGATGGTGTCAAACAGGCAGAGAGAAGGTGTAGACGATGCACGCACTCGCTATATGGGTTGAGACAAGTTACAGCCCACTGTGGGGACCTGGCAGCATACAGCTGTAAAAACACCCTCGCCAAAACCTATAACTTAACTCGAAAATTTCAAAAATCCTAAAGATTTAGCCCGGGGCGAGATAAAAGACCGAAAACATTATACTCATATCGGATGAGGATTGTCATTTCCTCCGGGATCACTGAGATAATAGTTGACGGAGTGCCACCGTTTTAGGTAAAGAGATCTTGCCCTCCTACTCTCCCCCCTCCTCCTCTCCTCTTCCCCCGGCAAGATCTCCGATCACGCTACAATATGGAAAAAATGGCAAGGGTGAAAATATGAAATAGTCTTTATCTACCAATCCGAGACCATATCAAAAGCAAAAACCATCTGATCCTGTTAAGTAAGGTTAGAGCCCAAAAACTTTCTGAAGATTATACAATTGTATGTTCTGCTGACCTCAATATCATCCCAAACAACCAAAGCCAATGTGTGAAAAATGTTGATATTTCTTATATGCTTTACACAGTGAAAAACCGCCTGACCCCGGAGAATACTGATGCGTACAAGATGTATACAGGAAATTGAAAACATGTCATGTTAATTTAATGTTTACACAGTTCTCCCCATTAAATTAGGAACAGTCATGAAATATGAAGCAAAAAAAAAAGTCATGTCAACCATATATTTAGAGACATTAACATCAAATGGGGTCAAATTGATCCTAAAGGCAATAGGAGGCTTATAAACTGAGGCCCTTTCTCAGTATGTGTGTAGCATGGACAGTCACTTACTCACAAACACACAAATTAACGCACGCCTGCGACTGATAGCATGATTATCCAGGCGGAAGTAAATCGACTGATACCATAACCAAGAGTTGGATCGAAAGCATTATACAAAAGCGTGAATGCATGATCAAGGAAACTTGACTTAATGGGGCTTAAAATAATAGTTTTAAGCCCCCATTCAAAAAGGGATTAACATTACTGGGGGAGTATGGGAATGAAACATTCGCTGTGCTTTGCTGTAATTTAAGCCATCATTCTATACGGTATCCTAACCATTCCCAAACTTTAGGGTGTGGTCTGTAATAGACATCAACTTTCGGCAGGACAGGCCAAAAGGCAATACAAGTACCTGTAACAGACACTACGACTGCACATTGTATGAGCTTTCCATTTATGTATTTTAACCAAATGTCAAATTCCGATGTTGTAATGTGATGTTGTTACGTTATAATGAGAAACATGTTGAACTTCTTAAGGCAGTTTTTCCCATGGGAAAACATTTCAAAGGAAGTAGCTCCAGACGGGATATAAATTGTAGGATGTCCAGTGAATTCAGTGACAAACCATAGCAGCAGTATTTATTACTGGAGTAGGGGTGAAAAATCACCACAGCACCACAGGGTCCAATGAATCCAGTCTGAATGGAGTTTATTAGTTCCATCAGTCCCAGGAAGTCAGGAACAAAGGAAAGAACAAAGTCTATCCAGTGAAAGATCCACATTAAGTCCCCATAAGATGGACAAGTAAAGAGGAGAATACATTGCAGCCCAGCAGTAATCTAACAGTGACAAAACGTTGCATTAGCAACACAGACAGCTGTGTGTAACGTGAGGAACCGGTGGGCTCGGAGCTGAGAGCCACAGACGGGGTCAGGAACTCAGAAACAAATGGCAGATTGTTGGTTTTGATAAATAGACATGAAACACAAATACATTATATAACATATTCATTCATACAATACAAGAGGGGAGAACATAGACAGGAAATAGAACAAGCCAATGACAGCTTCTTTTTCAGAGTATGTGGTGGGTATTTGTTTATACGACTGCTCAAAACTGCAAAAAAAAAAAAGATTTTATACAATAAATGATGACTCTTTCATCTGTAAACAATGCTGGCCTGTTGGCAACAGGGTTATTTATTGTGCACTTTTATACGTTTAATATGATTCCACAGCCACAATAAGACACTTAAAAGCTCACTAATTGCTTTGATGCATAGTTATAGAAGAATAAAAGATTTCATTAAGTTGTTGTTGTTTGGGGCTGGATTTATTTTACTTCTTATAGAGACAATCTTAAATGGATAAAAGTTGTTTGCTGAAAGTGAAAAACAAGATGTATCAAACGCATTACTGCGATGGGTAGCGTCCAGATGCCTGGAAATGATATATATATATATATATATATATATATATATATATATATATATATATATATATATATGTGGTCACCTTTAATGTTGAATATATAAAGGCCTCTAAACGCTCCTCTGCAGCTGAACACTGTGTACACTCTGCACAGGTCTGCTATGTCGCAATTTGTCCTCCCTCCTTTTTGTAGATTTATTATTCCTTTGATCTCAACTCTGTGGTTCCTCCCTCTCTTCCTTCCACTTCCTCCACTCCCACTCTAATATAGAAGCCTTTTCAAATGTGTGAAGCCTCATGTCAGACGCAGACCTTGACGTAACCTTGACTGACCTACCAAGGCGCGTTCGTGGTCGCTATTTGAAACTTGATGAAAAAGTGTGTGTGTTGGTGGGAAATCACTGACCGGTCATGTCAGTAACCCCCCCGGCCTGACAGCTTCAGCAAGGAGAACGTCTTCACTGCTAGAATATAAGGGACCCCACCTGTGGCCTGTTGTTGAACGATGCGTAACTATCTTTCATCCAACTGAAGGAGCAGAGAGCTTCTAAAAGCTTGTCAGCCGTTGTCAGACGTTGATTTGTCGCAACACTTTCACATTAATATTTCCTTCCATAGGTTTGACCTGATGATGTGCTCGAACAGAGGTGTCAAACATTCGACCCGCGGGCCAGATCTGGCCCGGCAGGGGGTCCAGTTTCGCCCGCAAAATAACTATTATATTTATTTACTTTTAAATGACAGGCTTTTGCCAACATATGGATATGATTTCTGATCCTTAAGCAGATTTGGAGCCAAAAGAAGAAAGTTCAGTTGCAATTGATGAGAGCAATGACATTACTAAAGATGTTGCCCAACTGGCCATATTTATTGGTGGTGTTGATGAGATTTTGCTGTGTCCCCGAGGAGTTCCTTGAGTTGATACCTATGACAGACACCACTACAGCCAATCACATTGTCGGCGCTCTGGATGAAGCGCTGAACTGGGTGGAAGTGCACCGTCAATGATCGGGAGAAAAACAGCCGTTGTGACAAAATTCAGGGAGAAAGTACGAGCTACAAATGGAGGACAACGTTTTGGGACGGTACATTGTGATTTTCGCCGCGAGGCATTGTCGTTAACAATGGATCACGTCATAAAAGTGGCGTCACAAACGCGTCACAAAGCGAGGGAATCTGCAGAGGAGAACCCAGGCAGATCAACAGAGGGCTGATGTCTCAATTTTTGGCCTTTATGTTTCTAGTTTATTGTAGAAAGACCGTAAAAGGGTTTATCATCCAAAAACCTTCACCAATGATTTACACAGAGAAATATTGGCAATAGTATGCTATGATTTTAATGGCCTGGCCCACTTGAGATCAAAATAGACAGTGTGTGGCCCCTTCACTAAAATGAGTTTGACACCTCTGTGATACAGGGAAAGGTCAGAAGATCACCACCATGCGCACAGTACTATGAATGTCAACGACAATATATTTTATGTAAGTCACCCAATCATTTTTGAGTAATTTCAGTTTCGACCAACACCAAATATTGTTGTATTTACTGCAGCTTCAATGGAAAAATATCCCTTAATTGACAAGAAGTATTAGACAACTCATACAAAATCAAAATCCCATCTCAAGAGGAGGAGATGTTTGTTAAATCCTAAATGTCTCTGAAAGCTTCCATTTTCTAATTTATTAAAATATACTCTTGTGAATAATATTGATGAAAAATATAATTATCATATTTACTTGATGACCAGTACGGTTTGGAAGGCGGTGGCTCGAAGGCGACGGTGGAGTGCAGCGGATTGGAGGTGTTGTGTGATCGTAAAAGATTGCATAGCCTCCTCACGTTGTCTGTAAGAGGAAAGCAACGCTATCAGCAACACACAAATCCACTTGTATGCTGGATCAACTTCAGCCTGGAACACATCCAGTAAATGTGTCGAGTGTGTGAAAATTTGCCCGCTCTCTTTCTTCCACCACAGGGTCGTGTTCACACTCTGCACATTCTCACACACACACACACACACACAGTATCTCAAACTTTCCCATGCCTCTCAGTTAGGAGATTGTCTGGATCTTGCCTATTTCATGGATTAGTTACAGGAGGGGCTTTTAAAATTGTATCTGAGTGAACATTTTGGGATAGAACCTCTGTATAACCTTGCCGCTTCCACACTGTCTGCCAGCGTAAGGCTCATCTTCTCTGTTATAAAGGCTGACACAAAAGAATATCCCCGCTCCTGCCACGTACGCTGTGAATGCAGCACTTCGTCTTCTCTGTCCGTCACAGAGTCTTTTGGCAGTAAAGTGAAGGCACATTTCAGCAAAATATCTCATTTAGTATCGTGGGAATGTGGAAAAAAAACGACAGAAGAATGCTGTGCATATGAATCACCGAGAGGATTAGATTATTAGAAGGTTTTGAAATCAAAGTCATCTGAAAAGGAAAATTGATAAAAGGTCATAAAATGAAAAGAAAAAAAATATCTAGAACTGTGTGATGGTGTTGCGGAGGAAGTGGTCTTACTAATGCTGTTTCTCAAGTTTTCTTATTTTATGGGTCCCCTACCAAATCTACAAATACTGCTAAATATATCATGTAATCATGTCTGAGAGCAAGGTTTTAAGCTCCTCTAGGTGAAGTTATTTTTTGTATTATTAGAGTTTTGATTTTGTGAATGAAACCAGGCTACAAATGGAGCAGAACCAGAACACTCACATAGTAGCCTTTAGCATTATGCCCACCTCATGAGATAACTATGGAGTCATAGGAGTGTTATAATAAAGGGAAACAATATATAAAAGAAAAATAAATGTGGTATGTGTCAAGATGTAATAATTTTCTTTCAGATATGTTTTTCCTTAGAAATAAATAGATGTGGAAACAATAAGAAAAAAGGTGTACAAATTTAAAATGTCTTTAAAATATATATTTGTGTTTTTGCCTGTAATTTTTATTTTTGTTTATTATTCCTCTTGATTCTTAGATGGATTATTGGGAATCCATTTAGTTGTCATTGAAACATTTCACTTAAAACCACAAATAAAAATCCTCAAGGTGGCGCTTGAGGAAAAGTGAGACAATCAGCAAAGTCTGCACGATTCATTCTCTTAAAATCCCAATTTAAATAACAATCCAAGTATCATTTGAGATATCCAGGACAAAGTGTTGGACGGACCAAACGTCATTGCCATACCTAGAGTCGTTTAGGGTTTTTTTTCTTGAAGCCCCATGTCAAGATATCACAATTACAACTAATAGTGACAAAAGATTCCCTTAGCAAGGCATTGTATTACCACCTGCAACAGAGAAGCACTTCTGTGGGCAAAAGACTTCACATTAACTCAAAGTAAAAACCGGCTGGGCGGAATTTCTGAAACGCAAGATTAAATAAAACAGTTTTTTCATGTGTATAATGTAATGTACCAGGGGCAGCCTTTCCTCTTCACACTTATATTTTGGGAATCTGGTCCTATAATGTACATCAAAAGGAGTCTTGTTGACGGAGATCTGGTAACATTAAAAAAAGAAATCCCTTTACCTTTAATGAACAAGTTCAAGCCTCCGGTCATCCTGTTAAAAGTCTCACTTCAAAGTTTTGCCAGCCCACGTTATGAAAGAGAATCCCCAAAACTCCTCCTGTCCTTCAGGACTTCTCATCCATCCACTTTTCATGACCTAATCACACATGCAAAAGTGGAACACATCAAGGGGAATTAGATCACTGTGCCTGCTGCTGTTTGTTAATGAGCTATGACTTCATGAGAAATCTACTCAAAGGCTTATTTATTGTTAACTCTTTGCCCTGGAGAGCCAATTAAAAGGCTTTTTGGGCTTCGGCCAAAGTTGTTTTACATGAGCAAACATGTAAATATAAGATTTTTAGTCGACAGACAGTAAAAATAGCGGTGTAGTTGCTAGGACTGTCGACCTTTACAGGTTTGATCCCGTGCGGTCCTTCTGGGTTGGAGTTTGCACGTGGCAGCGTGGGTTCCCTTCGGGTTCTCCAGGTTCTTCTGCAATCCAAAGACATGCACAGCTCAGGTTGATCTGAGGTTTTAAGAAAATTAAAAAGAAAAGTGTGACCCAATAACAGTTATACAAATTTGGAGCACAAATAACGAAGGAGATAAGGCTGGCAGAATCAATAACTTCTTTAAAGTCCCTTCTTAAAACATTTTTATAGAATTGCTTTTAAGTGATGTTGTCCTTTTATGATCTATTATGCAGTTCTTTTGTTCCCGTGGTTTTGTTTGTATATTTTATAAATGTGTCTTCTACTGTTCTTTTTGGCTATTTATTTGGGTTGGTTGTGTTAAATGCCTCTATGGTATGGTCTTTTCTTGTTTGCCACCATGAGGTTTGTGTTCATGCTTTGCTCTGTGGAATCACTTCATAAACCCTGTTTTTAAAAGTGCTTTATAAATAAACGAAAATAAAGGTTTTATGAATCTCAAATTTGTGGCATTTCTTTTTATATCATTGGATATTGTACTCTGGCACAGAGTTATGAATGCAGTGAGGCTTCATAGGCATAGACATGCATGATTTTGTGGTGTTTGATATTGTTGGCCAGCTCTGAATTGGCCCTCGCCATTAATTCTATCTGTCCAATAAAACAGTCAAATTTGTATATTAAATTGTTCTAATTCAATTTATTGTGTATGTGTACAAACTGTCTTATATCAAGTTGAAGAATAGATTAATTTAATGCATGCAATTCACACTAATGTAAAATAAGTTGCACTTCATACAATAACTGAGATGTATAGGATTACCTTTAACGATCAAAACAGTTATCAAATCATGGCTGCAGACAAAGAATTAAGCCAATTCGCCTGTGAAGAGCCACAGATACAAAATGCATCCCTTTCTCAAAACAGTTGTACCTCACTGCAATGTGTTTTTTTACGTTCAGGTGGACGTGAGTCCTCCGCCAGTCAATGCCCTTGACCCCTCCCCCCTCCACACGGTTTTGTGCTCCAGTCCCAGGCTGCTCAAGCTGTGTCAGTGCTTTATCGCTTACACTTTCCAGGGCCGTTTCTTTATTTTCCATGGCAGCCCTCTGTTGGAGCTCGAGCACTGAGAGAACAGAATGGACTCCTTCCTGCCTGAGATGACGCCAGATGGGCGGGTTTAGATGCCAGCCTGCGTTGGCTACTTGTTCCCCAGCAGCCCGGCTGCATGGTGAGCTGAACACAAGACGAGATGTTTAGGAAGCGGACATTTTTACAGACGCTGAAGGACACACACCGGTGTACAACAACGACAATCTGGCAGGGGATGAGGGAAAGCAGGGAAATATATATATATATGAGAGGGAAAACACAGGTGTAGGCCAAAAACAATCAGGGGGCACATGGGCGTGGCTGAGGGCAGGTGAAGGGAATGAAACAATCAGGGACAGGGACTACAGGGGGCAGGAAGTGCCGAGACCCAGAGGAAGCAAGAGACAAACTACAATATAAAACAGGAAGCCACCCAACACCAGCACACTGAGTATACGTATAGTATTAGGTTCCGTACATTGATAATTCTCAATTAATGTACAAGTACTGCTAAAAACAATAAACATTTCCATTCCCATTCTACATATTAATACAAAAAAATCCAGTCAGTGACAATACGCACTTTGAACTACACACTAAAAGACCATGCTTCCTGCTTGAAATGCAGGGAAAGCTCTTAAGCGTCTAAAGACTCCTGGATTCCTGGAAAGGTTCCTGCCGTTTGGCTTGATTTGTCAGCGTCCTGCTGGGTGACTAGCTTAGTGGCTATTTCCCCTTTCTGGGTGGCAGCAAAGGATACACAGGAGCTCGCCCTGATCAGGATTCATGTCACACGTCTCCGCGATGCGTAATCACTCAGCTGTGTGGACCCAACAGGTCAAGGTCTGACTCAAGAGTCCTCTCATGGTCGCTGACCTCAGCAGGGACATTGCGTTTCAGCAGAATGAGGATCAGTTGAAGACACATTAGAGAGGCGGACAAAGTGGGCGATGTTCTTTGCCTCAGCAGCCACTGATGTGAGATTTGAAACCATCAGGAGCAGTATCTTCTTTGTTTGTATGAGAATATGTTTACTCTTCTGCAGCTCAATTAATTGTAATGAATCCCTAATGCTAATTTTCTTAGTTCCCTACTCTGCAATCATTTCTTTTTAAATGTCTGTCTCACGTCTGTGGGAAAACTTTAACTCTGAAATTTAGCTTTTAACTCTACCTAATAGGCCACTCTGGCACGAACCTACACATTGCAGCGGATTTATTTTGGATTCAGCCACACATGGATTACCAAATGTTTCAACATCATGTTCTGTACCAAAAGTAGTCCAGTTGATCGTGTCCGCACATCTGCGGTTACTACACTTCGCTCGGCTTCTGCCAATCGGCTTGTAGCTCCGTCACTGCCAGCCAAACTCCCAACAAAGTCACGACTGTTCGCTGTCCTGGCTCCTCAATGGTGGAATGAGCTCCCCATTGACATCAGGACGGCAGAAAGCTTCTACATCTTCCATCACAAACTAAAAACGCATCTTGTTACACCTTGAATAGGGAAGGCAGCACAGTAGTAGCACTTTAGTAGCACTGAAATGTCTCTTACTGATAGAACTTTGCAGTTTGACTTTATTAAAGAAATTGTACTTTCTTGATTCTTGTTGTTCTGAGTTTGTACTCACGGTTGAATGCACTTATTGTAAGTCACTTTGGATAAAAGCGTCAGCTAAATGCAATGTACAAACAAGTCGTACTGCATGTGTGCTGCCAGTTCCTAACGCGGCATACACATGCATCGCCATTGGCAACATTGCAAATCTCAACTGAGGTCTTGCCGATATACGTACACAAGCACAAGCGCCAACTCTCCTTCAGTCATGTGGAATTAGCACCTGAAGCTGTTTGATGATTGCAAAAAAAAACACTAACAGAATGACTCGCACTTTGGCGGTTTAGTTACAGCACAACTCTTTAGCTAACATACGCGAACAATGATCCATAAAGTAACACAAACACGATGATGGCCAAAATATGTAATATAACACTGAGAATCAGTGTGACATTTGAATCAGCTGCGTGTTTGAGCACAGTGTAATTTCACAATCAAACAAATCAAGATGTTTGCAAAGAATTTGACATATTGACTAAACAGAAGTTAATCAGCACAATATTCTCAGGGTTCTGTCACCCAGAAGAAATCAGACTGGATTACGTTCCTGTACACTTGTTCTCAGACACTGCAGGTCAGATTTTCAATACTGGCATGCTGTGTATGATTTCCAGAGACACAGATGTCGCTAATTACAGGTGAAAATAGGTAAATATTTGTTCCTGATTGGCTCGGAAGGGACTGTAAACACTGACGGTGTGCGGTGTGTTTACTGTCGCCATGTTGTCACAGGGTTTTCAGTGCCCACGAGGGTCTGTAAACCTGTGTGCTTAAGGAAACGCTGTGAATGTCTGCGCACCTTTGTATGTGTGAATGCTTTGATAAGCTTTGAGGCGCACTGGGGAGCCTCTCTTCCCTCTGTCCCTCAGCCTGGCAGTAATCGCTGATTAGAGGCTCAGCTTGTTTCACCGCACTGCAAGGTTTTTCTCCCGATACAGGAAACGCGCCTCATCGGAGCTGTCAGGAAGCCATCGACTTTCTGTGAGTGACACGAGAGCATAACAGGACACAATGTGCCTGTGAATGTTTTCTTGTTTCTGTGACAAGAAAGCAGAGAAAAAATGAGGGAAAGCCCTCCGTCCGACGTGATGCAGGGCTTCGGTTGGTTGAAGCAACATAAAGGTTTGAGTTGGATTTATGCGCCGGTGGAATGTAAGTACTTGAGTAAATGCATGTTAAGGCATTAACTCAAGTACTTACATTTGAAAGACTTTTGGCTACTTTAGTATTTCCATTTCAATGCATATAACAAATACTGTGTAAATGACCCACAAAATATATATTTTTTAATTTGATCTACCTATTTGGCAGTACCTCTGCATTCCTTTAGATGGCTTTGTGAGGCCGAATACTTTTTAGAGGTTTGGGGTTTGCGCAGGTCAATGTATAAAATGATTTTCTAAACTACGATGTATTGCTGTAGATTTAACTGTCCAACAATATATCAAGTAGTTTGAATTAGTGCAACTTTAAATATAAACACATTAAATTGCAACATACACATTAATGCAGCACTGATCCAAAGACATGTTGACGAATAAGAAACATAACTATTGAGCTTTACTTCAAATTGTGAGGTCAAAACCCAACAGCAAATGTTTGCCCCGTGGAGCTAAATCCAGACATGGTCAAGGCTTTGGTTGTATTCCAGAAAATCCAATCAAAGTCTCAAAAATGACCACAAATGATAAAAACACAACACATTCATCATGTACTCTCCGCTTCTATTCCCATCATTGCAGTACTGTCACAAACTGTACTGCATATCCTTCAATAACAGAAAGGATGCACAACCTCCATTCCTCTCAACATGCTCTTTCCCACATGTAGAGGAACATTCAAGCAAACAATAGGTTATTAACCTGTAAGACCTGTAAGAAAATGAAATGCTACTTCATTTAAAATGAGGTAGAAAAAGGTGACGAGCCTGGAACCAAAAGTAAAAACAAGACACTCCTCTGTTTACTATATAAGTGTTGGACTCAGTAATATTTGTTTAAATTTCCCTGCTGTACCAGAATAACGTCATATGAGAACATTGTTTTTGATTGTATAATATTAAGACCACAAAAGGGAACCATGATGCCATGAAGCCTCATGAAATCTTGCCTCAACTCTGATTTTCACGCTGCAGCCTGCTCGCTACGACACCTCCCCGCCCATAATCCATCTCATCCAGACACCACTGTAACAGCAACCTCTTGACTCCGCGATAGGTTGGATGAGGGAATAATGTGCAGGAGGGCACGTCTTTGCTCCGATTTACTGTCTGGATAGGAGCAGAATAGATGTACTGGTGTACTGCTCCAATGCTCGGTTCAGACCCAGCACACATCAATATCAGTTCATTTGGTGCGAGGGCTAGCTAGCTTATTTGTGAAATGCAACATTTGACATTTTTGACAACGGTAAATGTATTATTATAACACTTGTTACACTACATATTAGCATGCCACAATGCATGTTCATACAGAGGTCATATTGATATTAATTTGCTACATTTGTGCTAAGCAAAACAATATCTCTCGAAAAACTGGCAAAGTTACACAGCTAGATGCAGCCTTTAGCTACTGACAGGCCGACTCGATGAATGTCAGCCATTACACCCAAACCACTGGATTCATGTGCAATCACACACATTGTTACAATTATAATGTGTGAAAGTGGCATCTTTCAGCTGTAATTTTATAGCTTCAACATCAGAGAGATACATAGAAATTGTAGCCCTTTTTATTCAATCATAAATATGTCAAGCGTTGCATTTGAGTCTATTGGGGATACTGTCAGAAATTCAACGTCTTTGTGGATGATGGATATCTTCTATGACTGTTAAACGTCAACGCAGCACAAAATAAATGCATGGTATTTTGATTCTCTTGACAACTTAACATGTTCTAATGATGATGCCGATAAAAAGACTTTATCATACTATATGTTGAAAAAATGGCTATTTTTTAACAGTGGGAAAAAAATGTCTTAGTGTATTTTGGCCTCAAGCAAAATCTCTTCGTAAAATCTCAATACCTTTATCTTCAAATGCGCATATGCACCAACTAAACTTGGTCGAAACACACAGAATTCTCCATCTATTTGCAGAAATTTTACTGGCATTTGGTATGAATATGAGGTTAAAACTGTTGAATACTTTAAGAGTATTAGCAGATTACTACAAGAGGGCAACTAAATCCAGGATTGAAGAGACAATCCAACAATTGCCCAGTTGTCATTTAACAGGGTTCTTACACATTTTGACCAATGGATTTCCATGACTTTTCCATGACTTTAAACCAGATTTCATGACCAAACATTTTGTGAAATCTCGGTATATACTCATGGAAAATTGAGAAAATTTAGTATTTAAACTAAGAATGAGAATTACAAAGCATACAGTATAGCATAAATGACACAAATGAATGATAGACATACATATAAAATTACATAGGCCCTTTGCATCAACACGTTGGACAACGTGAGACTCTTGCAGTGGGCCGCGAGCCCGAACGAGCAGAGCTACGAGCATTTGCTTTCGCCACAAGCAAATTGTGCCGCGATCTGGCTATCGGGGAACATCCGGCGAAAGAGCAGACTGACATCTTCGGATGATTTAAAAGAAAAATGCAAATTGGCAACCTTCAATGCCCACATTACCTCCGCAGTGAGAACGTCATTTTTCGTCACAGCGCCATCGCTGTGATGGCGCTGGTTGGCCGAAGCAAGCGGCGCGCTTGGCGTAGCAGTTGCCGTAGCCGCTGTGGCGAAAAGGCCGGAGATAGGGGTCACTGTAGCTCCGCTAGCAGCAGCGCTCCGATGTCGGCTCCCCTTTGCAGGGCTGGTTAATGCCGCCTTCCCCATGTTCGAAATGTCAAACATGATTTGCCTCCACACAACCTGCATTTTGCTCTTTGTCGGTTGTAACCCATGCTTCGAATTTATCCATATTAGGGCCGCAACTAACGATTATTTTATTAATCGATTAATCGGTCGATTATTTTTTCGATTAATCGGATTAAAAAATAACGTTAAAGCAATAATTTGCAACCTTTTATTACATAAACAGAACTGACAGTGCACACAGTGCAAAAAAACTTAACAATAAAGAATTTATACAAAATAAAGAAATACAAAATTTAGAAAACTTAACTTGTCAGATTTGTCAGAACTTGTTCTCTACACTCACAGACATGCACACTTAGACGCACACTCACACACACACTAACAGACATGCACACTAACAGACACACACGCACACACATGCACAGACACACACACACACTCAGACATGCACACTCACAAACACGCACACTCACTCACACACATGCACAGACACTCACAGACACACACTCAGAACTCAGAGAACCAGAGATGAGAATTACAGAAGTAAACACTCAATGTCTCAACAGATAACTTACGGACTGCACTTTACCTAAACAAAGGTTATTAAATTAGATATTGAACTAAAAATCCCAGCAACACTTCCTCTGCATGAAGCCACATTATATCGGACTGTTGAACGCAGGTCTGCGTTCTGAACCTCAGGAGATATTTACGCGTTGCTTCTCTTGAAGCCTCCGCAGTATTTTAAAACCAAGACATTATCTAGCCCAACAGCTCAAACACGGGGAATGAACGACTAGCTAGCGAGCTAACAACAACGGTTAGCCTAGCTGTTAAGTTATTGTACACGCAACGCGACTGTGCAGTGACATACGAGAGGATACAGGGCTGCAGAACCTTTTGGACCTCCTGTCTGCTGCGCTCTGCTTCACTCAACTGTTTTGTTCAATACACAAACATCTCTGCAACTTATTGAGCGGCGTAACAAACGCGCGACACAACGAATCGATAATGAAATTCGTTGCCAACTTTTTTAATAATCGATTTTTATCAATTTTATCGATTCGTTGTTGCAGCCCTAATCCATATGTAACCAAGCATTGTTGAAGCGACACTTCCCTGGCATAGTGAATTATACCGCTCATGAACCGAGCTGCTGTTGCTACAGTAGGTAGCTCAGGGAAGCGGACGGCATGTCACATGTTAAGGTGCGTTCACTCGCAGCGCGTATGAGAGCATATGCCTGCTTATATCTTTCTTTTAAAAGCATATTAAATTATTTAAAACTCAGCATAAATGAACAACATGAACATATGAATATAACAAATTTCCATGACTTTTCCATGACTTTTAGGATTTTATTTTTTTCCATGTTTTTTCCAGGCCTGGAAACTAGCATTTTAAAATTCCATGACTTTTCCAAGTTTTTCATGATCGTACAAACCCCAATCTAACCCTGATGTGGTCTACAATCCCAAGAGATCCGAAGCACTCTTATGAACCTTAAAAGTCCTTTGTTGAGGAGCGAGGAACCACAATGCTCGGACTCAAGAGACTCTTTGTTGGGGCAACTGAAGGACACTGATGTTTTCATTAAGGTATCTTAACTCACGTCAGAGCGCCTCAGACATCTTGGGATTGCTGGATGTGACCTTAATGTGAATGTGCAATTATTTGTTCAAGTCTTACTTGCCACATCTCAAAAGGCATCTGATTGTTGGGAGATTTGCCCCTGGAAATAGTCTGACACATAACTGTGTTACACTTCCCTCCATTTTTACCATAAATACATGGGAGTGGTGTCAATGTTCACATCAAATGATTTGCATGACCCAAAATGTTGAACTATTCCTTTAACGTTTCCTTTTCACACCTTATGGTTCGTCCAATACTTTCATTTCGGCCAAAAAACTAATGAGATTCACAACAGCCTTTGCTGCGCTTTCTCTTGTGCTATTCAGCTAATGTTAGCTTGCTAACAAGCTACACTAGAATTTTGTCCAGGACGGAGCATGCAGCAGAAACAGACATGCTTCTTCTTAATATATTCTCAGTGCAAAGTCCAAGAACCAATTTCCACCAAAATACCAACAACTCATTTTGTGCTGCCTCATTTCAATGAGCCTTCCACTTGTGCAGAGACCACACAGATGGGCGAAGAGAAACTCAAGGTCAGGCAAACACCTAACAGTTGTCATGCTGCCACGAAAAAAAAAGGTCTCTGTCTTTTTAAGAGCAGGATTGATGGTCCTCTTGCGGCAACAGTCTTCTAATTAGATCATGAATTATTCTTGTTAAATTCTTTATCCAATCGTTTTAAAAGGCAACTCTAAAATTAAACTGTAGATCTTTCAATATTAGACCATAAAGAACACACTTCCAGTCCACGGCACACGTAGCGAATTGTTGCGGTCCCCGTATTACAAAGTGCTTTAATTTGCGAAGCGTTTACAAACAACACCTGCTCTAAACACCGCCAATACATTTGGGCCTGGCTCCTCCCTGCCAGTGAGCTGTGAGGTCTGAGCGGCTCATTGGCTTCATGATGATTACGTTTTCTGAGATAACCTTTTCTTGCTTTGCACAGATGTCAGTAATTTGGGGGGCAATTTTGTCACAAACAGACATTTCTGGTATTAGTTTGGGTCCTTAAGTATCCGGCGTCGTAGGAAATCAATGACGGTTGTGTGTAAATTAAATCTCATGTCATCACCATCTGTGCTTAAAGGTTACGTGACATCCAAGTATAATTTATAAGAACACATGTCAATCCATCTACTCTCTCTCTCTGATAGCACAGTATGTGAACACATATATATATTGCATGATGAATTTGAATTGATCTCGCTGTCATGTTCAGCACTATTTGTTTTCTCTATTATCTTGTTTGCTCAGTGTTTCTCTTTTATTGTATTTTCCCAGTGAGATAAAAATGGTGGACGTTGCTTCCTAATGATCTCTGCTCTCATGCATATTGTATGCAATGTTCTCGTTCACATTTGGAAAGAGACTAATTCACGGGCATAAATATTTGATATGGACCTTTTATATTCCCGCCTTCCACATTTCAATTAACTGCTGAATGTATCTTTGGGCTCCGAATTTACAGCTTTGCTAGGTACCAAGGAAACTGTTCCCCTCATTACCTTTATGTTTGTTATGCCACCATAAAAACAGGCAACACAAGGCATTAGTAAAATTGGATTTCCCATTGATTAACCTTTAAAAGCCTCTTCAAGTCATCCCTGTTGACCACGGTAAGCTCAATTCACAGACCGTGAGAAGACTTTGAGTTTCTGATGATCCTGACTCAGATGGTCACAGCTTTAAATGCTGCGAGGCGTCTTCTCATCTTACAGTACCTCTTGTACTGTAAGACCGAAGGCGCAGGAGGCCACCGCACCTCATCAATCACACTGGGAATAATCAGACACAGATTGCTAAACTGCCCAGGAGCATGGGAATCGATGTAAAGCAAAATTAACCCTGGGACAAATTTGAAAAAGATGAAGCAACTGAGATAAAATTGGATATGAATTCAAATTATGATAAATATGGTGGCTGAAGGGACAAGGCCTTGCTTATGGGCATTGGATTCTTTGCGTGGAAATGTTCTGAAAGGGTTGATATGGGATATTGAGTGGTCTTCTGGCCAACACAAAAATAAAGAGTATCCATGTCCACATAAGACCCCGCAGGACATACTGGTTCCTGTAATATGAAGAAAGTACAAAAAGGAAAGACCTCTGATAAAAACAAATAGGACAACTAGTGAACATTGCGGATTCAGTTGCAAAAGAGACAAATGTTTCCCTCAGGGGTTGGTGGAGACCACAACAGATCCGGTTAAAGGGAGAGTAAATATTGGGCCACAAATACAGTACACTAAATTGATGATAGTGTTGTTCTGTGTCTGCTGGATGAACAGGCAACATGTTGGTCAATAGGTCAATGTTGTGTCAGCTAGTGTTGCCAAAACAATAATTTGGAGAAATAAAACTGACCCAACCCCAACCATAGAGAATACATAATTTGATATGGTCAAATGGAAAGCAATGAAGGCCGAAACATGTTAAAATGCATATTTTAGGGTGACATAACATGTAATATGTCTTGTCTTTACGGTCATCTGACACTTATGTTACAGAATGATACAAATGTTTGATCATAACGTGATCAGAATTTCTATATATATATATATATATATATATATATATATATATATATATATATATATATATATATATATATATATATATATATATTCTTTAAAAAAGATACTGTATTGGTTTGACCCCAACATGCAGTGTGTCAAGATTTCCAAAGAACGAACCAAAAGCCATGACAGGTTTCTAAAGCCTGAATAGAACCGAGCCGTCCTCTCTATCTGTGACAAGCCGCTGAACCCCGACCAGTTTAACTGATCCTTTCTAGAGCCGGGTTCTGCCGCGCTCTTATCTGAAGGAGTGTGTTGATGTGACTGTGTCATGATAATGAAGTTAGGGCCACAGAAGCCTGTCTCAGTGACGGAGTGATCGCCTGAAGGCTTCTGCCACCACTCTCATTTATCACAGCGATGATAGTTTTCTCTCTCACTCGTTTTCCCCCTCTCTCTCGAGCGCTCTCCGTCTCTCCATCTGTCGTCTCCCAGTCCCAGCATTTGCATTTGTACCCTTTCAGCTGTTCATTAGCACTTGATGAATGCTGCTGTGTAAAAGGCTTTTCCTTAAAGTCATTTAGTTTGTGAGTCATGAACATTTCCTCCGGCCCCACTCAACCCCCACCACACCCATCACATGCTCTTTTTTTTTTCCGGCTGCGCCGTTTCTAATGCAGGTCATCTGTCAGACACCCACTCCTTATTATCTGTTACCTCTGCAGATGTGATGCTGCCTGAAACCTCTGAATATGGGCAGACCCAGAAGATTGGACTGGACTCATATCTCATCACCATAACGCCCCAACTCTCTTTTTGGGTGATACACCTCCCCTCCAGAATCTGATTGACCACTCATTGATGTACAGGATGTCTTTTTGTTGTTGTTGGAAAGTCAATCAAATGACCAAGGAGGTGAACAAGGAGACACAAATCTGTGATAGAAAATGATCACAAACAAAACCAATGTTTTGTGTCACTTTTAGTCCAGGGGTGTTATAGGAGGAATGTGAGATGGGGGGGCAAGAGGTCTGCTGTGTCATAATCCATTCATGCTCGGTGGCTAGCCAAAGCTACATATATATATATATATATATATATATATATATATATATATATATATATATATATATATATATATATATATATATATATATGGAATTTGGTTTATTTGGAATAATTCATCACACTGAGAAATGATGTAACCATGTTAAATGTACAGTCAAAAAAAGGCTTTAAATGTGATTTTTTTTGTATTTTACAAATATGTATGTCACATCATCTCTGCTCTTTTTTCCTGCCGTCTAGCATTTTTTCCAATCACTTTCGCTGTCATTTCTTTCACATTTTGCCTCTTGCTGCTCTTTCTCCTCATCTGGCCTGATTTTGCACTTTGCCTGCCGCCATTAGTCTAAAGTACCGTCTCTCATGCATTAACCATTGGCCCATATTGGCTCCCATTAGATCTGTCATTTCTCATAGAGAAAGAGCCGAGGTGTTGGAAGACAGACTGAGTGCAGGTGCCTGATGCCTTTACAACAGCCACAAGACAGCCGGCCATCTTGTGCATATTAACGTCCTGTTCAATCATACCTTCGGAGAAAGTTAGCACTTTGCAATGGAAGGTTTCTTATTAGCGGAGACGGAGGAACAAGATGAAACACTTTCGAAAGACACCAATGCTAATTGTGATTGGTTGATTTGCCGCACAGCTGCCTGATGGGATACTGATCGAGTCACTGAAGCTTTTTGATGATGAGAACGTGAATGTTAAGACATAATCACATTGAAAAATGACCTTTATCGCCCTTTTGCACCTGTTTATCGCATAGCTTTGCTGTCAGAGAGATTCAACATCTAAAATATCTGTAAATATCACAGACTATACTTTCAAAGGTTATGCCAGCTCCATGGCTTTAAAAAAAGTATGTAACTTTCTAAAGTGTAAAATAAACCGCCTGGACTTTTAGCTGGAATTAGAGGTACAAAATGTAAAAATAATAAATAAAAAAGGTTTAATTGTGCTTTCTTTGTGTTGTTTTCCTTGTACCATTCACGGCATCCGACATCTGACAATCTGAGTTCCATTCTGCTCCGGCTGATTACATTTGCAGCAGGTATCAATTAGCCCCAATAAAGGAAAAATGTGGCAAAGTTGTTAAGAAATTAAGTCTAGGCGAGTGCCTGTTTTACATAAATGGTGCAACGTAATTGTTCATTTAAACCATTTGCTTAAACACTGGTTGTGACAAAGGCAGTGTTTAAGTGCTTTCTGCCATTTGTTAGTCACATTTAACAGAGCCCTGTCTGTATCGGTGCATATACTTTCCAAACAGGTCACTTCAAACAGAATAAAAAGGTCTGAATGAGGATAAGAAAATGTCCTGACCTCACCCCTAAACAGTGACTGTCCAATTAGCTTACTAACCACAACAAATGTGAAAGTGGTCGCTTGTAATGATGAACCAGAATAATCACTTGGATCTGAAACTCCCCTCGGTTTTAATGAGTTTTATTGCAAGTTCCAGCTCATTGTTTTATTTTAGCCCACAACTTTATTGTTCTGAGAAAAGGCTGAATAACCCGAGATGGCTCTAGTTAGTGCCCTTATTTTGAACAGTGTAGAAAATCATAAAACACTGTGATGGATAATTAACCGCAAACTACGCCAGTTTACTTCATTCAAACCACTTCTTTTTTTTTGCATCGTGTAATTTGTGTAGTTTTACAGCCATTTTCTTCAGATATTAACATGGAAAATAATAATAACCCTCTTCAACTGGTTGATGCTTAAGTCCATGTCAAAATGCCTGTAACACCTTGATAAGCTCACTTGAAAGAGATTTAAAGGCTTTGTTATATTCACACAATGTCTGACAAATTACTTATAATAAACCATGAAACAATGACAACAAATATGCCCTGAAGGATAAACTTGACAAATACATATATAGAGTCATCAAGTCAAAAATAGAAAGGGGTGAACTGGAATAAGACTGCTGTGTAGGCGGTGTGTAGATACAGGATTTTCTGGTGTGACTGCCTCAGTTTAGCATGTTGGATTAAGCAAAGGGAGTTCTGTAAGGCCCTGAACCCTGCAGCCAACCAACAGAAACATTGGGATAAGCTTTAACAAATTTCCCTCTGGGGCTGCATAAAATGTATATCTATCTATTTATTGCAACTAAGAAAATGGCTTTGGCCATCTCTGGTCCTGCTTCAATCTAAACTTGAATCTTTTTGCAGTAATGCTCCATAGTCATAACTGTATATTTTCTCCTTTGTGAAAAGTGTGGGGGGTGGGGGGGAAGCAATGATGTCTCTATTTTGAGCTTTTGGTGCACTGCCTTCCTCGCAAGGAGAATGTTTGTTTTCCTTTTGCTTCTAAAACAGTCTCTTTGAATCCCCGCAGGACTGCGAGGCCTCCACTCTTTTAGCCTTGATATTGATGCAATTTGATGTTCACGTCTGTGTATCTGTAAGGCATTCTTTCTCTTGCTGGTTTCTTCAAGCACAATATATACTTCAGTTTCCCTGCTGGAAATATGATATAATTGGCCCGAACACAGTTATGGTTGCATCTTTTAGCTGCAGCCAATCAGGCATCATTAGTGCAGGCCAGAAGAGAGCTTACTGTCTGCCAGTGTTTCTCACTACTAGTTGCTCTCTTATCCTGTCAAGAGCTATGTCGTCATGAGTTGCAACAAAGAATTTGCCAAGCTTATCCACACACATATACATTGTGTCTGTCAGAATTGCTATTATCCCACTGGCAGGAGAAACAGGAAAAAAGAGCTTTCGGGGGTTTAGATGCTACGTTGAGTTTAGTTTTGATTGGCTCACATTCAGAGTGTGAGTAGGGGGAGTAGCACACAGAGAGACAGCATGTTGTCAGTGTTTGCATCTTGTCGACACTTGTGCTAATAGCTTCATGAGGCTGAACTTAAGCAAAGTGGTGCTTTGTGCTAAATGTCAGCGAGCTAACATGTTCACAATGAAAATGCTAACGTGCTGTTGTTTAGCAGGAATAGCGTTCGCCGTGTTCACCATCTGGTGGATTAGCATGCTAATGTTTACCGCCGAATAAATAATTAGCTAACTTTGCAGGTATTTGGAGATGAAAAACAATAATGCTAAATACTTAAATGACAATATGTTAACTCATGAATGATGTGTGAGTGAGAGAAAATTACAGGATCATTGTGGCACTTAGTGAAGGAACCATCAATGTCTAAACAAAAATCTGGTGTTAATCCATCCAGTGGGTGTTCAGACTTTTTACTAAAAACCTGCTGGTGGTGCTATACAATGTCAGGGGATTCCCCAAGTCTTTTGGGGCTCATTATCTGGGGAGTGGTAGAGCAGGGTCATCCTTCAATCTATCGGCGGTTCGACAAGTCAATGTCAATGTGTCCTTGGGCAAGACACTCGCTCCCAATGGAGGTTCCTGCATTGTGTGAATGGGTGTGATTGATTGTCCTCATGGGCAGGTGGCCCATTGCATGGTAGCCCCATCAGTGTTTGAATGGGCATGAATGGGTAAAGCGTTTCGAGGTCAGAAGACTAGAAAAGTGTCATGCAAGTACAAATCACTTCATTCAACATGAATGATAAATGAAAATCCATAAAATGATTGTTGAGATATTTCCGAAAGACCAAAAGTTGACGGACCAATGTGCTCGAGTGTAAATTTAGCTGTTCACAAAATATACAAAATAACATATTTTAGCTATATGAATTCAAATGAATAATAAAGCATGACTTGAAGAGGTTAAAAATATTGTAAAAAAATATAAAAGTCTTAATTCTGTCTCAATAAAGGTTATGAAGCTATGAAGTTATGAAGAAGAAATGAACAGGGGAAAGTTAAGCAGGAACACAGATGAGTGTATTGTTGGTTTGAAATGTCAGTAATGTGGAAAAAAGAAACTAGTAGGGCAAGGTGCCAGGCTTCAATGTTGGATCTTAAAATACAACCACAAATCTGCATCATGAAAGGTCATACTGCTTTGGTTAGAAAATGGCCTTGATCCCTTCTGATAGGGTAGAAAAATTCTGCATCTGATGATGTATTTATATTTGGCCATTGTCCCTTCCCTACGACCCTCAATCTCTGCAATTAACAAAGAACATATGCATTCACTATAGTAAACTGTAGTTAATCTTATCTTTGCAGGCTGGTGGAAGGCAAACATCCTTGACGTGTTTGCAGTCCATTGGAGGGCAAACACACAGTCACGCAACACAGACAGCCGACAGCTGAGGAAGGTATTTTAACTGTGTGTTGCCTGAATGAAGAGAATAAGAGATTGTCTTGAAGTCGTGAATTTGTAAATACTTGGACCACCAAAACCACATGTAATTGTATTTACTTGTTTTATTTGAGATACTCTGTGACCATATTGGATTTCCTGAAAAGTATTAGGTCAATTGAAGAAAATGCAATACCCCTTAAAATGCTCAAAGCCCTGTAATGGAAGTAAATCTTACCCCAACTAGTCTCTCTTGTTCTGTCTCCGTGTTTTGAGACAGAGGGTGAGAAGCTGATTAAAGAAACAAAGACATATCTCGCTTGATAACAATGAAGCTCAGCTCATCTAAAAATGTATCTCTTTAATTCTCTCCCTCAGAGACCCAACCTCCACTTGATGACCCATCACACCCACATCCTCCCTTCCCTTTTGCTCTTCTTCCTGCCTCTTCACTTTTAATACCAATTCTCAGAGGCCTGACTGTGCATATAACCCTCCATGGCTTGATAAGCCTCTGATAAGCAGTCTGTCTCTTCTCCCCGAGGACCCTGGGTTTGAGTTTCCCTCTCTGACCTCTCTTTGAGGTCCAGGTTTCTTCCCTGTGGAGGAGCCAGGCCCAAAGCTCTCATCCGATGACCCGTCCGAGGGAGACGCTCAGAGCTGACGGGATCAAAAGCAGAGGCATAGAGCTCAGGGAATAGTAAGCCCTGTACATGTTCAGACTGGAAAGGAGGGATGAGACTCACAAGCTTTTCATGTATGTCTCTTTTTCTGTCTTCTTATAGCGGGTGATTCTTGCTGCATACGTGTTGCTGCATACAATGTATTCAAGCTCTCTAAGGCTTTGTGTTTTTTCTCATGCTGATGTGTGATGTGTTGACCACCAAATGTTAGTATAGGAAGCCTAACTTTAAACAGAAGCACTGAACCAGGAAGAGGTGGACATGTTTTCCCACAATGTAACACAACTAATCACATGATATAGTCGACAGCTTGGGATCCCATAAGAAGAATTACGCTGGTTTGACAAAGGCAGTGTGCTCAAGTTCATACAAACACATTCTGTTTCTTTATTTTCATTTAGTTATTTGTATTTTTGTATGATTCTTGTTCAGTTTGGTTTTGTTTGTGTGCTGCAACTGTGAGACAAGTCTATCTATCTATCTATCTATCTATCTATCTATCTATCTATCTATCTATCTATCTATCTATCTATCTATCTATCTGTCTATCTGTCTGTCTATCTGTCTATCACGCAGTGGTGGTGCTTCGAGCTAAATGCTATAACATCTGGCTCTGGTAGTGTATATAACAAACATTAATTCCATGTCAGTTGGCTGACAGAATGATCTGCATAGTTTGATGCCACTCTTATGTGACAAACGTCTGCTATTTTCTTCACCCTTTGATGTGAACATCTGTTTTGCATCTTTTTTTTTATTTAAACAATTCCCATTTTACTTTTATCAGAAATGATTAAAAAAAACCTGAGAACCTGCAGCATGATAAAAGGTTATATTCTTTAAAATACTGCTTCATATAATTCCTGGCTGTGTGATTTCATGTCATTCCTGAAATACATTCATTTTTTAATAAGATGAGATCATTTCAACTTCTTCTGAATGTATCACCTGACAAGTTTCCCTTTCTAGGATTAGACAAATAACACATTTGACCTGTTGAAGTCAGAAGATCACTAAAGTCATTGTCAATTGTTATCTGGGTCCATTTCTGTACATAGTTTCATGGCTAGAGATATAATGCTAGACCAGTACAAATGTTGACATGCTGTATTTAGATGCTTAAAGAAAAATCGCAATCCATCCAATAATTTTGAAGATATATGATCTGGACCAAAGACTTTGTTCTGAAAGTTTTGAAATTGAGAATTTTCTTCATTTTCAATTTTGCATTTTTCTTCAATCTGTGCAACACCTGCTACTTAGATTATCAACAAAAACTGTCAACATCTTGCATTTGAGACGAGAACATATTCAAGTGGAGACATGCTTCGAGTGAAATACAAGACAGTGTCAAACTATGTGAGCTAAATCAACTGGAAAGAAATTCAATATAGAAGAAAATGAGAAACAAACAAAGATGCTTAATATTTGCAGACAATATATGTAAGTTGTGTTTTGTTTTTGTTTTTTACATAGAAACACAACTTACACTTACTTTAAGATGGCAAAGCAAAAAAATAATCTGATCTAGGTGCCTGCTCTCAAATCAGCCTGAGCAAAAATTCAGCTGACTTGACGTTATATCTGCTTGAGTAAAACATTTCATAAATCTTTTCACCTCTGCCTCGGGGAAGATAATGCTTCTCAAAAATTCTCCGCAGAAGAGACTTTAACTTTGAATATGGAATCTAGCTCTGGTATTACAGAGCTCTTTGCTAACCTTCCATTGACCGATATACTGGACTGCTATACTTAACTGCTAAAAGACCAGTAGCATTAGCGCCACTTAGCCACGCTGGTTGTTCTAGGAATATGTTTTTGTGATCAGAGGACAGTACTTTTATAGCAACAGTGCATTTTCTCAACATATGTACATTGTGATAATGAGAAATTAATTATCAACCAAGTTCACAGTTTTGGTTTTGTATACCACAGCGTCACTGTTTTGGTTTACTCTCACCATCAAGCAGACAGGACATGAACATTATTTTCATGGCAATCCAACCCAAATGCAAAATGGATACAATGCTAAATGTATTTGCAATCAAAGGAACAATTGCTGAGATATTGCAGTCTGGACCAAAGTGATACACCAATGACGGAGCGACATTGTAAAAGAAATGTCATGTATTTTATATATAAATACTTATATATTTATATGGATACACATGTAAATTAAAACAATATGTTATGAATCGTAACCTTTCCCTTAGTCAAACTAATGTAACTTTACTGTGAATAAATAATAAACTAATAAAGATTGCTCGTCAGATCCTCAAAACTTATAAATAAATCAATTATATGTCATGTTTAACCACTACGAAGACATTAGATCATCTAAAAAAGTCCTGCCGGGATCAGGCTGCTCTCGGTGGTAGGGCTGCAACTAACCATTATTTTATTAAACAATTAATTGGTTGATTATTTTTTGATTAATCTGATTATTTTTTTTAAACCATTCATTTGCAGCCTTTTATTACAAAAACAGAACTGACAGTGCAAATTCACAGTGCAAAAAATCGTAACAATAAAGAATTTTGAAAAAACAAAGAAATATAAATCAGCAAACTTAACAGGATTAGTTTGAACGTCAGAACGCACACACTTACAGACACACACAGACTCTCACAGACATGCACACTCACAGACGCACACAAAATGACAACATTAGTGACTCACTACAATCTCAGAAACATTGGCGCGGTCGTGCAGCTCTTTAGGCCCAGTGCAATTCTAAAAAGGAGGACAAATACGCGCCCGGCTTGATGCTGCGCCGGACGCCGGACAGGGTATTGATAATCCGGACTGTCCGGCCTAAATCCGGACATCTGGTCACCCTAATGTAAATAAATCAGTTCCTGCCAGATGATTGACAAAGGAACAACGGTTGATACACATTCAACAAAGCCATCAAATCGATAGCTCATCACCTCAAACGCATCTATACTCCATCAAAGTGTTCTTCTAGTTTCCAAGAGCGTCCCACTGCAGAACCGATGATGACTTGACTGCACGTCTCCCGGCCTGAAATCATTGACAACACGTCAGTGAAGATGAGCTAACATATACATTTTCAGTGACCCGGTTTTCATGTGAGGCTGTAGCTCGCTGCAGATGTGAACGATCACAGAGCCATCTATAAATAATAGCGCAGCAGTGAGTTAGCTACCATTTTGTTCTGACCCCGCAGACTGACTGATTTTGGATAGAGTCTCCAGGGAAGGAAATGAAACTGACAACTGGGAGAGTCCATAGCAAGGGCTAAGAGTGCTTTGGGGTGGAAAGCTACAGTAGTTTTTTAGGTGTCTCATGGGCATAGTTTTATTTGCAGCATTAAATTAATTGCTCTCAAATAACTATTTGTAGTTCTCTACAGGAGTAGCTAAAAGTGTAAAGCAGGGCTGTCAAACATACGGCCCGCGGGCCAGATTCGGCCTGCCGGATAACTGTTCAAATTCAACAAAAGTGAAGTGACAGGCTTTTGCCAACATTTGTCTGACGAGGAATACTGTGGCGGAAAGGATTTATGATCTTTTAGCAGATTTGGATAGCCAAAAGAAGCATAAAGTAAAGTAATGTGTAGCATTTTCAGTTGCAATCGATGAGATCACTGTCACAGATGTTGCTCAACTGGCCATATTCATCCATGGTGTTGATGAGATTTTGGCGGTCACCGAGGAATTCCTTGAGTTGATACCTATGACAGACACCACTACAGCCAATTACATTGTTAGCGCTCTCGTTGAAGCGCTGGACCGGGTCAGAGTGGACTGGACCCGTGCTGTCAGTGGGCTTACAGTGCACCATCAAGGATTGGGAGAAAAACAGGCGTTGTGACAAAATTCAGGGCGAAAGTACAAGCTGCAAATGGAGGGCAACGTTTTGGGACATTTCACTGTATTTTTCACCGAGAAGCAATGTGTTGCAAGTTGTTAAAAATGGATCACGTCATGAAAGTGGCGTCGCAAACGGGTCACAAAGCGAGGGAATCTGCAGAGGAGAACCCAGGCAGATAAACAATGGGCTGATGTCTCAATTGTTGGTTTATGTTTCTAGTTTATTGTAGAAAGACGTTAAAATAGGATTTATCATCCAAAAACCTTGACCAATGATTTAAATATTGTTGTTATGTATGCGTTATTATGCTATGATTGTACTGATCTGGTCCACTTGAGATCAAAATGGGCAGTATGCAGCACCTTCGCTAAAATGAGTTTGACACCCCTGGTATGAAGGCTACAGGACAAAATTACGTTTGCAAGGTTAAAAAAAGAAAATACATCTGCCCTCCCCCCTTATGACCTGCCTCCACTTCTTGATCCTTTATATTGCAAGCAAAGGATGGATACAAGCACGTAAACACGCATTGTGAGATTCACACTCGCACTGCTTCTCTGGCTACTGTATATTCACAATGAAGTTCAAAGAATGATCCTCCTTTTGGAGCAGCTGGCAGGTTAAGTGCTTTGCTTAAGGGTATTAAGAAATTACATAGTTGCTGACGGATGAGAGAGCAATACTCCTCACTCTTGCAAAGGTAGAAATAGGGCACACACACACACACACACACACACACACACACACAAGCAGTTTCCGGGCCAGTGTAGGGATTTCAACAGCACTGCATATTATTGGATCAGTAACGGTAAGCCAACAGAAATCTCAGGCATAAAAATAATATGGCGTTAAACTGCTGTGTTGACTTCACAATACCATCATGATGGAACATCAGGAACCATGAGGGAAATAAGTCCTGTACTATGTTGCGTTTTACCTTACAATGTCTTTTTGTGGCTATATTTGGAATTTTGTCAAATAAACTAAACTAAATCAAATAACATATTGACAACTATGTTCACAAACAAGCTGCTATGCAGCAACTTGAACGTCTTTGAAGAGCAACTAAACACCACCTGAAAAATCATCAGCATTTTTTTACTTTTCATGTGATGCAGAAGTGTACTTCAGGTTGAGGCCAGTACACTGTAGAAGCAACAAAGTACACAAACGATATAGACGTGTGAAACCACACGTTCTCATTCCAACTCGACACTTTGTCACTATCTATCAGTGGTGGGCCATCAGGGCCTGCTAAGCCTTCTCTGCCCGCCGAATCACAAAGTTATAGCTATTTTATAATATAATTGTTTTTCACAAATACACTACATGTATTGCAATATTTTTTTCCTCTATAAGCTTATTTTCTCATTGCACAAGCTTCAGTCTTCTCTGTTCCTCAGCTCAGGCCAGCAGCACAGCTTGCCTGATAGCTGGTTACGTATAGCTCATCCAATCAGATTTCACCTTTTGTTCCTTAATGCTCGAGTGCGTTAAACATGCCCAGCTAGCTAGCGTTAATATCTGCTAGCATTATGGACGTTGTGATTCGCCACAGGGCCCGGATCACCATTAACATCCGCTCCGAGTTCAGAACACAAGTTTCAGAAAATGGCAACAACACCTTTGGTTTCACATTCCTGTTCAGGTAAAACACATACATCATTTTGTCAGCATCAGACTTAAAATCATATTATGCTCCCAGAAAATTGTTACTGATAAAATTATTTCTGTTTCTGGAGAAGCTCTGCCACTGAAAAATATTCAAATTGATCAATCTGATCCACAAATGGTCCATCAAAGTGGCAATACAGTGGCTGAATTAAGTTTTGCTTCGCTTTTTCACTGACTAATTACAAAACAATTCTTGGGAAAACAAAAACCCAACATATAGCTCAAATGTTACCCTACAGTCATTTACTGTGCAAATAAATCCAATGAGTGTAATTTCCCAACTCAGTGACAAAGCTGCAATCCTAAGGTAAGTGACAAGTATTTGTTTCGAATGTATATGAGGCATTCATCTCATGAATCAGGAACAATGTTTGTGAGCTCAGCAAGAGAATCACACAGAAGTTATTTCATTCCCTTTCAGCCCTCTCTGAACTAATGAAGAGTTATTACCGAGGTTAGTCGACCACAGGACAAACCCTGTCACTATCTCTCTCACTGAGGAATTAAAGTTAATTGACTGTACCGGGAATTAGGTGTAGGCCAGACCCAAATCAGTCTGCTGTTTGAAGTGCAAAGTCACCCCACATCCCCAAATTAAAGTGTTGCCATCAAATACAACATGACTGTCCTCTACATTTGTGTACAGAGCCACCAACTCTCGCGGTTTCACCGTGTGACACACGCTTTTTCATGTTTTCACACGCTCACACACCACACAAGCAATATCTCACGGCAAAAAAAAAAGTCTGAGGCGCGTTGGTTCCTTTTTAAACTCCCCAACGATAGATGGTGCTAAGGAGCGCATCTGTAAACCTATTCGCGACATAGACATCTTATTTACCCCCAAACAGACAGTCGCAGGAGAAACTCGCGCGACCGGGGGACCGCCGGCAGAAAGGAGCAGAGAGGCTGTAGGCTGATTTATACTTGGGTTTTACGCAGAGACGCAAGACACGTATGGAGCCCCTTGCGTGGTCAAATCAGCCATTTTGCATGCTTGCGTGCGTCACCCAAAATTTCTGACTATCCGTCAAAGCTACACGAGCCGTTCTGCTAACCACATCCTTTCTGAGTCTTGCATTTCCGGTTTCATAGCATAATACCGCTGTTTTTGAAAGCCATAGCAGAAACACAAACAATGGATCCCGCTGAAGAACGTTTGGCTGAAGAGGTCCGCAAATATGAGCATTTATATAACCCGTCTGACGGAGTATGAGGACACGCAGATGGCGGTGAATTCCTGGAGGGAGATATCGGTGAACGTCGGTGTGCAGGTCGACTCTAAACAGCACTTGCGTCACCTACTGTTCTTGTGTATGGAAAAACGCATGGGAACTATAAACCAAAACGAGTCCGTCGATCCAACTGCGTGGCCAGCCGCAGTTGTAGTTGCAAGAGTATAATTCGCCCTTAAGGTATCGGGCCTCTCAAGTCTCACGCATTGAACGTGACTGTCACTCATTACGGTCTTAAGCCACGCCGTCCCGGCACACAGATGTTCGGCGGCCCGTATTTCTCGTCGCCGTCGCATCCAGATAGTATACCCAGTTGGAGCTAAATAATTAGCTAAGCGACAAGCTTTCATTTACTAGCCTGCTCTTATTATTAAACTCTATATGGCATCGCTAACGTTACATACCTGTCTTACTTATCAGGGTTTTGTTGTCAACTGGAGTTCTCAGCATCTACTGGAGTAAAATGTAGCCACACTTTGGATCATTTTGTTCTCTCTGCCGTGATGTGTGTCTCACACTGTACCGAGCAGGAGTCGCCGAGTGTGTCAGAGTAAAGCACTCTGACAAAGCCCCTCGTGCTAAGACAGGCACAGACACAGATAGAGGAGGTTTGAGATGCTGCTTGTTTTCACGTAGATCTCTCTTAGTAACTTCTAAAGTACAGAACCGGTAACTCCGGACCTTGTCAGTACTGCAGGGTTTTACTACTTCAGAGCCACCAACTCCAATTCGCTGCATAGACATCTTATTTACCCCAAACTGGCACGTCGCGGGAGAAACTAGGAGCAGCAGAGAGACTAAAGTATCGGGGTTCTCAAGTCCCACGCATTGAACGTGACTTCAACTTCACTCATTTCGATCTTAAGTCACGCCCTCCCGCCACACAGCTGTTTGGCGGCGCATATTTCTCGTCGGCGGCGCATATGTCTCGTCGTCGTCGTCAGCCCCCCCCCCCCAAATCCATCAACAAACTCTCGCTACTTTATATTCGGTTCTGGTTCAGAACTGAGTTTTTGCAGTTATCCCTAGCTGACTATGAAGATCTAACTATTTTGACCATTCAAAATATTCTTTTTTATAGTTTTTTTTGTCGTTTTATTCTCGTCAAGGTAGGAAACCTACTGAAAATTCTACCAAGATAATATTTAGTCTAACTTTCCAGCTCCCTTCATATACATGTATATTTATTTAGCCCCTATATTTGCCAACTCCTGAGAAAGTATCTAATTCTGTAGCTGCTCCACAACGTTCACCACAAACTCGCTAACGTTGTGTGCTATTCGGTGCTAAGCAGGGAGTGTTCCATGGGATTTTAGAATTTATTTGCAGAAAACAGCTGGCTGCCAGACAGCGAAACAATGCGCGAACTAAAGCCGAGGAGAGCTGCAGATTCAAGGGATACGGTATCCCTGGAGGTTCATCACTGCGAGTGACGATGATACTTCTTAAACTACCAATGTATAGCAGCTTTAACCACGTTGCTTTCAAGGAGGATCTCGTTTGATAATCACTTTGGAGAACACTCACTACTCAATATGACGCGATAATAGAGCAATCGCTATTTTCGCTCTTCACCAGCAATGTAAATATATTGGCATTGAACCCATGCTACTTTGGCTGTTTGGCAAAATTCCCTGATCCTACCTATTTTCTATGTCTATTGCCATCTGACGAATCTCTACATCCTGAAGTTGGTTCTGATTAGTTGCTGTGGCGTTGTAAAATTCACTTCTTTGTCTACAGGTTTTCAATAAGTATGAATCCCGATGCTTTGATGGACCACGTTTTGTTTTTCTGAGGCTAGTGTCTGCAGAGACCTCTGGTTTCGTCACTCTAAATCATTCATTATTCCTGTTGCTGCTGCATGAGGCTTACCAGCGCAGGAAAGATGTATCAGATTTGAGTCGGTCAGCCATTTTTATTTTTTTAACAGGGTCTCTCTTCTTGGCAGTAAGCAGTAAGAAACATGAGAATCAAAGCGGGAGAAGCACTAGAACAAGAATGAGTATCGACTCCAGTGACGGCTAAGAATAAGCTTATCGTGACAGTCTGTCATTTTCACACGTCACCCTGCAGTGTTGAAAATGATTTCTCTCACTTGGCTGAAACAGCCAGTTCATTAACCTGTACAAAAAAATAATAGTGCTTACTGTATATCATTAGCAGTAAGCTTATGTCCTTAGGGAGGGTTTGGCTGTTTGTTTGCTGGGGGCTTAATATTCATGCTCTTCCCGTTGAATCAACAGGCTTGGATTATCCAACGACAACCTGCTAGCTGCTGGAGCAACAACCTTAAACAGATCCACTGAGAAGCCCCGTTCATCAGGAGCATTACACTGTTTGATCTAGAGGGCAGATGCATCAAAATATATGCCATCTGATCAGCACTAAAAATCTGTTCGTTCCTCCTCAAATGAAAGTTAAAATTCTTACAAATCAAAAGAAAAGTAGCGGAATTATTAATGGGACCAATTTTAGGTTAATAGTGTCGGCCAGATAATTTATTTATATCCTTAACATTTTAACATCATGTATATTTTAGACATATAACATTGAAGTTTGACTAAATTCGATATTATTAGTATATTAGACCTCTTTTGCTTATGAAAAAAAAAAAGTTGCATCACCCCTTATTTATATAATTAGAAATAATAATAACGAAAAAGAGAAATTTTGTCTTGGTTGGAGGCCTTTTTCGCAGCTGTAATGGTTTAGATGTTTAAGTCCATGCAGTAAAAAATAGCCTAAATAGTCAGCTTCAGCTCTTTAGTACTCAATCTATCTCCTTTGTGTAAATGTGTGACACTCAATGAGTGTGAAGCAGTTGCTGAAACATCACATACATTAACTGTGTAAAGGTCAGACAGCAAGCATTGCTTTTCTTAATGTCCTCTTCTAAATATTTCTTCTTAACATGCAACCAAAACCAACCAGGCCGAGCAAGGGAGATCAGGTCAATAATCGGGTTACTGGAAGTAATAAAACCAGCCGGTGTCCATTTCTGTTCCTGTCCAACCATGCGTTCATAATAGAAAAAAACATAATTTAAAATATTCCAATTGATTCTTGGAGTTTTTGTCTTTCTTTTTTTTTTATGTCCACATCCCCCCATCAATTCGCTCCTCTCCCACCATGTAGATCACTTCTGTCCTCTAGTGGAAGAGTATAGAAAGGATGCAAATGCAAACACAATGAGCGTTTTTTGTCCTTTTCTTCCCACATTTCAATACATTCATTTGAACCAATGTTGTGGTCTGTAGCCATGGAACATGGACCCCATTTTACCCTTTTCAAACAAAATGTAGGTGGGTATCGTTGGAGCCAGTGCTCCATCATTACTTAGCTCATCCATACATGGAGCATGGTTAGCCCCGATGGGAACGGTGCAGAGCTGCCACGTAACGTTACTCATTTCAATCATTTAAATTAAACACCCAGCAGATGGACTGTTTCTGGCAGAAGAACTAAACACATCTTAGTTCAAGTGTGTTGTTTTCTGCTTCACTTTAACTGCATACCATCTGAATATTCAGCTCCATCTGTTTTAACGTCCTCTCTGTGGTGTATCTGCTGGTCCGTCTCTCTGCCCAACTGATTGGCTTCATAAACCTGATTCAACTTGAATCATTCAAGATACATGTGCTTAATCTAATCAAGACTTCTTTATGAGTCGATGTTCATCCTGATATGTAATTGCATTTTACCAAAGTAAACTTTTTAATGTGAGAAAAGTTGCTGAGTGTATCTCAAGTTTATAATGTTTTTTTTTCCAAATTAATTTTATATAGTGTTTAGCCTGTGGAGCAACACCTATCCGGTGCCTCATGAGGTCGCTGTTGAGTAATTCTGGGAGCAGCTGAGTCCTTTTGTGACAGAATCTGTATGAATTAAACATAGATATGAACTAAGGTTTGTTTATTAATTGATGTCTGTACGGATTTCTGGATGGAAAACATTCTTTGTGCCACTGTTGCACAGAGTGAGAGACAAAGCCATGAATGTGTGTGTGTGTGTGTGTGTGTGTGTGTGTGTGTGTGTGTGTGTGTGTGTGTGTGTGTGTGTATATATATATATATATATATATATATATATATATATATATATATATATTCTTATAACAAAAATTGATTGTATTAAACTAAATTCTCCTCCTTTAATTCTTTAAAACAAAGATGTTTTTTAGTAGTCATTATTTCCTATAACTTAAAGGGGAAATGGTCAAATGTGTGGAGCAAAGAGTACATAAGAGTACCACATGAGTGTCTTCCATGTCATAGTAGCTTTAAGGTGGTCACTGTACTGTATGTGAGTGTTCTTGTTGTTTTGTGTGAGCTCACCGAACTACATTTTTACAGACCCTCTGAACCCTCTGGTTGGCGGTTCAGGGCGATGTCGCTGACCTTTGTGAACAGTCAAACAGTGCCAGGTCATTTAAGTCATTTCACCTTCTATAAAAACATATTTTCTATTGTATTTAGTTTAGTATATTTGTATATATACATTATTTAATCTTGAGCTTCTATTCACTGCAATCCTAAACAGACGTGTAATTTCGGTTTGAGACGCCAACTCTGGGTCGAGTAGACATCTTTGTTCCACAACTTCTTCCAGGTCTCTCCCCCTCTCAGCTCTTTACTGTGTGTTGTCTAATAAAGTAAAGGACGCGTATGATAGACATATTTAAATGATATTGAGGGAATATATATATATATATGCCACATGCCGCTAAATCTAAAAGTTACAGAGGCTTTTTAACATCGGAACGGAAAAAATCATGAGTTGGGAGAATTCCTAACATTTTTTTTAATGATATTCTTCACATACAGCACTGTCTCCACTACCAGCCCTCCAGAACCTACATCAGTCAAACATTACCCCGTTTTGTTGTGTTTGTTTGGAGCATGTTGTTTGAATAACGTGAAGCCATATTGAGAAATGAAGGCAAACCCTGCATTGCTCAACAGCTACATTTAGTTTTAATAGTTTTCCAAACCGATGTCAGGATCTGCCGCTTGGCAGCTGAATGGAACGCATGTGTTTGCTTTATTGATCGCTGCAAATGATTTCCTGGTAAGAAGAAGAAAAAACAAATAAACCCTGACAGGAATACTCTTTTTTTGGTCAAACATAGCAAAGCCTGGCTACACATGGGGCAGTATTCCATTGAAACACTCATTGTATTCTATTAAAGAAATAAATATGTGGTGTCATTTTTTTTTTTTTTTTTGCTAAATAATTTCCATGACTCATTGAGCTTCTTCTGCAATATACATCTCATGCGTGTACTGAAAAAAGGACGATATTGTTGTGTTTTCATGGTTTTATTTGTGTCACAGAAGGTGTTCTCTATGTGGTCACTTCCTCTTATTTGAGCCTGAGATTGTATTTGGAGGCTGGGACTGAGTTGCGTAAATCATTGGGCAATCTATTTTTTGCCTGTGGAATCCACAGCTCTCTCTGTATAATTGTGTTTCATTCTCCAGGTCCTACATCTGTTTGGGGGTTCAAGGATACGAAGATAAAATGCGCTTGATTAGCCAAAGCTGTGCCCTGTTCTTGTGGATGCATACACTAACGCTTGTGAGAAGTCAAGGTAAGAACAAGCAGTTTGTACAATTTAATTTGTGGCTTGATGGTTTGGTTGCAAACAGGGGGGGGGGGGGGTAATGCAAAATTATTTTCTATTTATTTCTGATTTTTGCTGTCCCATAGACTGTACACGTGAACAGTTTTTTCGTGGCGCCTTGTATGATTCCAATTTTGACACAACTGCTCTGGAGGAAAGCTACCCTGATGGAAAACAAGTGAGAGTGGGCTGCAAAGTCGGCTACAGTGGCTTTTTCAAACTGATATGTAATAAAGGAGAATGGGATTCAAGAGGCCAACAATGTGAACGTGAGTTACAATTTGTCTTATTGCATGGAAATAAATCTTCCATTACGAATCCATAGACATATTACACATGTATATGTTACATATTCAACATGTAATGCTGTACATGTTCTCTCAAATGAGTGCACAAATGCCAAAGTAAACTCAACTTTATTATTACAAAAATAAAAAAGCACACAGCGTGTTAGGTCCACCTCTATCACCACTGTAATTTGAGCCGCATAAATATATTTACCCGCATTCTCTTTCATTCCTATGTCTGAAGCGAAATCATGTGGCCATCCTGGGGATGCCCAGTTTGCAGATTTTGAACTGAAAAAAGGAGATGATTTTGTCTTTGGGTCAGAAGTTGTGTTCACCTGCCAGAAAGGGTATGGGAATATTCATAACCAGAAATGTATTCTGTTAATTTGTGTTTTCTCATATATCTTTGATTTTTGTATGTTTTTTGTACACATTATATATA
Source organism: Clinocottus analis (assembly GCF_023055335.1). Lineage (NCBI taxonomy): Eukaryota > Metazoa > Chordata > Actinopteri > Perciformes > Cottidae > Clinocottus > Clinocottus analis. Next base: position 406,543 of record NW_027175965.1, on the reverse strand, counting down.
TATATATGTATATATATATATATATATATATATATATATATATATATATATATATATATATATATATATATATATGTATATTATATATATATATGTATATTATATATATTATATTATATTATATATTGTATATATATGTGATTGTTGTTCATTATACATATACATATATATGTATATATATATATATATATATGTATATATATATATATATATATATATGTATATATATATATATATATATATATATGTATATATATATATATATATATATATATATATGTATATATATATATATATATATATATATATATATATATATATATATATATATATATATATATATATATATATATGATACTTGTTTCAGTTATCAAATGGTCAGTCGCAGAAACTACCGGCATTGCATGGCTGGAGGATGGGATGGTACGGTTCCGGTCTGTGAAGGTACAGCTGTAATAAAGCATCATATTTGTTCAGTACCTAACATACAAGGAGAAATGTCACTATGTGTATGTCTGACAGGAAATATTGAAACAAAAATATATAGCTGACCTGCTTACAGGTGGAAACATTTGTGTTTTGTTTTTCCAATTCATCATTTTTTTTGTTTTCCTTCCAGCGCAACAGTGCCAAGCGATAACAGTGGCCGACAATGTCCATGTGATTGGGGACCCATATGAATCCACATATGGCAATGTAGTTCGATTCACCTGCAAGCTCAGTCACGAAATCCTGAATGGGTCAGCAGAAATGTATTGTGATGAAAATGGAGAGTGGAGTGGCCAAGTTCCCAAATGCATAGGTACAGTAGGCTTTCCAAAATGAACCAGATGGTCTTCCTTTTTTAGGAAAAAATATGAAAATAGAGGGAACAAGGAAGATAGAGACATACAAATACAAACATAACCCACCATGAGATGTGCCGGGTGCATTACGAAGACCGTATGTTCTCAGAAGTCTTATCAGCAACTGTATAAAAGTATAAACAGGTCAACCTTGTCTCCTTCAAAAGTATGATTCCATACAACTAAATTGCATTCTCATTTATGTTTTGAGGGAAATATTTTCTCTCTGATTACGGTCTGAATTTTAAACATGTAATGTCACATGCTCATAACCCGCTGAAAAAAGACAGTGAACTGAGAGATTGCAGCCTAATCTGGGAGGATTTGGGCTGTAAATATGAGACTATGAGAATATGAGAACCCAAAATACCTCCCACCCCTTCAGCTTGGTGCAAGACATATTTGACACAAAGCTGTCATTAATGGCCATTATCTTTGAATATTTAAAATAAGCACATTATTTTTTGGAGTAAAATGAATAAGGGGTTACCTTTTTTTCATTTTCTTTTTCAGAGATAGAATGTCCACCACCCACTATTGAACATGGTTATGTGCAAGGAAATATTCAGAAGTACAAAGAACATGATGTCCTGCACTTTCGGTGTAATGCGAGATACAAACCCGTTGACCCCAGACCTTCAATGTGCAGCAAGCGGGGAATAACAGCAGAGTGGAGCCCCACACCTGCATGTGAACGTAAGCATGAACTGAGTAATCACGTCTGATGGCTGTATCACACTGACTAATGGCAATTGGTGCTAACAAATAATATGCTTAATTTCCCAACTGAAGCAATAAAATGTAGACTGCCACTGCCAGCGGAAGGAACCAGCTATGAACCGTCTTCCATAAATGTGTTTGTACCTGGTAAAACAGTGGAAGTCAGGTGTGGAAGGAAGTTTGGGATTTCTGAAAATTTCGACTCCACAGCAGTAACTATATGCAAAGAGGATGGAAAATGGAGTCCACGACCAGTATGCCTAGGTATAGAAACACAAAGGTGTCGCGCCAGACACAGATTATGAGATTGTTGTTCATTATTGTGTGTGTGTGTGGTCCATTAACTTGAGATGACGTTGATCAATTGTATCTTCATTACTTAACTTTCTCTTCACCTAGAGATTACATGCAGGAGTCGAAGACCGCAAAATGTGTATTACTGGAACGTCAGATGGGGTCAAGTAATAAGAATGGACGAGACTGTGAGCTATAGCTGTAACACGGGCTACAAGAAGCCTGATGGTGTCACCGAGGCCACATGCACCAGAAATGGATGGGAACCAGATATATTTTGTCGAGGTATTGTGAAGTTTTAATTACATTAATGTTCATTCTGTATCAATATTTGAGAAAGCAGGGAAGGAGCTTCTGGTCCAGTTAGAGTTGAGTTTTTATGTTTTTTTTAAAATTATTATTGCAGTCTTCCACCAATAACCATAGGGACTGAGAGCTAGTAAACTCTGCAACTATATCAGGAACCAAAAGTCCCTTCTCCAAGTCATGCAGTCACTTCAATGTACTATTAATCTACCTCGGCCAATAACAGCGCTACATCATGTACATCCCTCACACCGTGACATGAATAAAGAAATAATTGCTGATCTCATCAAACAAGAAGCAACATCAGGTCCATATTTACAAGCACCTTGGCTTTGTCTGATGGTGTGTTCACACCAAACATGTCAAGATTTTTCTCAACACGCATCGAAAAAAGGTTTATACTTGTTGTGGAAGTCACAAAAACGTTGGAATATCAAACGCCCTTGTGTTTTGGGGTTTAATAACACCATCTGTAGCCGCACACAGCTTGTTGAATTTCACTGACTCCAGGAACTGCATTTGGCTTATCACTATAAAACTAGTTACCATTTCCGTCATTCACCATGGAAATAACCACTAGTTCTTCTTTGTACTTGTTGTGTAAATTCCACATATGTCAGAACATCAAAATTTATCATAATAATATTGTCCGTAGTCCCACAACAGCGTCTGAATGACAGCTGCTATCAGCACTACTTCAGAGGGACAAGCAGCAGTTTGATTCAGCAACGACAAGCTTGCGGTGGCGAGCGGAACATCTTAAAGTCTAGTTTATGGTTCTGCGTCACGTCGACGCCTTACCTACGCCGTCGACGTGACGCCGTCGTTGAGCATTCGAAGTTCTGCGTCGAGGGACCACGTTGCTCTACAATTGACCGCCATGCCGCCAGGGGTGTGTGGCTGTGTGGCTGTGTGCTTTCAGGGGTTACAGAGTCGGAGCTCATCAATATTGAAGAGCAAATATTATATCGCTTGTATTGCAAATGTTGAAGCGCAGGCGACAGAGAAGATGTTTGCTGTCGCGCTGCCCGCTGGAAAACACGCGTTTACGCAGCTTCTACGCAACTGTGCATTGACTTTGCATGTACTCTCAACGCGCATCAAAATCTTGACGCGTTGAACGCACCATTATGTTTGCACAACACTAGTAACACTTTGAATGCAGAGCTGTTTCATGTGTTTGCTTTTCCATTGTGCTGTTGCCACTTTTATGTGAGGTCCAATGTCTGAATGTTTTACTTGTTGATGTTCCGTCTCTCATGTCAAAGTAACATTTCACTTTGCAGTGTTCAGAATTACTACATTTCTTTATTCATTTATTTTCCAGAGATAACATGCAACCGTCAGGATTACCAGAATTCCAACATTGATGGAAATGATCAGAACGTATTCAAGTACAGAGATCGGGTCATTTATAACTGCAAGACTGGTTATGAGGGACGTTTTGCTTTAACCTGTGAGAAAACAGGTTGGGTCGGGTCTGAACAATGTAGTAAGTAGAAAATACAATACACAATATAGTTGAAAGGGCGGTTGTTGCTGTTTTTTTCCCATCATTTTATGAACTTTTATTAATGCTTAATTATTGTTTAACAGATTAGAATTGAATCCCTGTGAATGAAATGAAATTCCCCTCTTGCAAAATGTCAATTTAAAAAAAAACAACGAATAAAAGTTAAAACTAATACTCTATTTTGAATCCTCAAGTAGTTAGCATTCATTAATCATTACAACTTGTCTGGCCAAAATAGCATTTTTTTTTTTCTCCTGAAAGGTTATACATGTAGATATTGTGAGTCTTATTAAATAATCAATATGAATGTACAAATTCAACGTCTGACATGTTCCTTACTTCCTAATTAATTAAAAAATATTTGAATTTCATCAGAAAACCTGGAGCGTTTGGTAAATAATTCCTAATTTCATTGACTTTGTTTCAGGGAAAGTCTGTAAAAAACTTCACATTGACGACGCACAACTTGTCCAGAACGAAAAGGAAACTTACGGGCTCCAAGAACAGGCCTATTATAGATGCAAGGACAGTGCTCAACCAAGGTTTTCTGTTACCTGTGAGCAAAGTGGCTGGACTGGGGTGAAAAACTGTTCAGGTAAGAACATAACGGTACCACAAATATAGGTTTAGGGAAAACGTGTGACTGGAATAGTTATTTTTTGATAGCAATAGAAACATTAAGTATCTCCTCAAGGCAAAAACAAAACAAAATCTAAATTGATTACCCATAGTAATCAAATTAACCTATTGAGCCCTCGAGCCCCCAGCCCCTGATTTTTGAGAAAACAATTCTCTTTTTTTAAAACATAAACTTAATTATCTCCGCAACCACAATGTTTATTAACTTCATTTAAAATGTTGCAACACTGTAACCCTTGTGAGAATATACATATGGGTGAAAAAAAAATAAATTAAAGTAACTGCTAAATTTAATTCATTACGTAATTCCCTGAAGTTCCTGCATCGACCGTAACCGTGTTTTCCTAAACTTGTGATAAGTACCCTTTAACAAAGTCAGATTTCAATAACAAACACGTCCGCGTAACCGTAAGGCTTGTGGGAATCTAACAAGAGAATGTCCTTGTAAACCTCCTCTTTCTACCTGTGAAGTCACAAAATGGCCGCAGCTTCTTCTTTTTTTTTCATCAGCCGACTATTTTGAAGGCAGTCTTCTCTGAAGGGAAGATGTTTCTGCTTCCGGGTCATAGAGCACCAGCAGAAGCTCCAGAAGATTTAAAGCCATAGCGCGCAAAAATCAAACAATGTTTTCCCATAGAACAAGTAACTTTTCTATTTTTGAACTGAACGACACATTCTTTTTAGTCAAACACCTTCCCAATATGTCAAAGCTTTGTTTTGCAGTAATTTTTGATGAGGATTTAGATCCCAGCCTTTCTAAAAAGGTGTGTTATTAGTATATGGCATGTTGTTAAGGCCCTGAACCATGGAGTTGGATGTATTATTATTATTAATGTGATAAGTATATATATATATATATATATATATATATATATATATATATATATATATATATAAATATATATATATATATATATATATATATATATATATATATATATATATATATATATATATATATATATACTTTATTTTTTTTAATTAAGTATTAGACCTCATTTTGGGTTCATATGACCACTTCAACACAGGGAACAAGATCTTCCTTCCATGTGAGGCCGTACTGTTTTTAGACACAGCTGTGCTTTGAGATACATCCTAATGCTAACATGCTAAGATTCACAATGACAATAATAGCATGCTGATTGATTAATAGCAGCTATAATGTCCAGCATGTTAACTATCATAGTTAAGAGTCTAAGTGTGCCACAATTTGCTATTTCACCGTTGATGCAGCATGAATATAACTTTTGTTTTCCACTGTTAGGATGTCTGACCGCTCATGTGTCAAATGGATTCATAGTTGGTCCGCACGGTGACACAGTGTACTACACCTGCAACGAAGGTTACAAACTTTCTACTGAAGGCTGGTGGGCTAAGGCCAAATGTACTGATGGCGTGTGGTCTGGACTTAAACAATGCATCGGTAAATCAACTTCAATGCACGACACGTCTACTTGTAACCCACATGAACCAATCTACGTAAAGCTGCGCATCACTTTTGAGTAAATATATATAGTGAGGCAGTGAACGCATCGTGTGCCGTTCCTCACATCTGATATATCCATGAGAAAGAGTTCTCGCACAGCAGCATATTTTTGTTATCAAAGGCTCATGAACAAGCGATGTGTTAGTTTAAGTTGTTTTATGTCACATCTTTAATGTGGGCTAATTTTGAAATGACTAATTGTGTTGCTCGTATCACATGTGTGAGACCTAAATGTTTGTACTCATCACCTCTTTAGCCAATACGACGTGTAAAGACATTCCTGATATTCCTCATGGAAAAGTGATACGTCAACGTGGACTATCTAAAGATGCCCGGATTACTTGTGACGACGGATACCACACTGATGTTCACCGCTTAACCTGTCACGAGGGAGAATGGCTTCCCCCCAAAGCAATCTGTACACGTAAGTCCTCTTCAAATGTAATTAAGCGTGTTCATGGAAAGATTACATAACCTAACATGTTTTCATGTCTTGCAGCAACTGCCGATACTTGCAAGCCCCCACGGAAAGTTGACAACGCTGTGATTGTGGATCCATATCAGAAGGAATACTTATCTGACTCCACAGTAACGTATCGGTGCCGTGATAAGTTTGTTTTATTGGAGCCTGAAGATAGAATTCGATGCAAAGATGGCCAATGGGAGGAGAAAAACATAATGTGCACACGTACGTACAAAACATATTTTACAAAGCCTCACACAGGAAGCTTGAAGACAAGTTAAGATTTGAAGACGTGTTGTATAAGCTGCATGAATATATACAACAAAAATGTAATTTAAGTTTGTCATATGTATGTTTGTCATATATGTAACACAGTTGCTCCTATGCTACTTGGAACAATATACTTTTTGCATTTCCAGCATACTGTGACCAGCTCAAAGATGACTTGATGACCTTCACCGCAGACAAAGAGAGATATGTGGAGGGGGATGTCATAAAGTACCAATGTGTCATATCTGGAGTTGAAGGCAATGCAACATGTAACAACCATGAATGGAATAAATCAGAAGACTGTAAAGGTAAGCAGTACTGCAAGTGCTTAAAGTATCGTTACAAAAGGTCTATCTTTATACAATATTCATCAATGTGTGTAGGTTGAAAGAGTTCTCGGTCACTTGTCACCATACTGCCCGTAAAGACTTCCCTTAGTGCAACTACACTGTAACCAATGAGGAACAAGATCCTCAGTCCTCGCTCTGTGTCCAAATGCATTTTTAGGTTTTAAAGAGAAAGTAATGTAATAAATAAAACTATATATGTACTGCATATGTTATCCTTCACACATAGAGACACATGTATTTATCTTTTAAGGCCAAAATAGCACGGGAGTTTTATCTTGAAAGTGCATGTGTATATTGTGAGTCTTATTAAATAATCAATATCAATGTATTAATTGTGGAGCACCACATGGTCGGACATAAGAAGGGCCTTACTTCCTTCTTAAATACAATTGTTTGTTTCAAAATATTAGAATTTAACCAGAAAACCAGGAGGGTTTGGTAAATAATTCCTAATTTCATTGGCTTTGTTTCAGGGTGTAAAAAACTTGACATTGACAATGCAGACATAATGTACATTGAAAAGAAAACTTACAGGCTGCGTGAACAGGCCCATTACACATGCAGGAACAACGCTAAACGTGTTCTTATTGTTACCTGTGAGTCAAGCGGCTGGACTGGGGACATGAACTGTTCAGGTAAGAACATAATGGTACCACAAATCTAGTTTGAGATACATTTGATTACCCAAAGAAATACAATTAAAGTTTTGTTCTTGCGCTTTTGTTCTGGAAACTGTTCAGAAAGCCACTTATTGTCGATGAACCAATGAAAGTCATACATCTGCTGAACGTCTTCCATTCGTGGTTGTGAAGCATCATGGTCACAGCAGGTCATTTTAAACAGCGACAATTTTCAAATGAGGTCAAATGACTTAAAATAGGTACAATTGGGCTCTTAGATTAACAATAATCTCAGTTTTGCAGACATACAATATGTGCAATTCCAATACTGTTATATTTAGAAATGTGTTTGTGTGCATGGGATTAGCATTAAGTGGGCATGTCGGTAAAGGGGAAATTTGTGAATAGCCATAAAACACATATTCATTTAGATAGTTTTATGTGAGAAGCCGAGAGAATATGGCCATACCAATTTGAATTTATTCTACACACAATGCTTGTTGAGATGTTATGCTGAACAAATCATTTTTCTCCCACAGCTCCAACCCACAGTGATGATGATTCTGATCGTGTTCAAGAGAAATAATAATAAAAATGCTATGTGTGCATTGTTCCTACTGATGACTCGACTTGAGACATTATACATAATCCTCATACATATATTCTTTGGACATTTAATAACTGGATTACACGTTTGTGACATGGAGTGATTTGAAACCATAAAGGTTTTGCATATGGAATAAAAGACAATGCAATTTCAAAAGCTATATTTTGTCTTTTTTTAAATATAGGACTTTAATTACTGGATGTACGGCGGTTTTAAAAGTTGTGAAGGGGCATTTAGAGAATGTACGGTGTGGAATTGTCGCGTCAAGCTTTGTGTTGGAGCAGGAAAAGTAATTTTGAGAAATGTGAATAGAATTCTTTCAACCACAGAAACAATCAATCCATATGAATGTGTGAATGTAAATGTGTCAACAGTCGCTTCAGGTTTTTAAATTTGTGTTTTTTCTTGGGAGAAAGAATTCAGTGTCAGATGACTTTCTCTAGTGTGACTTACTAGTTATGTAAAGTTTAAATTTAAGGATTATATCATACATACTGTTTTATATTTAAAAGAAATTATGAAAACTCCTGAGGAAAATAAATTAATTAACCAACAAATATATAATAATCAATCAAAATATGAAAATAAATACATTAAAGCGACACACTTTGCCAATCCCTCTTTTTGTAAAAGTCTGGTAAATTGTAGAAATAAAATGTTACTTTTAATATTGTGGAATCTTTTGAATCACGTCTAGAGTGAGAAAACATCATTTATAGATCAAACTGAGGGGACTCCTATTACTGTTGACAACATGTAATGATAACTAGGGTCTCTACACCCCTGTTTACAATAATTCATTATAAATATCATAATTTATTATATGCACATTATTGCATTACAGAAATACATTATACATAACAAATACTGAACTATCAGGAAAGCAAAGTTTGTAAAAATCCTTTTGAGCAAAGTTAGAGAGGAAGGCAGTGATTCAGTAAACTTCTTGTTATTGTAGCGGTTGACTTATCGATAAGCAGAATAGTGTTGAGGTTCATTTGGTTCCTACGTTACAAAGTTTCACTTTTTTCAGTCTGCTCGAACAAGGCCGGCAAAATATTGAACCTGCTCTCTGTCAATCAACAACTCACTGACATCCAGTCTGAGGACAAAGTTAACCTTCAGCTGGGATGTGGTAAGAATGGGATTCGGCACTTTGAATGTTGGTCAATACAATGTCCTAAAATGAAGGCAAAAGATTACAGTGATGAATGTTTTGGTGAATTCAATAGAGAGATTTCCTCACCAGCATTGCTCATTTGATGTACTTTAACATATGATTCAACATGGAGCACTATAAACAACCTTGCTCTCTCAGTATCATTTTATCTAATTATGTTATTGATGGATTGTTCCGCTTAACAATTGTTACAATGGACTTTTGCACCAGAGTCAACACTATTCAAAGACACAGTGAACGTGGTAATCAAACCGTACAGAACGTATTTCATCATCAGCAGATACTCACAAACATCAGGTCATCAACTTTAAACAAAACAATTTGTATTGTCCTTAAGGCTGTCATGTGTTGGACATATTATTAGTTTTTGTCACATTTAATGTGGTTTACTATAAATGTTTCCTGACCTCTATTACAAAGTGTTAATCTCTGGTTGAAAAACAGACTCCCTTACATAACCTTATGAATTCATTAAATTGGATACTAAAGTTGTGCGTTATATAGAGTGTATGTCTAAAAGGATACTCTACATTGACTTTTTCTGGAGTTTTAGTATTGTTAATGTGAAGTACATGCTGTGTGTGTAGCCCTGCGTCACGTCGTATTCATCCAGCCTTGTGCAATCCCACGGGGCAGTCCATGTTGCGTCCCTCGGTACTACCTAAGGATTCCAGCTTGGGACAAACACAAAGAATACAGAGTTCGTTAGCCGCAGTTAGACTTTGCCGAAATGCAATTGCCTTTCATCTTTCTGTTCCTCCAACTGTGGAGGAGTGTGGACGTCTCTCTGTCGCCGAATGGTAAGACACTCCGAAGGTGCGACTGGTTGTGAAGTTAAAGGGAGCTGGATCTGGTGTGTGCATGGTGTGGTTGGTGTAGTGTGTACAGTCTAGTGTCAGTGATGCTCCTTCCCAGCCTCATGGTTAAAGAGCTTCTGATGATAGGACTTTGACTGACATCTGTAGTATACAACTGTTGAGAAGATGACCAATGTACTGTTTTCTCGACATGTTGCTGTTTGCTAGCATGTTCGAGGCTCCCGGACGTTCCTCACGCCCAGGTCTCAGAAAACACCAAAAAAGCTGAGTACCAAAATGGAGACGTGATACAATTCACTTGTGATACTGGTTATACATCAGGTCCAGCCATCTCTTATGCATGTAATTCTACAAGCGGCAACTGGACGGAAGTACGTCGAGGAAGTTGCTACTGTGAGTTCAAGGGCTTTCTGCTCCACTCTTTATTTTATTGCATTTCAAATAATCAGGTTACAACTAATGTGAATCCTTTCATATGCTGGAATTCATTGTCTTTTCTTCTCAAATCTCGTGTGACGGATTTTTGAGGGATTGTCTACGCATTAAATTGTCTCGAGATGAAAAAACATCGACATGCTATTGTTTGGGAAGTGTCTGCGTAACCTTTCACTTCACTGTCCAAAAGTAACTGTTATTTATCAGATGGTAATGTTTTGGGCAACATTTGGTAGCAACTAGACATCAATATGCTTCTTCAAAGCGAAAATAAGTAACATGAAAAATGAAAAAAATCAGGTTGGAAAATGTTTGGTTGATGAATAATCTCTTTTTTCGTTTTATTTTCTTCAGTAAAGCCATGTGAACTTCCTGATGACACTCCCAATGGCTATTATGAAATTATCCATGGAGTAGAGTTTGTATTTGGTACCACAATCAAATACATTTGTAATGAAGGGTATGTGCATCTGGAATAATTCATAACAACTAGACATAATAGAAACACAGACTACGAGCAATATTTAGACGATGCATTATTTAAGTTCACAGTATATTGCAGTAGTAAACAGATTTTAGGACATTTGTATGTGTTTGATGATTGTCAATTTTATGAAAACATGTTTTCTATGATTATACGTATGCAAAATGATATTGTAACATATTGTCAATATGGTGCAACCGTTACAAGTTTCACACAAGTTATTGTGACAAATGTATTTAAATAAGCAAAACATCATGTCTACATTTGTGTTTATAACACATTATAGTGTGTTATTAGCCATGTATTGTATACACAGCGTAACTGTGGTTTGGTGTATAAGTCGACACAAAAAGCGCTGGCACGTTGTTTCTCTCTGCTCTGTCATTTCTCTGACGACATTTCCAAACTGTTCTTTGTAGATATCAAATGGTGAGTAAGGTCGCCACCAGGACTTGTTTGCTGAACAAATGGAGCAATCATGTGCCAATATGTGATCGTAAGTCTTAAGAACACAGCAGCAATTTTAGTTCTATCAAAAACACGAGGAGTTTGTTGTTTATCTTTGCACAAATAACACTTTTATTAAAGCAAACCTCCCATTCATTTTGACATCATAGACATTGTTATATATTGTATATATTGTAAAAAAAACAAAACTTTATGGTACATTTTGGCAAGAAAACCTCCATTTACTGCAAAGTGTGCCGGTGGTCTTTGGGTGGAAGATTACCTTTTGGAGAAAACTGATTTTAAAATCTGCGGTTTCAAACAATTTACAGTACTTTACATTTTCTAGGTCGATTTTCTGATGAATTTTGTATTTTCTTTTTTAGCAACTATGATGCTGAATTCCACAAAAATTGATTATTTAAAAGAAAAAAACTTTTTTTCCTTCATTGACCTGACCAACTGTTTGTGTTTACTCAGCTTTGAGCTGTGAGCTTCCGCCAATAGATGAAGAGGTTACAGTGAAAGGTTTACCGGATAATGACGATTCCATACTTCCTGACCGCTTCCTGAAGTTCAGCTGTGACGGTCCTGGGAAACATCTGAATGGCAATTCAATGCTGATATGTGGTAAAGATGGACAGTGGGACAATCCATTCCCCTCTTGTGAAGGTAAAACCTCTAAGATGGAAATCATAATTCTGTAAACAATATTTTACTCATCATTTTTAATTATAGATCTAGTTACAATATACAAAAATTACTGTATGCCTAACCCTATAGGACAAAGACCTCAGTAAAAGCAGCTGATTCCAGAACAATCCAAATAATCAATGAACTCATATCCACTGAGTGTTTTATTTGATCATTTCTGTTTTATTCTCTCCAGACATCACTTGTAAAGTTGACGTGATGCATCCTCATCTCATTGTCACTGGACTACCACCAGGAGCAGTTCAACTCAAGATTGGACAACAGTTGCAGTTTTACTGCGGCGATCAATTTGAAATACACGGGTCAAGAGAAATTGAATGTTTACAAACTGGCGAGTGGAATGTGGCATTTCCAACCTGCGTTGGTAGGTTCACTTTTCACTGGAAGTTAATCCTATTGTTGTTGATGTTTTCATTTGCATATTTGGGTTCACCCATCTTTTTTGAGAGCCATAACGGACATAGATGAAGACTTGTGACAGACGTCCAAGGTCACATTAAGTCAACGCATCAATTGCAGGTCAAAGCTAAAACTGACACTTAAAGGCATTTTATAGCAGGCGCCTGAATATACTGTTAGATATGACAGTAATACAATAATATATACGGACCTAAACTACATGACATCACCAAGAAGTTGCTGGATAGTCGTTTCAAAGGTCGAAGTGGGGGGCTCCGGCTGTCGCCATCTTGTCAGTGACGACGGAGCCTAACTCTAGAATAGGCAATGCGGTGCATCATCGGTGGAGGTAGTCAATGACCCGAGACAGCATCCACCTGTCACTCAAAGCAGCCACGCCCTCAATTATGTCTAACTCCAAGCCTAAATTGTTTAAAAGGGTGAGTTACAGTTACAATAAATGTCTGGCTAAATTTCTCAGCACCTCTTGGTGTTCATCAAACCATAAGAAAAAAATATTTTATATATTATTTTATGGAAAATCCGCTATAAAGCTCGACAGAGCTGAGGGGATGACAACATCCCTTTTCCCATGAAAGTAATGTGATCTATTGTTAATGTAATCAAATAAGTAAGAAAGTGCTGTATCATTTGCATACAGATGTAATCTTTCAGAATTGTGGGTATATGAAATGCAAAAAGTCTGATATGCTGCAGCATAACCTCTTGAGTAAACCGATTCTCTTCTTCAAAACAGGCAAATGCAGAATTGCAGGTGTTTCAGACAACGTGGGCCTCAGCACACATATACGAGGCAATCATCTGAGGAAAGGACAAAAGTTAAGGTTTTATTGCCACAGAGATGAAGACTTTCTTCGAGGGAAGGTAGAAGTTGAGTGTTTAGCTAACGGACAGTGGAGTGATTCCTTCCCAACATGTGGAGGTAAATCAATTCTTTTTTTGTCCCTTTGCTCCATAACTAGGGAAATGATGGGAAATGATGATCCATGAACAAATTCTTAGAAGTCTCCCATAGTGCAGTGCAATATTCGAGTGCTTGATTTCCTTGGCACCCTGCCCTGATACGTATTTTCTTTGTGCTGCTATTCGCCCCCCCCCCCCCCCCAGCCAAGTAAATAGAAGTGACTCTTAGTCTTTGTGTTTCGTGTTAACCGTAATGACTGTAATTTAAAACAATTTCTCCAGGAATTCAACTTAAAATGAAAAGAAAGTTGAATTATTACTATTGCTATTATTACTATTGAAAGTTGAATTATTACTATTACTTATTATTGAATTAATACCTCCTTAAAAGGTGTAAAAAAAACAAACAACAACATTAAAACCATCATGAAGGTAGCTGTGTATTAAAGTCTATTTGATTCATGCTTGGTTGACGCCAATAAACTGTCAGTAATAGAAGAAGCTTTTTCGGGACTGACTTGTGTGTGTGTTTTTTTGACATTCTTTTAGCTCCTTTGGGTTGTGGGAGGTCCCCAACCGTTGAACATGGAGACATAAAACAAAGAGGTAAATTTCAATACCGCCATGGAGAAAGGGTGGACTATATCTGTCAGATATTCTATATCATGGAGGGTGATCCTTACAAAATCTGCAACGACGGGGAATGGATTGGACAGATGAAGTGTCTAAGTAAGTAACTCCCAGACATGTTGCATTTTGTGAGGATTTTGCATACGTAAAACTGATATTCTGGTTTATTGTGTTTGCATATAGTGGCTAATATTAACAGAATATATCAGTAATACAGGATCATTACAGAGAGTGTAGTGTTTGTTTAGATCTTATGCTTCAATCTAAAGATCCAGTAATGATTTATATGTTGAGTATTGTAACACTACATGTTAACAATTACATTTGGGAAGATATGCTTATCTTTCAATCTCCACATCTTTTATCCAAGAAGAGCAATAATGAAATATGCAGTATAGTCGTACCAAATGAATAAAATACTGTTTATCTGTTATCTTTTGCAGAACCCTGCACTGTGGATGAACTAATCATGCGCTCACATAATATTAACTTCAGATATGGATCTGAAGATAAGCTGTATGCAACCCATAATGATCATCTCACTTTTGAGTGTAACAGAGGAAAAAGACTAGTTGGCACAATGAGCATGCGTCAGAAATGTGTTGATGGTGTGATGCAACTGCCCACGTGCCAGTAAAGGTTTTCAGTTCACTGGATGAAACATGAGCTGGATGAGCAACCAAAGTAAAGAGTTAGCCCCCTGATGTCCTGATACAGTGTTTGTACTTCATGTGGTCATTTTAATTAAACATATACATCTTCACTTGTTTTCTGCCTCTATTTGCATGACGAGAGTCAAGTCTGTTTGCCCCATCTGTATGTGCTTAAAGGAAGATTCAAATGAGCTTTTAATAGAGCTATTTTGGAGAAAACTGTTCTTCCTGTTCAAGATCATGCACATTGTATTTTATCTGAAGCAATTACTGCCACCATATTGACAGATGTCCCAAAGCTCTTATTTCTGCTCTAAGGAGCGAAGATCAAGGAGCGAGGAGGGATCTCTGAGTAGCCATGAACAAGGATGCAAGAGAGCGAGCTTCCAGGAAGTGTTTTGACGCTCGACACGCCCCCTCGTTGTTCATCAGTCATTTGATTGGACGCTGCAGCTGATCGGACTGATTGCTGAAGTTTCATACCCGAGTGAAGACAATCACAGATTAAACTCTATATATTGATTCACCATTTGGTTAAAATATATGTAAATTTTAGGTCTGAATAACAAAAGAACCAAAAACAACTGTCTTCATTTATAAAAGGATTCTGTCTTTTCATGATCTGTTAATCCCCTCAAATCTACTACAAAGAGAATGCATCTCCAGTGTGGCAGTGATGATAACTATGTATTTATTAGTATAAGTACAATGATCATGTGTACAGACACAAACGCCGTCAAAAGTCTCTTCAGCTGTTAAAGCCGACTGACAGCTGATCCAGATGTGATCAGCGGCCGTCATCAGAAACAGATGCCGCTTTACGTGTAGCTTCAGAGGAAAGGACTTCTCATGTCTCTTAAAACGTATTTCCTCGTTTCCTCTCTCCTGATCAGAACTGGATCAGCTGTCAGTCGGCATTAACAGCTCAAGAGACTTTTGATTATGGACTTATATTCGTAAAGATGCAGTTATCATAACTGTTACCTTGTAACGGTAAGACCGGTTACTTGTGGTGCCAGTTCCTTCTGCGCCAAACAATATCTCTAAAGGAGAATCAGTTTTTTTTACCTGAAGAAATGGCTGAGAGGTATGATCTTAGTACATTGTGTGCATCTTGCAATTATTATGTATATGTATATAGCCATTCATTCCATTTGTAATAACAATTTTTAAAAATCCAAAGTCAAAACTTACTTTAAGCACAATGTGCATTACATTTTTAAACAGTTTCCAAAACTAGAACCGTGTCTTAATGGCCTAAACCCAACAATATGTGAAACACAGGATGAAAAGCCAGTAACAAAGTCAGGTGCTTTGTAAATACTGTAAATGTAGTTAAACAACTTCAACACATTCCTTTACAGCTTTTTTTTATGAATAAGACGGATAGGGCCAATGTGCAGTATGCACAAAAGATGTGATCTATAAGCATATCTGGAATGTTTACTACTGCAAACAGTTTGTGTGTTGCGATGAGACATGCGTTGGATGATCCCAGTGAACAGTCCATGTTGTGAACCTCAGTGCTCCCTGAAGACTCAAACACGCAGGAATTCTTCTCAGGACACTTTCGTCTAGAAACAATGCTCTTGTCTGTAATCCTTCTGCTTTTCCAACTGTGGGGAAATGTGGAAGTTTCTTCATCACAGTTTGGTAAGTAGGAGTCTTTTTTATTGCTAAAGTGTTATGATTTAGCTCTGTGGAGGAACAGTGTTTAGCTTAAACTCAAGATGTATTTAAAGAGAAGAGAAAGATGTCTTCAAAAAAATGTGCATGTTTCGCTTTGTGGTGTTTCCTTATTACAGGGATAATTTGTGCATGTGTTAAATTCTATTACAATTGTATTTGTACACTGACAACTATTTATATGCTGAGCTTTCCATTTAACTGTTGAAAAGTAATGGCACCCAATAATAGTTATTAATCTTTTTTGTAGACGTGATTTAAAGATATGATAGGAACAACCTGTACATTACTTTGGTATCTAATATGCTGGATTTTCAAATGGCCGTGTTTGTGTCCACATACCTCACTCAAAGTCACTTGTGTAAAAGTGCTGCAGTTTGAGCAGAGGCAAGTTTTTCCGTGCGGTCCTTCCTTTAACTGCTTCACTCTTAACCCCTCTGTGTTGCGGTCATTTTTTACATTTTCCATTGTCATGTTTGTTACATGTGCCTGAAAATATCTTTGGACGAGCCAACCCTACTCTTTTGTACAGTGCTGTACATGCCTCATATGTGACAATGTGTATCTTCTTCCCAAAAGAATTGATTACCAAGGAGGACATGTGATACATTTCACTTGTGAGCCTGGTTACAAAACATCAGGTCCAACGATCAGATACGTTTGCTCAAGCGAGGGCTGGCTGGCAGTCCAACAGGAAACATGCCAACGTAAGTTAAATGACTTTCTGTTCAACACTTTCACGACCGACAGAATTAACTGTTGTTGAACCCTGGGTGTATTACATCACATGGAAAGATTAAAGGAAATGGGATACTGCAAATAATAACATATCTAAATGATCCATTTCCATTTTAGACTCAAATAAGTCTCAAATTAAATGCTGTGTGTGCATTATTCATACCGATGTTCGCACAACACTTAGTGTAATAAGATTTTCATGTGTTTGCTTTTCCATTGTGCTGTTGCCACTTTTATGTGAGGTCCAATGTCTGAATGTTTTACTTGTTGATGTTCCGTCTCTCATGTCAAAGTAACATTTCACTTTGCAGTGTTCAGAATTACTACATTTCTTTATTCATTTATTTTCCAGAGATAACATGCAACCGTCAGGATTACCAGAATTCCAACATTGATGGAAATGATCAGAACGTATTCAAGTACAGAGATCGGGTCATTTATAACTGCAAGACTGGTTATGAGGGACGTTTTGCTTTAACCTGTGAGAAAACAGGTTGGGTCGGGTCTGAACAATGTAGTAAGTAGAAAATACAATACACAATATAGTTGAAAGGACGGTTGTTCTTTTTTTCACATTATTTTGTTGACTTACACCAGAATATATATATGTTTTATTTTAAACTGATAAAAGATTTTGATCCTGAAAGGTTATACATATACATATTGTGAGTCTTATTAAATAATCAATATGAATGTACTAATTCAACATCTGATATGTTCCTTACTTCCTAATTAAATAAAAAATATTTGAATTTCACCAGAAACCTGTATGGTAAATATTTCTTAGTTTCATTGACTTTGTTTCAGGGAAAGTGTGTAAAAAACTTCACATTGACGACGCACAACCCCACAACGAAAAGGAAACTTACGGGCTCAAAGAACAGGTCCAATATACATGCAGGAACGACACTAAACATGTTTTTAATGTTACCTGTGAGCAAAGTGGCTGGACTGGGGTCATGAACTGTTCAGGTAAGAACAAAACGGTACCACGAATATAGTTTTAAGGACAATGTGTGACTGGAGTAGTTATGTTTTGATAGCAATAGAAATAGTAAGTATCTCCTAAATGCATAAACAAATCTAAGTTACATAATTCATGTCATTACCCAAAGAAATAATATTAAAGATGTGTATTGTTGAACAAGTTCTCCTTCATGCTCTGTTCCTCCCATGTGAACCGTATTTAAAAAGTAGCAATAAAATGCTGCTTTTTATCATGTGGAATCTTTTGAATCCCGTCCAGAGTGACAAAACAGCATTAATAGATCAAACACAGGGGACTCCCATTACATTTGATCGACATGTAATAATAATGATAACCGGGATTTCTGAAGCTAAGAGCTGTTTTCAATAAGTCATTATTCCATTATCCAAAATGCTTATCCTATTTAGGTTCATGGGGCGCTGGAGCCGATGCCAAACCCAATATCCTTGTGAAGCCCAACAACTTATTATGAATAACATCAATAATCATATGCACATTATTCTATTACAGACATACATTATACATAAAAATTACAGAATTATCAGCAAAGCAGACTTTGAAAAATTCCTTTTGAGCAAAGTTAGAGAGGAAGGCAGTGATTCAGTAAACTTCTTGTTATTGTAGCGGTTGACTTATCGATAAGCAGAATAGTGTTGAGGTTCATTTGGTTCCTACGTTACAAAGTTTCACTTTTTTCAGTCTGCTCAATTAAGGCCGGTTTATATCCAGAGAGCTGTGCATCGGCAAAAAAACATTTAGAATTACATGAAAAACATTAAGCAATAAAAACTTGTTTAAATATTATCCATCCATCCATCCATTTTCCGCCGCTTATCCGGGGTCGGGTCGCGCTGGCAGCACACCCAGCAGACCGACCCAGGCTTCCCTCTCACCCGCAACATTTTCCAGCTCGCTCTGGAAAATGTAATCCCTCCAGCGTGTCCTGGGTCTTCCCCGGGGCCTCTTCCCAGTTGGACGTGCCTGGAAAACCTCTAATGGGAGGCGTCCAGGAGGCATCCGGATTAGATGCCTGAACCACCTCAGCTGACTCCTTTCGATACGAAGGAGTAGCGGCTCGACTCCAAGCTCCCTCCTGATGTCCGAGCTCCTTACCCTATCTCTAAGGCTGAGCCCGGCCACCCTACGGAGGAAGCTTATTTCGGCCGCTTGTATCCGCGACCTCGTTCTTTCGGTCACGTCAATGTGGTGTTTAAATATTAGATTACCTCAAATTAAATATATCAACTTAAATAGAACGCAAATAGAATATACCATAAATACAGTTAGAGTGCAGTTACAGTGTAATAATAACAACTTGTAAGTTGCTCAAATGCAACAAAGATATTATAAGTCCAGTAAATTAATCTGCCAATAAAACTTTTTAATTTACATTTGTTGTCTGGCAAAATATTGAACCTGCTCTCTGTTAATCAATAACTCACTGACATCCAGTCTGGGGACAAAGTTAACCTTCAGCGGGGATGTGGTAAGAATGGGGTTTGGCACTTTGAATGTTGGTCAATACAATGTCCTAAAATGAAGGCAAAAGATTACAGTGATGAATGTTTTGGTCAACACTATTCATGACACAGTAAATGTGGTAATCAAACTGGACAAAAAGTATTTCATCATCAGCAGATACTCACATACATCACACGTCAACTTTGCTAGATTGACACCACCACCAATCAACTGGCAGTGTGTACATACAATGCTAGGTTTTTTACATTCTTCAGGTTGTGGAAAGCCACCATCCCTTACAGATGGAGGCACAACAGGAACGCTTCAATCCCAATACCGCGATGGTGAAAGGGTCAAATATCGATGTCGTGATAGTTTTTTCTACGTCATGAAGGGTGGTCCTTACAAAACCTGCAGCAACGGGGAATGGACTGGAGAGATGAGGTGTCTCAGTAAGTGGCTCACAGACATGTTAACAATTACATTTGGGAAGATGTGCTTATCTTTCAAGCTCCAAATATACTTTTTATCCAAGAACAATAATGTAATATGCAGTACAGTAATCCCCCATGAATATAATACTGTTTATCTGTTCTCTTTTGCAGAACCCTGCACTGTGGGTCTACTCGCCAAGCGCTCACATAATATTGACTTTAGATCTGTATCTGCAGATGAGCTCTCGATACCCCATAATGAAGAGATCAGTTTCGTGTGTACCAGAGGAAGAGTAGTCGGCCAAATGAAGATGCGTCCGACGTGTTTTGATGGTGTGATGCGACTGCCCACGTGCCAGTAAAGGTTTTTAGTTCACTGGATGAAACATGAGCTGGATGAGCAACCAAAGTAAAGAGTCAAACATACACATATACATCTTCACTTGTTTTCTGCCTCTTTTTGCATGACGAGAATCAAGTCAGTTTGTCCCATATGCATCTCTGGAGAAACTGTTCTTCTCTAGAAGAGAAAAAAAACAATATCCAATATATTAATAACTTCCACAATTTGGCCTCCTTCCCATTAATAACAATGTCTGGTCTTAGATTAAGAGTTTTGTCACCACACAATGAGGTGAGCCTGACAAAACCCGCCACAACGGTGAATGGATTGGACAGATCAGACATCTCAGTAAAATACTACTACCTTTTATATTTTACTCCCTTCTGTGAGGATTTCACATTCGTAAAAAAAAACATGTGGTTTCCTGTGAGGTCAGAGCACAGAACCCTGATGTCAGAGCATAGAACCCTGAGACGGAGCACAGAACCCTGATGTCAGAGCACAGAACCCTGATGTCAGAGCATAGAACCCTGAGACAGAGCATAGAACCCTGATGTCAGAGCACAGAACCCTGAGACAGAGCACAGAACCCTGATGTCAGAGCATAGAACCCTGAGACAGAGCATAGAACCCTGATGTCAGAGTATAAAACCCAGAGACAGAGCATAGAACCCTGATGTCAGAGTATAAAACCCTGAGACAGAGCATAGAACCCTGATGTCAGAGCACAGAACCCTGAGACAGAGCATAGAACCCTGAGGTCAGAGTATAAAACCCTGAGACAGAGCATAGAACCTTATTGCCATCATCTGATCACCGTTATGTCTCGCAGAACCCTGCACTAGATAGAGAGGTCTTGAGCTCTTATATTTCCTTCAGACTTGACTTCGACAATAAGTTTCTGGTTCGTCCTGTGACCCTGTACCGGGGCCCGACCAAAGCATTTAAATCTAGCTCCAAAACATTAAAATGATGCTCACACATCAACAATAAGATAATGTGATATGTAATACTATATCTGGTATGAGGATTTTTAATAGTTTTGTTGTTGTTGCATTGGTACATTTATATCATTAAAGGATCAACGTATCTTTCCCACCACTGTGTGTACTACGCTTTGAAGTAATTCCTGCCATTACAAATGTGTCCAGTATATTGAAATTTCCCAAGAAAAATATTGCATTTAGTGCAGCCCATAGTTATGAACTTGACTTTAGGGGCACCAAGGGAATATCCCCTGGTAATTTGAGATTGTGTGGGTGTTTAAATGTTTTGATGACCTTTGCCCTCTTGCCAGTAAACGCTTTAGTTAACCAGACGTCAGATGAGCTGGCAGGACAAATATGTAAATGATTAACCAGAGGAGACGGCGACAAATTCTGCAACAGCTTTGCATCAGTCATCTAACAATTTTAAGTCCAATTTTTATTGAAGAAAAAAAAAAAAAAAAGCTATATTTTCTCCTTCCTTTCTTGAGTTTCAGAGCGCTGTTGAGTTTGCTTAATTATAAAGTCTAGATCTAACATTAAATCTTTCTGCGGTGGCAGCTTCGAAATGTACACATTACGTGCCACCATAATGCGCCGTTACGAGTATTCACGTATATGATCACGCTGTTTTAATTCTATGCGAGCACAGAGCCAGACTATCGCAGAGCCGGTGTGCAAGTACTACCAACCCCAGTCAGTCAGTCTGCCTGTTAATATGTACCACACTACGAGATAACTGTATTCTATTGGATACTCTCTTGTGATCTGCAGGTACATCCTCATCCATTAGTGGACGGGTCTACTTTGAAACAGAGTAGGATGAACATGGATGCATCTTCACAACAGAATGGCATGGAAGTGTTACATCCATTTTCACTCTGGGTTTAATGCTGTTAGAAAACAACAATCATGAATATTTATTTTGTCGGGGAAATGCTAGAAAGATTTCAGTCTGGGTGTGTAGCCCCTGCTGAATGAAACTATTGTTTAAAAGGTACTTTTTAAAATGAAGTGTGACTGGGACCCACGCTTCTGTTATTCTGACACACACAAAAAACACACACAGTTTAAGAAGCAAATCCACTTTATTATATACATAAAAAATATGGAAATGTAAAAAAACAAAACTATACAAAATATTTTTTTAAGTACAAAATGAGATGAATTAAGATTTAAAAGCTGATCTATTTACAACACAATGCGGAGTGTGTTTGCCACCATCTCAATGGCCCTGAGAGGGTCGACAATGTCTTTGAGCTTGTCTTTTCTGAGAACCCACTCCGGTGCAAATCTGAAAAACAAAAAAACGAGACGTCAATGACCGCTGTGAACACATACAAGCCGTGCAGCTCTGACAGACACAGTAATGTATGTATATGTACACGTATACATACTTGGGCGCAGGGCGGGATTTACGAGGCGTTGCTTGGAAAAAGAAGCTTCCATTCGTCGATGCGTTCATCTTCTGTTTCGTAACACTTCTCTCAGCGTCCATCTTGTGTTTGCGAGCAGTGAGACGGTAAACACTGCGTATTCGATCCAATACCATGGGACGCTTCATAACCTCCTAAAGAAAACAAATAATTACATTACATTTACAAAGCTATTATAGCTGTCGTCCCTGTAGAACCTATTGGGATAACATCCAGTATTTTTAAAAGTCGTGATATAGTTGCTACGAACCACAGCACCGCGCTCGTCTTGAAGGAGGAGAGCGAGAAGGAAGCAGGCCTTGGTGAAGATGCTGCCGCCCTTTTCTGCTACTTTATCCCCGGCCTTCTCCCTGTAGCGTTGCAGCAGGTCCAGCAGCGTCTCCGCAAAGTTCTCTACCGAATAGACGGCCTCGATGGTCTTGTGGTACTGAGGGAGGACATTTTGAGTCAAAGAAAGAAAGAGCGCGAGAAAGGACGAACATGGCATTAAAACCATGTAACCACTTGATCAGACAAAGGGGAAAAAAAAGACTGATTGCAAAGAGTCTGGTGTCACAGGATGGAAATAAATGCCCCCAAGATGAGTTATAATCATTTTGCTGATCCCTGCGCAAATAATCTGCGGCCATCATCGGGTAAAATCTTTAATTTGGGATTTAATTTTGGTTTATAGCCAAATACCTGAAAACATACTTACATGTGCCCCAACTGTACATTTGGTTTAGTGCTAATTAGCCAAATGTTAGCATGTTTAGCCGGTGTTATCCCCAGTGTCCACAGAGTTTGCATGTCCAAGTGTCTTTGAGCAAGACCTTAAACCCCCAATTGCTTCATGGCAGCTCACCTATCCTTAATTACTTAAATACAAAGACCAACAATATCATGTATGGATGTGAAATATGTAATATGATGTTTGTAAATTTCCCCGCTGCGTGACTAATTAAAGATAATTATTATACAAAGTGAGAAATCAATAAAACCAAGCTTCTGTGAACGCTCAAAATCTCAACTGAACTAAGGAAGGTTCTCTCTTTTTTCCTCTAAAATTTCCTTTGCATATCTTAAAGTCAATGTTGTTGATACACACACACACACACACACACACACACACACACACACACACACACACACACACACACACACACACACACACAGATATCCAACCATCAATCAATCTGGAACTTGTGGAGGGATACATTTAAGTCAACCCAGGTTTTAAACTAAATGGATGCCTCATGTCCGAACTTGCTTTGCAGAAGAGAAACTGAGCCTGATATAAAGCGTCTGTGGGGAAGTGAAAAAGTGGATGAGGACATGTTTTGGCCTTCGACTCACTGGTGATAAACATCAGATTTTTATGTTGAAGTCAGATGACTTACTTTGTACAAAGATGTTGTTCAGCTCCACAAGCACAAAGAACTTATCAAACTGACTTGATTAACATGTAAAGCAACATGCTGCTTATTGTTAGAAATATAAGATCATGTTAAAGATAAGATAACTGCCTACTTGAAAATGAGTGCAATTTTGTGTTGTACATATAATCATATGAATTTGTGTAGTAATATTGTATACATACTGCGAGCAAAAATGTTATATTTTTTGAAAGTTTATGTAAATATCTGCTTTTATGCAGTTCTTTGGCCCCTCCATCACCGTGACGTAATGAGCGAGACTAAAATCTGTCCCTTCATACCTCAAGGCAAGAGGTGCATCTTTTCAAGTCCAAGGACCCTTTTGAAAAGTCAACGTCACCGTTTCACATTACGTTATGGTAAAAGAAAGTCAATCAGGCTCTCATGCCGAGGGTGTGAAAGATAAACGGAGCAGGTCTGGGCTTGTACCTTCGAGAGGTTCAGTAGGATCTGAATGGAGTAGGTGATGACTTCCATGCAAGGGACGCTCCTGTTGCAGCAGCGGATGAGTGTGAAGATGACGTTGGTGACTCCGCTCTCAACCAGCCGCTCGCAGCACTCAGGGGACAGTCTGGTGGCGGTCTCTGTGCACGCACACACAAAAAGGGTCTTCTCTTAGCACTCACACAAACCGCACCACTGAAAAACATCTCGGATCACACTCCCATAATCAGAATCTTGTATGAGCGAAGGATACTTCATACATTCTAATGTGTGTGTTTGTAATCTAAAGCCAACTAAGTTCTTTTCAGAACACACACACACACACACACACACACACACACACACACACACACACACACACACACACACACACACACACACACACACACACACACACACACACACACACACACACACACACACACACACACACACACACACACAATTGTTTCATCTTGACAACACAAGCACTTTTGCCAATACAAGATGAGGAACTCCTTCTTCCACACTTCCTAAAAGTCTTCCTGTTTCTTAGTTTTAGTGGTCACAGCTGGGGGTCATGACCCGCCCAGACAATCAGCTGTTTGAAATGACTGTAATACCAACAGAATAACAAACTCAAGTCCCTGAAGCGTGTACTGATGACTTAAAAGTCCATCGCAGATGTACCAAATTAATTAAATAATGAGTTATTTGATTATTATAATAATCCTGAAACTAATATTTCATTGACTTAACTTTGATTAGTTTAATGATAAAAATAATTACTTCCAGCCCTTTTAAAAATTAATTCTGACGGATTCTGATTATTAAAACGAATCCGTCAGAATAGGAAGTCTGCATCATGAAGAATTGACTGCTAAGAAGTACAAGCTTAGCGATGGGGACTGGTTGCATTAGTTAAAAGAAATCTGAACATTTTCATATCACCACTGGCGTTGTAAACCAAGTGTGGTGGAATAGCTAGAGATGGCAAACCTTACCGAGGTTTCTGAGGGCCTCGAGGATACAGGAGAAGTGTTTGTATCGAAGGAGGTAGTCCAAGGCGGACGACGTCTTGTTGCACAGTTTGTCTTCCTCTCGGACGCCGGCGGAGACTTTGCGTAAGCGGCATCTTAATTTCACCAACTTGGCATTGTCGGTCAGTCGGCGGGAGCGGTGTCCTCTCCACAGAGCCTGGAGGGAGACACAAGACACGTTAAAGAAGATCTGAAATGAGTTGCATCGGATCAAAGAATGTTGACAATTCAATGACAAAGAGAGGATTGAAAAGGTGCGTCAAGTCAATGAAACGTTATTCGCCTTGGATGTTCATCTACAATCCATTCAAAACCAAAGATTGTGACATTATATTCTCCCGACAAAGATCCTGCCGAGAGTCCCACTGACCTTCTGTGCCTTGTTTGACAATTTAACTTTTGATCAGAAATAATATAGCGTGAGGGATATTAGGTACTACGTGGACTAACTTTAGAAGATACTAGCACACACTGTCACACAGAAAGAAGATTTTGAATGTTGTCCATCAGTTCCACTGAAAGAACATGAGCATAT
Source organism: Clinocottus analis (assembly GCF_023055335.1). Classification (NCBI taxonomy): domain Eukaryota; kingdom Metazoa; phylum Chordata; class Actinopteri; order Perciformes; family Cottidae; genus Clinocottus; species Clinocottus analis. The sequence goes on along the minus strand of NW_027175965.1, from coordinate 380,261 downwards.
CCTTTAAGAGTGCAGAAGTCATTTGTACCCAATTCCCATGTGGCTGCAGTACCTGAGCTTTGACAATGCCTCGTAGAACCCTCTGCTGGCGCTTTATAAGGAGGAACTTGCGTACGGCCTGCTGGATGACTGACGCAGCCTTGTGGCGCCGACCTGACCAGCACTTCACCGCTCTCTGGGCAATGAGCACCTTCCTCCTGTCCTCCAGATAGCGTCTCCTCTGCTGCCTCGATCTTACCCATCGCTGGGGGACAAGGAAGGCAATTGTTAAAAGAAGAGGTTGTGCTTTGCAGTGATTCATTTAAAGCCATCAGAAGTGCTTCACGGCGCTGTGGGCTCCATGTACCTGTATGGCGATGACGGAATGGATTTGTCTTTTGGCCGACTCCAAAGCCCAGTGGGCTCTCATAGCGCGTTGCACCTTCATGGCGCTGAGGTGGTGGTAGACTGCGGACGTAAAGCGGAGCCTCCTCTCTGCCGCGGCTCTCTCTAGTACCTGGAACACAGTAGCATGTTTACCACAAATCACATCCATCCATCCGTCCGTCAGCTTCTCTCCGGGAAGGCAGTAGTTTCCATTCATTACAGTATATTTATTTTAACTTCATCTATCCACTATATCAAACTACCACTTGATAAAAAAGAGGTTGTGCTTAATTAAAAAAACAAAATATAACAAAAAAAAAAAAGGTTAATCCTACAAAGAGACAATTGAATGTGATCTAAAAGGCTGTCTGGAAGTCAGGAAAAAAAATGAAGTATAAACTTTAAATAGGACCCATTACCTGTTGTCTTGAAATCCAGGCCCGGCAGTGTTTCTGAAGTGCTATGGCAGCTTTCCTCATCCGGGTGTAGTTGTTCCTCTCCAGCGTGCCAAGCTGCACAGCCCGGACCCTCCTCTGAAGTTTAATGGCCGCCTCACGTTTCCTTTGGAAGGTCCGCCTTTGCACACAGCATCTCCAGCGCGACTGGATCACAATTGCGGCTTGGTTTTGTTGGCTTATGTCACTTCTGACACGCCAGCCTCTAAACGCTGCCTGAAGCGTGATGGTGGATTGCTTCATTTTCAGGAACTTCTCTCTCTGCTGCCTCTGAAGAACACGGGAGCGATAGCATCTCTGGATGATGATGGCGGACAGACGCATGGCCTGGAATTTGACTTCCTCTCTGTGCTTTCTGAATGAAGACTGCATCACAGTGGCAGCCTGATGCCAGCGAGCAACCTGCTTCCTGACCTGCTGACCTCTGTGTGCCGCCTGAATGATGACCGCCGCGCTGCGCAGATCCAGGTATTGTGTTCTTTGGGCTTTAGCTGTAACAGCAGCCCGATAATGTCTCTGAATGGTAAGGACCGAAAATTTCAACTTCAGATACTGCTTGCGTTGAGAGAAGACTCTGTAAGCTCTCTGGATAACACAAGCGGCATGACGCCTTTGTTTGGTTATTCTTCTGGACTTCATTCCACGGAAGGCAGCTTGAAGCCTAATGACGGCCTTCATAACCTCCTGATAGTGTTTCACCTCAGTGTTTCTCTGCGTCTGAGCTCTAAACTTCTGCTGTAAGACGCAGGCTGCCCAGCGTTGTTTCCTGAAGGTTGACTGTTGTCTATGCCTCTTGAAGTTGGCTTGAATAACAGCAGCTGCCCGGTGCATCTTGGCCATGTTGGTTCTCACCTGATGACCTCTGAAAGCTGCTTGAAGAACGATGGCACAGTGTCTAATTTTCATGAACTTCTCTCTCTGTTGCCTCTGAAGAACACAGGAGCGATAGCATCTTTGGATGATGATGGCGGACAGACGCATGGCCTGGAATTTGACTTCCTCTCTGTGCCTTCTGAATGCAGACTGGATCACAGTGGCAGCCTGATGCCAGCGAGCAACCTGCTCCCTGACCTGCTGACCTCTGTGTGCCGCCTGCAGGACAACAGCAGCACTGCGCATGTTCTGGTATTTCTGCATCTGAACCTTTGCTGCTGCAGTGGCTCGATACCTCCACTGAATGATGAGGACGGAGGATTTGAAGGTCAGATACTGCTGGTGTTCACAGTGCGCTCTGTAAGCTCTCTGGATAACACCGGCAGCCCGATGCCTGTGTTTGATTTCCTGCCTCAATTTCATCCCACGATATGCAGCCTGTAACACGATGGCTGCTTTTCTGCTCTGTTGATAGTGTTTCACCTCAGTGTTTCTCTGCGTCTGAGCTCTAAACCTCTGCTGTAAGACGCAGGCTGCCCAGCGTTGTTTCCTGAAGGTTGACTGTTGTCTATGCCTTTTGAAGTTGGCTTGAATAACAGCAGCTGCCCGGTGCATCTTGGCAATGTTGGTCCGCACATGATGACCTCTGAAAGCTGCCTGAAGAACGATGGCACAGCATCTCATTTTCATGAACTTCTCTCTCTGCTGCCTCTGAAGAACACAGGAACGATAGTATCTCTGGATGATGATGGCGGACAGACGCATGGCCTGGAATTTGACTTCCTCTCTGTGCCTTCTGAATGCAGACTGGATCACAGTGGCAGCCTGATGCCAGCGAGCAACCTGCTTCCTGACCTGCTGACCTCTGTGTGCTGCCTGCAGGACAACAGCAGCACTGCGCATGTTCTGGTATTTCTGCATCTGAACCTTTGCTGCTGCAGTGGCTCGATACCTCCGCTGAATGATGATAACCAACGATTTCAACTTCAGATACTGCTTGCGTTGGGAGAAGACTCTGTAAGCTCTCTGGATAACACAAGCGGCACGACGCCTTTGTTTGGTTATTCTTCTGGACTTCATTCCACGGAAGGCAGCTTGAAGCCTAATGACGGCCTTCATAACCTCCTGATAGTGTTTCACCTCAGTGTTTCTCTGCGTCTGAGCTCTAAACCTCTGCTGTAAGACGCAGGCGGCCCAGCGTTGTTTCCTGAAGGTTGACTGTTGTCTATGCCTCTTGAAGTTGGCTTGAATAACAGCAGCTGCCCGGTGCATCTTGGCCATGTTAGTTCTCACCTGGTGACCTCTGAAAGCTGCCTGAAGAACGATGGCACAGCATCTCATTTTTATGAACTTCTCTCTCTGCTGCCTCTGAAGAACACAGGAGCGATAGTATCTCTGGATGATGATGGCGGACAGACGCATGGCCTGAAATTTGACTTCCTCTCTGTGCCTTCTGAATGCAGACTGGATCACAGTGGCAGCCTGATGCCAGCGAGCAACCTGCTCCCTGACCTGCTGACCTCTGTGTGCCGCCTGCAGGACAACAGCAGCACTGCGCATTTTCTGGTATTTCTGCATCTGAACCTTTGCTGCTGCAGTGGCTCGATACCTCCGCTGAATGATGAGGACGGAGGATTTGAAGGTCAGATACTGCTGGTGTTCACAGTGCGCTCTGTAAGCTCTCTGGATAACACCAGCAGCCCGATGCCTGTGTTTGATCTCCTGCCTTAATTTCAATCCACGATATGCAGCCTGTAACACGATGGCTGCTTTTCTGCTCTGTTGATAGTGTTTCACCTCAGTGTTTCTCTGCGTCTGAGCTCTAAACCTCTGCTGTAAGACGCAGGCGGCCCAGCGTTGTTTCCTGAAGGTTGACTGTTGTCTATGCCTTTTGAAGTTGGCTTGAATAACAGCAGCTGCCCGGTGCATCTTGGCAATGTTGGTCCGCACATGATGACCTCTGAAAGCTGCCTGAAGAACGGTGGCACAATGTCTAATTTTCATGAACTTCTCTCTCTGTTGCCTCTGAAGAACACAGGAGCGATAGTATCTCTGGATGATGATGGCGGACAGACGCATGGCCTGGAATTTGACTTCCTCTCTGTGCTTTCTGAATGCAGACTGGATCACAGTGGCAGCCTGATGCCAGCGAGCAACCTGCTCCCTGACCTGCTGACCTCTGTGTGCCGCCTGCAGGACAACGGCAGCACTGCGCATGGTCTGGTATTTCTGCATCTGAACCTTTGCTGCTGCAGTGGCTCGATACCTCCGCTGAATGATGAGGACGGAGGATTTGAAGGTCAGATACTGCTGGTGTTCACAGTGCGCTCTGTAAGCTCTCTGGATAACACCGGCAGCCCGATGCCTGTGTTTGAAGAGTCGTCTGGATTTCATTCCTCTGAAGGCGGCTTGTAAGATAACAGCAGCATTTCTCTTGGCACTCAGGGCTTGTGTCTCCTCTCTCATTTTCTTGTTGGCTCTGTAACGCGCTTGCAAAACACTGGCGGCCCAGAGGAGCGTCTTGTAGTATGTTCTCCGCTGGTGCTTTCGGAAGTGGGACTGAATTGTGACGGCGGCCGAACGCTGCATACGCAACTGCTTTCTAACCCTGCATCCCCTGTAGGCCGCCTGCAGACGAATAACCGCTGTGCGCTTTGACAGATAGTCCAAACGATCTTTTCTTGCCAGAGCCACTGCTCTGCTCCTCTTCTGACAAACCAAAGCTGCCGCCTTGAGAGCCAGGAACCTATTCCTGTCCCGAACGGCGAGAAACTTTCTCTGAACGATGGCGGCGGCTCGGTGCATCTGTGTGATCTTGCTCCTGACCCTGTGGCCGCGGTATGCTGCCTGGATTAACACCGCTGCAGACTTCATCGCCCCGTACCGCTGCATCTGCGCATTCCTGAGCACTTGGGCCCTGTAGCGTTCCTGAATGATGATGGCGGCACACTTGGTGGCGAGGTAAGCCACGTGCATTCTGCGCATCCTGAACTGCGCTTGGATTGCTGTGGCGGCATCGTGCCTCTTCTTCAGGACTCGCCTCGCTCTACATCCTCGGTACGCGGCTTGTATTTTTACGGCGGCCTGCTTCAGCGCACTGTATTCTCTCTGCTGCGTCCTGCCGACCAGAAGAGCTCTGTATCGGCTCTGGACGATGATGGCTGCACTTTGGAGGAGGAAATATCGTTTTCGACATAAAAACATCCTCACTGAAGACTGAATGAGGGACGCTGCCCTGTGATTTCTCCTCAGCTCCGCCCTCACCCTCGCACCTCTGAATCCAGCTTGGAGTGTCACACAGGCTGCTCTCGTGTGCCGGTACACTTTTCTCGTCTCCTTTCCAGCCACGTGCGCTCTATAGCGGCGCTGCAAGACCAGGACACCGGCCTTCTTGGCTCTGTACTCCGCTTGCGCCGCGTGGCGACGGTAGTAAGCCTGTATCAGCGTTGCACACCGACGCCGCTGGTCCAACGTCTTCCTGTCAGCTCTGCCTCTCCAGTTAGCTTGTATGACAAGCGCCGCGTTCCTGAGAGCATCATAATCCTTCTTCGTCTTGAGAGCCTGAACGGCGGCTCTGTACTTCTGCTGAATCACAGCTGCAGCTTTTCTCGTGATAAGGTAGCGCCGCCGGGCCGCGTGCATCCTGAAAGCTGCCTGGATTACCGTTGCAGACTTGTGCCGTCTTTTCAGAGACTCCCGAGCCGCTTGGCCACGATAAGCTGCCTGTACGGTAACGGCGGCACGTCTCATCCTCACAAACTTTCGCCTTTCCGCATCTCTCTCCACCGAGGCCCTGAACCGCCGCTGGATTAGGACTGCGGCGCATCTCATTTCCGCCATCCGTTTCCTGACGGCGTGCCCTCTGAAGGCGCTCTGAAGGACAACGGCCGCGTGGCGCTGCAGCTTGAACACCCGAAAGTGGCGGCGCTGTGCGTGACCTCTGCACTGGGCCTGAATGAGCACAGCGCTTCTCTTGATCTGTCCGTAGTGCCGGAGACACATCTGCATTCTGTACCAAGACTGAATCTTTACAGCGGCAACAGCTCTTTCAGACATTTTTCCCTCATACCATTTCTTAAACACTGCTTGTAAGACGTTGGCAGCACGGTTTTCCTTTTCTGTTTTCTGTGTTTTCCATCTTCTGTACCCGCCCTGTATTTTCACCACAGCGGCTCTGAGGGAGAGATAACGTTCCCGATCTCTTTTTGCCAGAGCACGGGCGCGGAAGTGCTTCCGAATGACAGTTGCCGCCCAGTAAATTCTCCCGTAAGCGGCGGCTGCCCTCCTCATTCGCCATTGTGCTTGGACAACAATGGCGTAGTATCGAAGGCGTTGGTAAGCCCTCGTGGTCGAAAACATCCTCCATCGAGTCTGCATGGACGAGATAAGAACATATTCAATGAACAGTCGCGCACACAGGCTTCACTGTGAAGCAGGTGTCCCTGCAGCAACATAGACAGATGTTGAGATTTGAGCAAACGTCCACCAACAGCATGTAAAATCAGGACGAAAGCCTTTTGTAAACAATCCAGGGTAAGAAAAACAAGAAAAGGCCACAAAAGAATACCTGTTCTTATTTCTACCGTAACAATATTTTTCATTTTGAATGTATTCTAGATGTTCAAAGCTTTTACTGGGTTATCGTGTAACACAATATGACCCCATGTGTGATTAACACCCACCTGGATGACGGTTGCTGCTTCATGCCGCAGAGCCCGAAGCTGAGCCTGTTTTTTCAGCCTCAGCCTGTTGCGGGCTAAGAAACCCCTCCAGAAGGATTGGATGATCACGGCAGCTTGAGTCTGCCTCTTAGCTCTGCGCTTCTGTAGAAAGGTCCTCACGACCAACTGGATTTTCATGGCAGCAATGCTTCGTTCCTGTGTCCCCACAAAAAAAACAAAATCATAAATTTTACATTTCTGCATGTTCATGTGATAATTCACTAATGGCCATCAGTACGAGCCAGCCCGCTCCATCTCCTTCCCGGCTATGATTAAAATATAATGTATTAAATTCAAAACTTGTTTTGCATCCGACTGACCTCATTTAATAAATCAAAAATGGCACATTACTTCATGACTATTTTAAACAAATACAAAAATGTATGTTCAATATAGTCACTGCATACAATAGGAAATGATAAATGAGATAAATACTGCACAGCATTTGTTTAATTTATCTCTAATTATTGTATATGTAGCTAGTATCACAAACAGCAGTAAAGTACTTATTTCAAGTGGAACAACACTAGTGCAGCCATGACTTATGTAACAACTGGCACTATTACGTTTTATTGCAACCACCAAAAGAAACAAACAATAAAGTCAAATATGGTAGAAAATAAAGCAGGAAAAGAAAAAAGTTACCAAAATAAAAGGAAAACCAGCTGATTTTTTTAAAGTGACAGATTCATTTTTTTCACGAGACCTAAATGGCTGAGGTGAATATAAATCAGTAATACTTTGCAGTTACATTGAACCAACCTTGTAGAGCTGAAGCTGCTTATTTAATCTGTATTTCCTCCAGGCGCCCTGTATGACACGAGCTGCTCTGCTTTCGTTCCGCAGATCCAGCAGACGGACACACAGGAAGGACAGGTAAGACATCACAACCTGGAGACAAACAGATGTGGATGAAGACAACAGAGGTGCAACACATTTAGAGCTGTCATTAGTCAAAACCCTGAATTCTTTATCCTTATTATACTGTGTATTTCTTCATATTAGGAAAGACATATGAAACATAGCCATTGGACTTGGTCTCAGATTTGACCATTAAAAGCTTTACTGGACACGGTGCTACAACTGTCCTTGAGCAACTAATCTGTATTTGCCTCATGAAAAAACACATGGGAAAGAAAGAATTGTTGAGAGTTAAGCTGCATGAGAAAAAGAATAGAAAGACCATCTAAAAAGCAGTAATAATATTAATAATAACCCAGAACAAAGAGACCTTAGCCTTAGAGGACCAAACAAACTCCTATGTGCTGTCGCTCCATTCAGAGACCCTCAAATCCCAAAGCATGCGGCAATAACCGTTAACATTTTAAAATTTAAAATGGTGATACATTCATCTTAAAATCTCAGTGGCGTAGTAAAATGATGTGAGTGGGTAATACGGGAATGGGAAATGGTTGTCAGTATTGCAAGTTGTATGCACATAAAATGTATTGGGTTTATTGTTCAGAACCACTGGTGTGGTTCTTGAAGTGCGCCTTTAAGCAAAACATAACTCTGAGACTATACCTGTGATCTGATATTCATGAACATTAACACTATTCTTTTTTTATGCAGGAAAAACAATGTGAGACTTTCACGTAAAGGCCTCCACTGATGCATTCATTATACGTCGGCCACGTGACCTGCAGAACTGTGTCTCACCTTCTCGTTGGGGATGGTGTTGGACATGTCCGCCGGGTTGATCATGGCAGGAACGCCACCCAGGAAAGACACGGCGGCGTTGACCAGCCCAAAGTTGTTTCTCTCATTCTCCAGCAGCTCTTTAAATTCCACAGACGGAGAATCTGGGCCTGTTCACCAAAGAATAGGACCAACGGTCATTACAAGTCTGTTACTGGCCCTCCAGATTTCTTTATCATGCTCTGTAGAAGTCCTTTATGAGAGATCACAAGCGTTCATTTAACTTTAGAGTCATAGCATGCCGTCAATTACTTTTAACAATAGTGCTCTTTCTATCTTCCAAAAACAAGAACAAATTCTATTTAAAAATGCAAAACATTAAACATTTGAGTTTAAACCTGGCCCTCATTTAATTATAATTTTTTGGCTTTTGAAATAATGAATTTCAAAGCCTCTGTACTTTATTAGGAGGTGGGTTCACTGGATGAAGCCAAACCCCAAGTGATGCAATGTGCGTCATATGAAACATAATTCACTGAATATGTTATTATTATGCCCCAGATGTCTTATCAAATTTCTTTATTATCCTCACTACTACAAACAAAATGTCCGTGTGATGTTGACATATATAATTTTTTTTTTTCTCAGGTGCATCCAAGCAGACGATTGCACTGAAGACACTCGGCTGACACGTACCGTTCAGGCCCGTCGGAAAGGAGCTGAAGGAGTTGTCGGAGTCGCTGGCAGAGCAGTCGAGCTCCAGGCGACCCCTTGCCGAGCACTCCACGGTCTGCGTGGTGCTGTGACTGACGGCCCGCTCGGGCAGGAGACCGGGGTGGTAGTGGTGGATGAGGTAGCAGAGCACGCGGCCATCCGAGAACGTCACGGTGAAGTTTTCCACCTGTAAGGACAGACAAGACACTTCATTTAGGTTTTGTTTTTAAAGTAGGACTTGGGGGAACCTTTGAGTGTTTGACAGTAATTTAGGGGTAAAAAAAAAAAGAAAAAAAGCCTGAGAACAATGAAAGCGCCATCGAGCTGTGTTACATTTCCTCTGATGATCATGTCGATGTGAAGACATTTTTGGCCACAGTGCGAGTGTATTGTTTTACACAACAGTCAGCCCCCAGCAAACGGCCGCCTGTTTAAACACTGAAGACTATTGTCTTTTGCCCTTGAAGTGTTTATAGGTGAAACCACCACCACCACCACCAAAGGCTGCAACTGAATCACGGCTCAATAATACCTCCAGGGACAAAGAGCAGCCGGTGAACCAAGTAACCCTCTATGTTGCCTAACCCAGGGATTTTCAACCAGTGTGCAGTGAGAGATCGTCAGGTGTGCCGTGGGAAAATGTCCAATTTCACTTAATCAGGTCAAAAGAAAAAAGCTTCAAATAATTTCCTATTGTTATAATCACCTACCGTACATGCTGCATTTTGCTACAATGTGACATTTTCTAACCTTTTTGCTTGTTTGTGTGCCACAAGATTATTTTTATTGTCTCAAAAAAGTTTTAAAAAAAAACACTGGCCTAACCAGACAAATTGAAATCCTAATCAGTTCAAACACAACGGTATTATCTTTGGCCTGCAAGCCGAGAATAAAAAAAGTCAAACTCGCCTTCAGATTGTAGAAGTCACACACGGTTCGCACCCAGTCCATCAGGAGAGTGATCTTAGTGCTGCTGTGTTCGTACGGCGCCCTGGCCCTTGAAGGACTCGGCTGGGGGCCGTTGTCGGCCCTCAGGGACGCCAGCCTCCGTTTGGTCCTCAAGGTTCTTCTCAGGAAGCCAATTTCCTCCCTCAGCTGGTCCTCGTCCAAAATCATCTCCACCTGAACAGATTGTACAAGAACCGCAATTTAAATAATTCTTTCTGCAATAAATAAAAAGAAGAAAAAGATAATTTTGTGCCCCACTGGCCGATTGTAAACAAAGTCTGGAACGCACATGAAACGCAAAGATGATCTTCCACAAGAGGCTGAGTGTCTTCTCTCGATGTCCGTCCACAATGTCTCTGGAATCAATGTTGGAGCCTGAAAAGAAAGAAACGATACTTAAAGTCTGGGCAAAGTCAAAATCTGATTTGCTTGTAAAAAAAAAAAAAAAAACCTACATGTTAAAAGATAGATGCTGAAAACATGCGAAAAGACGAAACTATACGATCCTGAATGAGACACATTGAAAGCTTGGTCAGCTTGTTTAAAATTGCCGAAAAATGTTACCATGTAGAAGAGGTGGTTTCATTTTATGAAGTGCCACATTGATGGAGCGAAAATTACAGGAATGTTTGTTGAAATGTCCTACATATTCTTGAATTCAGGTTCATAATATAAACCCTTAAAGTATTTATTGTCACGGTTATATTCGACTGGCGGTCCAATTGAACGAAAAGCAGGCAGGCGGGTTTGAGATCTGTCAGACGGTACTACTACTACTAAATCCCAAACACTGAATTCACTCTCTGGAATATGAGAATTACCTTCAAAATACAGCGACTTCAGAGTATCAGAGCAGAGAATACTGCAAAAACCTTTGCAAAACCTGATTTTATATCCTAGGCAATTTTCTTTCAATTATTCCAATTTTGCTGGGTGCTTAAAAACACATTTTCATCTGATGTGATGAACTCAGATGAAATACCTTTTTTTTTTTTAAAATATGGACTCATTTTTGCATAACAAATGTTCCGTTTCGTCCTTCTCAAACTAATGATTGATGGATTCATAATTAAATAATTGTCAGCTGCTGCCTACTAGGACTGTTCATTTTGTGTTTGTTCTGTAATGTTATAGAACTTGTTCAGGCATTCAACGCTGCTGACGCTGAAGCATGTTCATGATTAAAAAAAACAATGTAAGGCATTAGGTTTGGTCTCTTTGCGATGGAGGCAGGCCTGTGTTTCGCCCTGGAACGCTTAGTCACCGTGACACACGTTCACTTAATGTGGATTCACAAACACAAACAGTCATTTTGTCACACGAAGGGCAAAGCAATCCAATGATGTTGCTGTTCAGCTCTACGACAGTTGCGTGTAATCAAACTCAAAATGTTGTGCTGTGAACTGGCAGGCGTTGACGCTAAAGTAAAAGAAGTGGTAATTGAACTGTGTCACAAGAATACAGGCCAGACATCAAATACGCAGCACACGATGGAAAACACAGGAACTTCAAAAAAAGATAAGAACATTCTGAATTACCGTGTTCGTCCTTGAGCTCCACCCCTTTGCTCTTGAGCACTTGCAGTGCCACGTCGACGTTGTGGACCTTCTGCAGGCGGCTGATGGCGGGCAGGCGGAGCTTGGCTGACAAGCTCCAGTCCTGCACGAGGAGCTCCATCACACGCCTGAAAGAGAACCCATTAGAACGCATTAAAGACTTTATACCGATTGGTTTGCCTCCATTTCTGACATCTTCTGTGCGTGCTTCTTGCTGTGGCACCTTTTCACACGAGGATGAATGAATGAATGAATACTGGTGGTTTGAGAGACTTAATCTACATCAGAACAGACCTTGTTTACTTATATTCAGCTGCTTGACAATTTGCAATCCTATTAAGAATTTGTTTAAACATTTGATAAAAAGAGAAGAAGGAAACTAAGAAAAAAAATCTAATTAGCAGGATCCTTTTTTCTTCTTCAATATGATGACATCCTTGTTGGCGCCTGGACTTTGTAATATAAAAGCAGCTCAGGATTGATTATTCAACCAAATAGCTCTTTGTAAAGTGGAGGAGGGGATCAGCCACGCCCCCACTTAACAGTGCATTTGCTTTGACCACACCCATCTTCATCTTGGCGTCGAAAATCACCTTGCAAAGTTTTATGATTGCATCTTGCACAGGTGCGGTGCCATCGTAGTCACTCGCAAGGTGAAATCAATACCAGAGCCGCTGTTGCACCGGTGTTAAAATCCTGCTGCGACAATTCTGCTGTTCAGCTTGTTGGGCCATATTGATCGGCAACATTGTCCACAACGGCCTTGTTCAACCAGAGGCACTGACATGACGGGAAGACAGAAGATCCATCATGTATACAAAGTCCCAATGGAGATACTAACCACTAGTAGTGCCAAGCAGCAGCTTTTCATGAGTGAATACACTCACCTGCATTAAGTTTGTTTTTTTGACTGCTCCACTGACTAAACACTTGGTAGTAGTGTGCCAAGAAAGCAGCAATGTGCTAATAAAAGGCAGGGGAAAAGATTGCTGGCGAGTAAAGTAATGCATGCAGGGTTTAAATTACATGTGCTTTGCAAATGCCGAATGAGGAAGGAAATACAGTGAACATCTGTGTTGGACATCGGGATGCGCGCAATGGATTTCTGGTTACTAGCCCCGAATGTAAAAACCCTACACAAGACAATTTAGAGACAGCACCTTTAAAAAATAAAATAAAATAAAAAAAGTGCATGCTGTGATATTCCACCACCTGACGACTAACGAATATTTATATCAAAGATGAAAGATTCCTGACAAAGATCTTTGAGAGAGGATTTGTGTTCTTTCCCTCAGCTTTGTGGCGTACAGCCAAAAATGACTGAACTCCATAAAATGAGTAAAAAAAACACTAATCTATCTGCCGTAGAGGAGGTCTACTCTACAATATATGCTGGGACTTAAATATGTAACACACACACACACACACACACACACACACACACACACGAGCAGTACTGTTAGGTCAGGAGGGCAGTTGGAGGCAGCATCCTTCAGTGAGGAGATCTCCAGTCTGAGACACTGAATCCCTCCCAGCTGCAGGGATACTGCCGCATTTCTGAGCGTGACCTCGGAGAAAAGTGAATATCCCGACGGAGGATCAGAGCGTTCACATTAGGATTCATGCCATCTCACTCACACTAGACGAATGCCGCATTTCAAATCCACTGCCAAATTCTTCACAGCGAAGTTGAACTCGTCCAGGGGCTTCTGAACGTGGGAGACGGGTAACCCCATGTAGCCGAGATGCCGGGGGAGGATCCCTTCCCCGCTCAGGAAGTCCCTGGAGAAAGCCAGCAGCAGGTCTTTACTCGTCTGTTGAGGGGAGAAAAACAGTATTGCAGAGTTTCAGAACACATAAATGCGTTTGTCAAATGAAGGATTCAAATTCAGAAAAAAATGATAGTGAGGAACGTAAAGTTCACTTATGGATGGCTATAAGGTCGGTGCTCCCGATATGTATTTAAAAATACACACCAGTGCGTGGTAGATACAAAAACGTAGATAGGATATGTACACATTCATGTATTATGTACACAGCCTACGGCACTAAAGGAATAAATAACAATTTAAAAATGAGGTTATTCTATCTTCTTACTGTCATTTAATCCATCTGTTGATCATGAACTGTTCAGGAAGCATTGTTAGAATCTGCATGCATGTCCAATGTTGGCACCAGACAGTCATTTACACAAGTTAACACATTATTACAATATCTCAGTGTGACAAATGTGATGTGTTTCCTGATGGAACCATGGATGTATTTACTGATGGTGTAGATACAGCCCTATCCTGTCTTCTACCTGTACAGATAATGCCACAGGCAGTTATTTACACAAGAGATACCTTTTTTATTTTAAATGGACAAACATCTTCAATTTTCACTGCTGTGGTTCTTCATGACCTACAGGTTATCTGACACTGTCACAAGAAACTTTAGGGGGGGTTCTTTCTGGCAAGATCGCATTTGGGTACATCATTTTAGGCATTTTTACTCAAACAAAAAAAAAAAAGGAGGCGGTGGGGGGGTGAAGTGGGAGAAGTTAATGATCATATACTTAAAAATAAGACTAGATGTCCTCTCAATAAGGGTTTTAACAGTATCCAGCCCTTAAGACAGCAATGAAAGACCCAAAACAAATTCAGATGGACAAAAAATAAAATGAGTAAAGAATGTGTTTTCATGTATTTAATGCTTGTTGTTGACGGGCAGGACTGTGGCCTACCTTGAACTCTGCATCCAGGCAGAACAGACAGGGGTCGTGCTCAATCAGCCGGGACTCTTTGGCTTTGTCCAGGAAACACACCAGCAGGAGCAGCTTCTTCAGCGTGAAGCGAGACAGCGCCTCCTCGTGGCCTGACCGAGAAAGGGCACGCAGATATTAACACCAGCCCAAAGCAACAGTTACCGTGGTTAAGTGAAGTCTGAAAAAGGACACAACATTCACTTTCAAAACAATATGAAAAATATTTGGTTTTATACTACAGAGGAAATACTAAAAGTTTGTAAGTGTCAATTTTTAGCAAATGTTTTTTTTTTATTAGTTAGTAATCTAAATTACATTGTAATAAATTGTCTTTGGGAATTTAATTTATAAGTCAGAAATAAAAATGTATAAGTTGGAAAAAAAACTATGCAGTGACCTCTAATTTTTTAGTGTCCCCTTTGAGAAAATGTGTAATTCCAGTATAGATGCAAAAATTGATTGATACAAAAAAAATGATTGGCAACTATTTTGATAATAGTTTGTCATTTTTGGTTCAAGCTTCCGAAATGTGTAGATTTGCCGTTTTATACAACTGCAAATTGAATTTGATCTGACAAACCAATTTTTCTCACATTTTACAGACTAAAAAAATAAATCACTTAATGACAAAATAAATCACCAGATGTTTCAATGCTGAAAATGTAATGTCAGGAAATTAAATTAGTCATGTCATTCAACTTTGATCCAAGCGGCTACATTTTTTTTTATTTCTGTCCATTCTGTTTTCTTAATAGGTTTACATTTCTGTTTTTGAAGGGATAAAGCAGGAGTGTCAAACTCATTTTAGTGAAGGGACCACATGCTGCCCATTTTGATCTCAAGTGGGCCGGACCAGTAAAATCACAGCATAATAACGCATAACTAACGACAATGTTTCTCTACGTTTAAATCATTGGTGAAGGTGTTTCGATGATAAACTATTTTAAGCTCTTTCAACAATTACCTATAAACATAAAGACCAAAAATTCAGACATCAGCCCTCTGTTTATCTGCCTGGGCTCTCCTCTGCGGATTCCCTCGCTATTTTTTGTGGCGCCATTGACACGTTTGTGGCGCCACTTTCATGACGTGATCCATGTTTAACGACTTCCAACACAATAATATCAGTGCTCAAATCACTTTCAACTGTGGATCAATGGTTTGTATGTCGTCTTCTAAGCAGAGGATCAGAGGTTTGAATCCCACCTGTGTTAATTTTGTTCTTTAAAAAAAAAAAAAATTATTATTATTATTATTTTTTTTTGGATTAAACACCCTGGCGGGCCGGACTGGACCCCCCCCTAGCGGGTCTGCTAGGGGGGGGTCTGGCCCGCGGGCCGTATGTTTGGCACCCCTGGGATAAAGGATAGTGGAAATGCAACCCGAGCGAACAACCCCTTTAATATTGCTTGAAAGTGTGTGCAGCGCAGACAACACAACCTCCTCTGTTACCGTCTTTGTAGAGGTTCGGCACTTTGGCGTGTCTGAACTGAGCAGCGATGTCGGGGTTCCAGAGCAGCCGCTGGAGGACGAACAAGGCCAGACCCAGAGCGTCGCTGTTGCTCTCCAGCGAGATCAACTCCCCGAAGATTGTCTGAGAACGAGGAAACATTGTGCTGATTGCTTAGCAAAGCGTGGCATGCACAGAGAAGACACTGACGATTTAACTCTTTGGAAAGACAAATTAAAAAACGACAACGCGGTTGTATCAGAATACCTCGAGCCCGATCCGTAGCCACAGCGGATTGTAGGAAAGAAGCCAGTTGAGGACTTTCCGGCGTTCCCCTGAAAGATGACGAAAAACAGGTTAACATTGTTATTTTTACTAATTTTTTAAAGCCCTTTGTTGACTGGATGCATGACATAGTGTTTCAGTCACCTATGTCCTTCCAGAGGTGCCGGTCCTTTCGGACGAGCAGCCTCTTGGCCTCCACCTCCAGCTCCAGCCTCTGGATCGCCTTGACCGTGGCCTCGGACGTGAAGAGCTGGCAGGCGGAGCGGCGCAGGCGGTTCAGTTTCCGCCGGGCCGTGTAAGTGCTAAAGGACATCTCCTCTTTGGTGGGAGCTCGAGGCACACTGTGCTTGTCGCTGCTGCCCATGGCGAGGGACACAGCATTCACTGCACAAGAAACAAAACGGAAAAAAGGCAACGTTAAGGACATCTAGAGCTCGGGCCCTCAAATAATGATACACCTGCGTTTACATAGTGAAGTGTTCAGATTATAAGAAAACGAAAAGAACACATGGGTTATATATTTCTTGAAACCGAACGCTACACAATAAAAGCCCTGCCCTCCATCGTTGGAGGGGTGGAAGCTGCTGCTGAACGTTACCTTCAGCGACTTCAGTGTTGACTTTAAAGTCGTCAGGGGTGAGGACGTAATTGATCCACCAGGTGAATCCCGTCTCCTGCTTCTCGATCCACCGCTCATCAAAGAACATGTTCTTTGCAGCGAATGGCATCGGGTGTCTCGGTATGGCTGAGAGAGAGAGAGAGAGAAAAAAAGGAGTTGTAGATGACTAAATACTAATTTAAAAAAAAGATAAATAAAAGCAGAATACCGTTTTATACCACAAAGGATCAAATACCTGTTTGCACTGGCTTAATAAAAGTCAGTTTAGACTGCGCAAGAGCGATCACTTTGGAAGTCTTTACCGATGAACTATAGGCTGACCGGGCACCTGCGAACAATAGAGAAGAAAAAAAAGAAGGTAATTTTGTATTTCATCACCTATTTATATTGTCAAAACTCCCAGACCGCTCTTAACTCAAAGAACGTCTTCGTAATACCTTGCGTGGAGAGTTTGGAGCTTGTCAGCTTTGCCTGGGCAGGAACCACGGACCTCGCGGTCCTGAGAGACGAAGTCATCGATCGCACAGAGCCTGAAGGAGAAAATAAAAAGCATCATCGTAAATAAAGAGGGTCCAGGAACACGGCAGATATGTAACACAGAAGTTCCGAGATCGAAGGAACAGGGATTTTTAAGATTATACTATCGAACAACTTCATGGCTTATCACACATTTTAACATCAATACACTTCACGCTTGCTCACCTGCTGTTCTCAGCTGTGGCCTCTGTGATGCACTTCTCCTCTCTTGCATCGATCGTGGGGGCTCGGCTCTTCCGGCGACCCCCTTGCTCCTTTTGACACGCTCATCTTTCCTGGCATCCTCAATCTTCGCTGCGCTCCTCGAGTACTCCTCGCTCTTCCTCTTCTTGCCCTTCGCCGCCACGTGAACGGGAAAGGAGTCGTCCGGAACGAGCGGGAGTACCGAACGGTTCGGAGAGGCGCGTTGTGCGAAGCTGTGGTGCAATGGGGAAGATGAGTCCAGGGGCGACAGAGAGGTGACCGGGAGCGCGCCGGAGTCCGGCGCTGCGGCCGAGAAAGAGAAGCGAGTGGAGGCCACAGGTGGAGGGGAAGTGACAGGGAAGGTGACGGGCGTAGGCGGGCAGGAGGAGGTTACTTCCTGGGCGTGATGTCTGTTACCACCCAGGGAGCTGGCAATCTCAGAGCTTTCCCGCCCCCTAGTTTCTGTGTCCGAGTCTATAACGGGAAGGCTTGGCGTGTCCGGTCCAGACTCACACTGGCCGCCGCTGTCAGACAGCTCCAGTGTTTTCTCCAAAAGCCTTCGTCTTGACTTCTTTATTTTCCTGCCACTCGATTGAGTCGCCTCCACCGCTGGTGGAGCTCTGCTCTTGGTCACCGTGGCAGATGGGAAAGCGGCCTTTTTGACCTTTTCCTTGAAACCATCGTTCTCTGAAACAACAACAACCTCTTTGGTGACAAAGAACGTGAGCCTCGGCTCATTGGACTCAGACCCCTGCGGGCTATCGGGTAACGCTTTGAGGCCACAGTTCCCGCTCTTGGATTCTAGCGAATCCGAGAAGCTGCAGCTCGCACTGGCATCTCGAGGACTGGTGTTAATGCAGCTCAGATCAGAGTCAATGAGGGCCAGGGCATCTTTCAAAGAGAGAATTGGTGTTCCAGTTGCATCAGCCGCAGAAAGTGGACTATCGGACCGAATATGAGGCATGAGCTTCCTAAACGTGTCTGGGGTCCCGATAGGCGACAGCGTCCTGTTGAGCATTGTGGTAAGATCTTTGATTTCTGGTTTGCCAGCACAAGCATCCGGACTTGCAGACAACAGCTTTCCGGCTGGGACGAGTAGGACAAGGGGAGAGTTCCTCTGAACATGGCGGACGTTCTCCTGGTCCGACAAGCCCAAAGACTGTTGCCTCTGGGTGAAAGTCAAGGCCTTCTTCTCCTCGGATTTTAGAGAGGCATCGTCAACGGCACTGAGCTGGGAGACAGGTCTCTCTCTGGCGGTTCTGTCCTTGTTGAGAGAAGCAAGTGGGCTGCGTGGCTTTTTCCGTGTGTACTGTGGCTTTTGGGACACTTGGAAGGTTTTATTGGCGGCCATCTTCAACGGCTGTTGTTTCTTTCTCCTTGGCGCAGCTACTTTTTCACCATCCCTCTTGTGTTTTATCGTGTCCCATAAGCTTTTCTGAAACGCAAAAGAGAAACATGAAATGTGCCGTGTCAGAATTAGTCCTAAACTCGCTTCTTTAGGTCCCTGATTCTGTCGATCAAGTAACTAGGAATTTTGGGCTAAAAGTGATTCATAACTTTCATAAACGATCAGTCTCCCGGTTAAATTAGCTATTATTTATTTGGTATTCATTTTAATATTAAATTATTTTTGATAAAGCAATAAAAAGGAAGCACTTTTTTTTTACGTTTGAGGAATTAAAAAAAAAAGTTTTTTATGGTTACTTCATAGTAACCATGAATCGATTTCCAAACTAGTTGCCTACTCATTCTCTGTCCATTGATTAATTGATTCGCATTTACCTTTTTCTTCTTCGGGGCTTCTGCTCTCCCCAGCAGCACGGCCTGGTGCTTCAGGACCCCGTTGGCATTGAAGAGAATGAGCTCTCGGATTCCTCCTTCTTCTGTCGGAGTCCATGTTACAGTCAAACTGAACGAGTCCTCGGGCTGCGAACACAACGCAAGACCATGCAACAGTCATTGAAGGGGTGTGGTTGTGTGTGTGTGTGTGTGTGTGTGTGTGTGTATGCATATGTGTGTGTGTGTGTGTGTATGCATGTATGCATACACACACACACACACACACACACACACACACACACACACCTTCAATGATATATCTATATATATATGTATGTATATGTTACATATACAGATATAGAGAGAGAGATAGAGAGATAGAGAGATAGAGAGATAGATAGATAGATAGATAGATAGATAGATAGATAGATACTCGTGAGTGCAGTCGGTTGGAGAGAAGCGGTTAGCTAACGTTAACTCGGAACAGTACCTGTATGGTGATCGGGTTGCGGTCCACCGAGAAGCCTTTACTGGAGGGGATCTTTACGACGGTCACCTCGGCTTCAGAGCCCTCCGTCGGGTTCTCAATGCGCAGAACGACAGACTTGGAGGTTCCCAGCTTTACGGTACCGAAGGTCACAAACGGAGCCTTTGAAAAGAGGGTTAAAACCAAAACTGGAACATCGTTTTCCTTGTTCGCGTCGTATCTCTTTGCTGGACTTATGTCCTGAAATCCTCTGCATGTGGAAGTCTCTGTTTCAGCCATTTCAAATGAAGAAAAAGTAGCAACTCGCTACATGCTACGCAGTTAGTTGTTTAAAACGTTTACCGTTAGCATGTGCGCTGCTACTAATGTTGACCGCTCACAACTACTAGATCTGACCCGATACTAGTCTACGAGCAAACGTTCAGACACGCTTCATTCAACAACACGGCGAAAGACAAGAGCTCTCATTTGAAATTTGGTCGCGTTGTTCAGTCAACCAATCACTAGCGAGGGTGGCTACTTTTTGTCCAATGGGTAAAGAGAATAGATCGAATCCATACAAATACACAACTGTCGGCCAATCACTTTACGATTACATTTTTAAACTGCCACAAGCCACGCCCATACCACGTGAGGCAAAAAAAAAAATACGGAGCTGTGTCACTTTTATTTGCTTATTTAAAGCAAAAGGACGACGTGATGCTCTCGCTAAAATGACCGTATTCCACCACACCAAACCCAAAGCTAAGACCATAAACAAGACTTAATTATTACAAATGTACGTACAGTAGACACGAGCCTATGAGTTGTTCAAATTTGCTCCATTTGCTCTAAACCTTTTACTGTGTTAATGATGTTTCTGTATCCACCTGCGATCTCTGCTTTAATGTGCACGTTACTTATCCCTCGGGTTTAACGTGTTTAGCACAAATCATAATAACATTAATTATAATAATTCGTCTGAATACGTCACTGCATGTGTTGAATGGATTCATTTCTGTCGACTCCTCGGTCGTACCTGACGTTCAGCTCGCCGTGATCGTATAGTGGTTAGTACTCTGCGTTGTGGCCGCAGCAACCCCGGTTCGAATCCGGGTCACGGCAGTCAGGTTTTTATAAAGACAATAAACATCGTATGAGGAAGACGCGTCTGTCCTCTGAAAATTATAACGTTCCTCTGAAGATCGATGAGTTAAACTCCAAAATTATAACGATAAACTGTTACAGATAGTATATTGCCAAATAACTATCTCTTTCCAGATATATAAAGGATACATTTCCTCTGAAATACAGGATTGCTCATAAAAAAATGTAGCACTGTAGCTCAAAATTGTGGGCTACATAAACACAGTGCTAAATTAAGGCAATTTATTAATACTAATTAAATGCTCATAGACTCATAGTTCTGTTCATTTGTTAACCCCTGTCTTTTTATTTGTGCAAATTCATATTCACATGCTAATAAATTGCATCCCATGTGTGGTAACCATATAGCAACACTCAAAACTCTGTTAGCTATAAAATGCACAATTTTAAAAAACAGATCTGAATATATCTCTTCACAAGCACAGACCGGCTCTGTACATGTCATACAATATGGAGCAGCAGCCAGTGAAAAAAGTTGCCAGTAACATCCCTTTCATAGCTCTAAAACAACAGTATCAGTCACAACTACTCAGCAAGTTTTACCTCAATAGTTCAGGGCGTCACCTTTCAAAATCATACATGAAACAAGTCACTGCAACAAACCTTTAAACTTCTCAAGTGATCATTAAAGGGTGGAGATCACATTGCTTATAACATGGCCCCTTGTGACTCTGCAAAAAAAAGAGAAAAGTAAGCTAGAAACGTACCCTATATATGGTCTAAAGTGCCCTCTAGTTCAGTTTTTTCTAGTTTTTTTGCCCCACATGCTCCACAACTTCATACCGTAGTTTTGTTTTAAACGCTCAAAAACGTTTTCATCTGCCTTTGAATTCAAACCAATCCTATTTAATGAATACATTTTTATTCATGGCTTATCTATTAGGAGGTATAACGATCATATTCAGGCCTTCCCGCCAGAAGTTGTGGTGATGGATAAATAAATATTATTCTCGTTTTTGTTTTTTTAAAGGGAAGTAACACAGAAGCATTTCATGTTGGATTTCAACCCACAACTTTCACACTGCAAAGGACCTAAAACATATTAAAACATGTTTAAGTTTGAAGTCTGTCAACTTTGTTTGTTGAAGTTAATGAAAGTTACGCCTCACCAGCTTCAGCCGGATATGCCTTCTCTGTGGTTCTTTGTGTTCATGGGGACAAGAGTACACCCAACAGAGACCACGCTTTGGGAGTGTGACTTTTTTTTAGCTGTGTCATCATCATTCATATTGTGTTCATGATTACATTGATCACTAGAGCACAGTGAAGGAATATTCTGGCTGTTGCAAGTAAGATGTCTGCATTCAAAATGTGAGAAAAAGTACAAAAGAATTAGCATTAAGAGTACCAACCTATATTATTGGATTATAATTATCAATGCATTTACAGTGGTTGCATAATTATTACTTATTATAGTTTGCTGTATATTTTGTATTAGAAATTTGAATGTGTAAAGTAGTGAACTTTGCATAATAAATAGTAAAGTAAAAGTACAGTATATTAGTGTTGAGATGTAATGGACTAGAAGTATAATGTTGTGTATGAAAATAAATTAAATACAACTACCTCAAATTTGCACTTAAAGTGGTTCTCCTGCTCGCCATCCAATCCAAGTTATTAATACCACATTCACATCATTCAGGTTTTTTTCAGATCTGTGTGCAAACTGGGGGAGGGTATTTTTCTTAATTTTTAGCAATTTCCATTGGTCAAGAATGGTCAAAGTGACCATTAGTGACCGCTGGTAACAATCCAAGTGAGTCGGATAGAGAGCAAAACCCCTTAAACTGTAAAATAAATAAATAAATAAAAATAAAACACATGACAGTGTGTACCTACAGACTCCAAAACAACACAAGGAATAATTCTCAGAAAACACAAACAGAAACCTGAAGCATTATTTATCGCCGACTGTAATGTGGCACTGGACATGTGAAGAGGTGGTTGAACTACTGCCGGGCTGATGAGTGGATCTACTCTCCATGTAGGTGGCTTAGAGCTACACCCAGACAAGAGAAATATTGAGACAGTGATCATTGAGTGATGGGATTAAAATAGCAACACATACAGAAAGAGTACCATCTGTAGCATGACGCTTCAAATATCTGCTGCAAATCTCATACTTGAGCCGTTGTACTTTGGAAGGCCTCACAAGTGTCTATTCACACGTCTCCATTTTATGGCCGCACTTGCAATGCTTTTTTGTTGTTGATGTTGTTATCAGGAGATCATCACTTAATTATTTGCCTATCTCTCGGGGGGGGGATAGGAAGAGATCAGGAAGTCAGGAGGGCCATGCCAGCAGGCATTGATGACATCCTGAGACTGGACTTCAATCAAGATCTAAGAAGAGTTACTTGAATCGTAATTAACATTATCCTGAGATCTTGAGAAAATAATATCTACATAAATTAAGCTGTTATTCCAAGAAAACAGATTTACTTATGATGTTGAGACAACACGTGTTAACGTTATAAGCAAAATAACGTCAAGCATGGCGTTCTTGGCTTCCGTACTCCATAACTCCATATTTGCTCATCATTCTAAATCTGTCTCCTCTGTTTTTCGCGCAGTCTTTATGAGTTGCAAACTACCACAGCATGCTGAAAGCAAGGACAGCAAGGCCCATCCTCTCAAACAATATTTGAGCTTCACTGTGCAGAGTGATGACTGCAAAGAGTTCGGAGGCTTTTCATTTTTAACTGAAGAGGGAAATTTTCTCTGCACTGTAAAGCTGAACTCAAGGTGTATTTAAAGCATGATTAGTAGCATTTGACATCCTGTTCATATGTAGCTTACTCAAGTGTGATGAACTTATAAACCTTCACTTTTTAAGTGTGAGCAGAATGTCTTGTAGCCAGCAGTTATAAACTTTTTTAAATGAAAACATGTTAGGAGGGATTTTATAACAGAAGGTTTATGGTTCTAGTATCTGTTTGCAGACATTAGCATTACTATAGCAGTGGCTTCAGTCAAACCCAACCTCCCAGTATCCATTCGGTAATGTCTCTAACCTCCACTGTGTTCTTGTCTGACCCCCCACTATTTCTGCATTTAATTGATGAGGATAATCCCCACAAAAGGCCTTTTAAAATATGCTAATGTTAATTCCGTGCGCGTATGTGTGTTTGTGTGTGCGCCCGCCAGTAAATAACTTCTACACTGCTGACACTGCAACTCTTGACGGTTCCTTTAAGATGGTTAAAGCGCAGCCAACTGCGCTGAAGAAAGTTATTTGCATCATAGAAAAGTTTATCAATATTTTTTTATTTTTTTTTGATAGCGTTACACATTAAATTTAAATGTGTTTTCTTTCTTTTTGGAAGCAAAGACTGTAAAAAGCACATTTGTGCCGCTCGCCCGCATTGTGGCCATACTGTAAAACAGAACTGAGGCGGACCACGTGACCTGCGTGTCGTCCAATCCCGTGCCCAGAGAGCACGGCTCGTAATTTTGAACAGACGGAGAGCAGCCAGCAGAAGCTGCGTATCATCAGCGCTGCCGTTCATATCCCGGTAGCAACACGTCGGTTCAATACATCTTTCCCCTAGTGATGGATACTTTTTACCTTCTGTCATATCGGATTGAAGGGAAACTTTAAGCGCTGTATTTTTGTTGATGAATATGAGTTCTCGTGTTATCACCCCTGGACCTTACCGGGCCACCAAACTGGTGAGTTAACGTAGGTTGTTACGCCAGCTAACTAGCTAACGTTAATCCATGCACAAAGTTATTTCCAACCGCTGCGCTGCAGCTGGGTTGTTGGGTTTAAATAACTTCTTCTCGTGTTTATTGTCGTTTTTTTACGAGTACTTCCGGTTATGTAACATTAGTCTAGCGAAATTAGTGTATTATGTGTCACTTCTCCAATACGTGGCTTTTCCTCGACAGCTATTGCTGCAGATAACCTTCTACTGATTACCCTGAACGTAACACTCGCCAACCAAGTCATGTTTTAGTCTGAAAGTAATAATATAATAACACTTTAGAATAGATATTCACCCTTGAGAAGGCTCAAAAATAACTTTATTCATCGTGATCAATCGTTATTAAAGTTGTTGTGAACACGTATTAATATTTTGTCCTTTGGCGTGACGTCATCTTCTAATAATCACCTCTATTTAATACTAAGCTAATAAAACATAGTAGTCCAGCGCCTTGACAGTGAATTTCAGTTACCCTCTCTTTTTTAAAAGAAGCGTTACAATATTGACTTGTTTTGACACACCTTCAACAAATACAAGTCAGCCAGCTCGCTACTGAACAACATGTACACTGAGGCAGTAATGATCAGACAGTTTGGGTATGCCTTTGGTTCCAGGGCTGCAATTAAAAAAACATTTTCACTGTGCATAATAGCTTTCGTTGATCTTTTACTAAAATGTGTGAAGATAATGGGACCATTTGTCTCACTAATTACACTATTTCAGTTTTCAAATTGCTTGTGACCAAATGTTGACAGATCAGAGAAATTCAACTTGATTGGCTTCCAGGGTGCTAGAAGTCCTGAATAGTCTTAAATGCTCAAAATTCAAACAGATCGTCAACACTCTTAGTACAAAAGCCCACTTTACTGTCAATCTAATAATCCTTGACTCGTGGCCAACTGGAAGACCCTGAAGAAGACCACATGCCAAAACGCTGGGTCTTAGAGTAAATGTCTTTTATTCTTACAAGCACTGCTGGAGTTGGATCCCTTTAGGACCGCTAACAAATACGTCCAGCACTACTTGCTTTTCTCTGTTGTTTGTCTTGACTGTGGGGGACATTGTCTCAGAGCAGTGCTCAAACAAGTACGTTGTATCTTGTTTCCAAGCCAGAAGAGGTTCGTGAACCTCTTATCAAACGGCCTGCCTCTTCCTCCAGCGGTGCTCAAGGTGGACGCTGTCAGGAACGTCCCTCAGGACTCTCTGTCCTGGTTATTGACATAAATGCTGCTGTACATGAACTAGTTGGACTGCACTAACCCCGTCTGTCACTGTTTCAGTGGAATGAGGTGACTCAATTGTTTCGGGCCGGTATGCCCCTGAGGAAACACCGGCAGAACTTCCGGCACTACGCCTCCTGCTTCGCCGCCTCTGCCGCTGTAGAATGGATGCACCAGCTGCTGCGCTGCAACAGCAATTTTGGCCCTGATGTCACCAGGCAGCAGACAGTGCAGCTCTTGAAGAAGTTTCTGAAGAACCATGTGATCGAAGATGTGAAAGGTCGCTGGGGCACAGAGGATCTGGAGGACAACAACATTCTGTACAGGTAGGCAGCGTTTTGGAGAAACTTGCTTTGTAATCGCTGAAAACGGTACACACATTTACACGCTCTTTGTCCTCTCTTCCCTTACCCCCCAGATTTCCCTCCTCTTCCCCTCTGAAGCCCATTCCATGTTCCGCTTCAGGCTCGGCCCCTGGCTCTATTAAGAAAAGGCCCTCATTCAGGGACAAGGAAAGTTTCTTCCGGTTTAAGAATATCAAGAAGCAGCACGAGAAAGAGACACAGGTGAGTTGGACTGGATGGAGTTATTGAATCTAAGCACGGCTCAACACTGACCCTTCAAAGTGGTGCCGTTATGGCCACCTGGCATCAGCCAACTGAAAATACGGTTGCCATTTTTAGACTCCTGGAATTTTGAGTAATTAAGATACTCTGCTTCCGTTAAATACTGAAGATGCGGCATCAAAGCTTTATTACAGTAACTGGACTTTTAAAAAAAATAATCTAACCTGTCCACCCTCAATTTCTGGTATACAAAATACCAGTAGTGCATCTGTTGTCATGTTCTTCACAGATCCTTAAAAAAAGAAAACAGCAAGTCGCTGGTTGCTTGTTTATCTGTTGTGTCTTTTTCAAATTTCATCATGTTGTCATCTCAACATGACATATTAAACTGACAATTAACAGAATTAATAATATTTAAATTTCACAAATGCAACAAATATTAAAAATAATGTGTTTCACAGTTTGCACCTTAAATCTTTTTATATATGAAAAAGTGTTTTTCGCTGATGGCAACTAAAAAAAGCCAAGAATTAATTCCGAGCAAAATGATGTACAACTTTATCTTAAGAATGACATCATCTCAATCAGTGGTGCTTTTTAAGGCAAATAATTTTTCCCCAGTCGCTGTTATAAATGACGGTATAAATGTAATAAATAATCCATTGTTTGGTTCACGCTTTGTTCGTGCCTTCCAGGAAAATGTAGACCCCGAACTCCAAGCAGCGAGAGAGTATCGTCCAATAGGAGAGCAGCAGGTGCCAAGACGAGAGCTCACGGTGGAAGATGAGCAGGAGATCTGGAGAGACATCACCCTGACCCAGTATGTACCTGTTACTTTTTAAAAATACAGGGACATTGCAAGTTTGTCAAAAAGTGGAATGAATTGGGAGAAATAATGTGATGCCTGCGACCTAAGCGAAAGTTGAAGTCTAATAATCAGAAAGCCAGGAAGATTTATTTGTGTAACTAAACCTTGTGTGTTGTGTTTCAGCCTGCAGAGGATTCTGGGCGTTGCGTCTCTTGACGAGGTTTTAGACCAACGTTATGTAAACCCACAGAACATCATCCATAATATGACCAAAGTCAACAAACACGGAGTGGTCACACTGAATGACAAAACCAGTAGGTTTATTTATTTATATATACTGCTGTATCAACAAAAAACTATTCCATCACAAGAAAGCATAAAAACCATAATGTCTTTGTCTTCTCACTTTGGCCCCTTTACCATGTAAGCTGCTTACTTTTGAACTGTGGTGTTACACATGTTATGTGTACAGATTATAAAGCCTCCCCCCCACTCCTCCTGAGGTAAATTTGTATTTGTGATTTTGAGGTTATATAAAATCAACTGAATGGTCCACTAAAAGATGAGCATCAGCCACACAAGGTAAATTATCCAACCCGTCTAACCTGCTGCTCACCTCTCCAGATGACCTTCCACATTGGGTTTTGTCTGCTATGAAGAGCCTGGCCAACTGTGAGTTTTATATATTTTTTGATTGCTGCATCATTTTTTTTTGACATTTGGATCCCATTACAGAAAAATGTAGATTCTAAGATTTCCAGTATCCTTCTTTCTCCCAGTAGCTGCTTTAACCTGCTGTCTATTTCTAGGGCCGAAGTACGACAGCGCTCAGCCGTCGTATCCCGGCTTTGAGCGAGACGTCTTCAAAACGGTGTCCGACTACTTCTACAGTCTTCCGACGCCCGTGCTCACTTACGAACTGTATGAACTATTTATCAACGTCCTGGGTAGGTATCGTGGACCAATTTCAGGAGGCCTCTTCCTCATCACGGAACAGCTGTTAAAGGGACAAGCTTGTAAAGGTCTCAGTTTCAGTGAATGCTGCTGTGTTTCACGGAAATAATGCTCAAACTGACAGGTTTTTCTGCAGGATCTCTGACCTCTAACCATGCCTTTTGACTGCTAACAGAGGTTTTGATTGTTGTCACTTCTGTGTGTCGTGTCCTAACAGCCTCATGAGCAGCGGCTCTGTGTCCATGCCTGTTATGTGTTGTCTCAGAGCAGCTGATGGTTCTCTATGTTCAGTGAAAGTTCGAAAAGACTAAACCCTCTCCCTCCCCTTCACTTTCTGCTTGCATTGACCCCCTCTCTGCCTGCCCTGCTTGGCTCTCTCTCTCTGTCTGCATCCTCTCTCAGTGTTTTGTGGCTACGTCGCGGCGCCCACAACACACCAACTTGGGAAACGCAAGAAGCCCGACCTCCCGTCAGCCCCCCCTCCAGCGAAGAACTCTTTCCGCTCCACTGAATGTCTGCTCCTGTCGCTGCTCAGGCAGGGCACGTGCGACGAGACCGAGTCTCCAATGGGAGAGGTGCTTGGCGGGAAACTTCAGTCGCGGCTGGCGGGGCTAAAAGGAGCCGTTGCCAGCAGAGGTGACGGTCAGCTGGGAGGCAGCTGCTCAAGTCTGAGTATAGCTGGTTTCACGAGGCCTCAAACCAAGAGTTGCTCTCTGGAAACTATCCTCGATGACTCCGCCCCTCTCACCAGGCAACAGCTGTTCTTGTCCAACGACAGCCTGGCTTCCTGTGCCTACGGCAGCACGAGTCACGATAACAGCACCCCCATGACGACGGCCCACAGTCCCACTGACTTGACGTCAGTATCCAAAGCGACCCTATTCACGGGTGACGATGCTCCAGCAGGTACAATCAGAAGCAGACTCTCTGTAGCTGGCCTGTCGGCGGCACACAGGTTGCGTTCATCTCGGCCACACAGCACAGGCAGCTGCCTGGACATCGTCATAGAAAGCAGGGAAGAAGATGCTAAAGAGCCCAAGTTCCAGGGTCGCGCAACCAGCTGCCTTGACGTGAACACTCCTGCGGACCGGCATCACTCCTCAGCTTCACGTCCTCCCTCGCTGTACTCCCACCTGCCCTCCTATTCCTCCTTTCGTCTTTTTTCCTCCTTCTCTTCGTCCGCTTTGGCAAAAGCACAAGACTCTCGTGCTACTCCAGGACCCAGTGGGCCCAGACCCGCCTGCAGTACCTCTAATGTGTGGACGCTCCCTCCACCCGCTGTTGTCCGGCGCTGCATCAGCTCGCTGGATGTGTCAAAGCCGCCTCGACCCGCTTCCCTGTTCAAAGCGTCTGTCTGCGTGCCCACCAGCATCTCCCAGCACCCCCAACCCAAACCCGAGCACAGTAAGACCGTTTCACCTCTCTACCTGTCTGCTTGTCTCTTGTTGTCTAATCAAACTAACTCCATCTAACATCTAACCACTGTTGGAATGCATACATTTAACTCGTAAATACAACTCCTGTTGAACTCAAAAGGTGAAGTTGAGTTGAAAATGTGCAGACTATGATTTCACTTTTTGGGGGGTCTGTTGTTTAACATTTCTGCGATTCCCTTAAACAAATTGACAGAACAACTAATAAAAGAAGGCACTAGCTCAAGGTGCACATTTCATCAACTGCTGCTTTTGATTCATGAATTGCACGTTGCAGCGATGTGTCACGGTCCTGCTTTAATATCTCCTGGACCGTGGACATTTCAGTGACGGATCCATTTACAACATTTGATACAGGATGAGTGTTGACAATACAAACTCATTGGATGGGAGATCTATTTGTATATTTGCTGTTCGTTTTAATACCCATAAAAACGTAGCATTCAGTATGCCAGGAAAAAATACTTTAGTATGTCTCAATACATATTATTTAAAATGCTGTCACAAAAAATACCAGGACGACCCGCCCGGCATGCTTTACTGGCTATTCTGACTCCTAATGAGTGCACTGGATATGTGAGCAAGAGGGTCAAGGTTCAATGTTATGAAGAAGTAGTATGAATGCATTACATACATGCGACAGTGTGTCCTCCCTCCCTCAGCTGGAATATAAATCCCAGCCACCAGTAGCAGCAAGCAAAGACGTCCACAGGAAACAGGAGATGGTTCCTGCCCACTGCAATAAGCAAGGACTTCACAATAAATCACCTCTGACCAAATCAATCACACAACTATAACGTTGTTGTTTGTTTCTTTACACTATTCCTTGGTTTAATTTCATACTATTATGTTTTCTTAATTTATTTTCAGGATAAATAAATCAACTATCTTTGTAATACAAACATGTCTTCCAATAACAACTTTTGTTAGTGGATCTGTGTCATGATGCACATTCCAACAATAGCATAATACAAAACATTTGTTTTTAGAAATCTTACCTTACTCATCTTGCGCTGTAGCTGTAGTTGATTAACTTTGTCATCCATCCATCAATCCATTCATTTGTCTGATTGACTGAATGTGATGTAGCAGTGATGGATGGATGAGGCCACAAGGAGTGATTCTAATGCCGTTTGTTATAGCCTTCACCTGTCTCCATCATCATTGTGTGTGTGTGTGTGTGTGTGTGTGTGTGTGTTTGTGTAGGCCTTCTTCAGCCTCAGTGTGAGCGTGTGGCCATTGAGGCCCTACAGCTCTGCACCCTCCTCCTTCCCCCGAACTCCCGCAGGAAGTTACAGCTCCTCATGAGGATGATGTCGCGCATCAGCCAGAACGTGGACATGCCCCGCCTCCACCCCGCCATCGACACCCGAACACTGGTGAGGCACAAAACTGATGGGAGAAGGATGGGAGGTTATTTTCTTTATTGAACCAGCACCAATTTCCTCCCTGCAGGTCAGTGACATATTGGTTAGCTGTCTTTTTACATCTTTTTTTGTATTTTCCTCATTCCAGATGGTTCACACGTTTTCCAGTTGCGTCCTGGGCAGCGCAGAGGAGTGTGATTTGGACGAGCTGTTGGCGACCAGACTGGTTTCATTTCTAATGGACAATCAACAAAGCATCCTCACGGTTCCAGAGTACCTGCTCAGTGCCATCAATGACCATATACAGTACCTGCGCGCTGTACAGGTACGCCCGTAAACTGACAGCATATGGGCAACTTAAACCACATGCACGAATAAATAGTTAGTTATACATGCATTGTGTTAGAAACTGAGACAGCTTTCTTAATGTTTAGTCTATGGAGGTTATTTTGAGATAGTTTCATAAATCTAGTCAAAGTATAGCGGACCATGTCATTTGTGAACAGTGTGGTAAACGCTGGCGATGGGAAGGTTTTAATAGCTAAATGAAAAGCTTTCAGCAAAGTGGGATTTCATATATATACATAATTCTTTTTTTTTGTCCCTCTCTCGACCACAGGTCCCAATCGATGCAGTTTCCCATGTTGATGGCGGCGATCCAGTCTGCGTTCCAATGCCCATGTACGCCTTCTGCCGTCAGATCAGCGGCGCTGAGTTTGAACAGCAAAAGCTGACGTCGTCCCAGAAGGCCATGGAGGAGTTGCTGGAGATGCTGCTGACCGACCAAAAGATGAGCGAGAAGGACCGTCGCAAGAAGCTGAAGCAGGTAACGGACCCGGGTCCTCATGAAGGATTCTGCAGCGGAACTTGGAAAGGGAACGTCGATCACTCAGTCGTATTGTCTGTCTCTGCTTCAGTTTCAGAAGCAGTACCCAGACATCTACCGTCGTCGGTTCCCCCTCTCAGGCGAGGAAAACAAGGCCGACAAGCCAAAGATTAAACCTCCACTCTTCAACATCAGGAAGACCAAAGCGTTCAGCATCAGGAACTAAACTGAGCTCACAGGTTGTCGCCATCGTAGAAGCCAGTCGTTCTTGCTGCACTGAAACTGCACTGATACTAAGAGTGTGTGTGTGTACTGTGTGTGTGTGTGCGTGTTTTTTCTTGGAGCAGTTCACATTGGTTACTGTGTTCAAATATAAACTTTTTGATGAAGCAGGTTTTTTTGTTAAGTAAAATCGGTACTCCCATTACCCATCTCCTCTATTACTAGTTGATATTGACGTGTGTGTGTGTGTGTGTGTGTGTGTGTGTGTGTGTGTGTGTGTGTGTGTGTGTGTGTGTGTGTGTGTGTGTGTGTGTGTGTGTGTGTGTGTGTGTGTGTGTGTGTGTAAATCTTGTGTGATCTTGGGAGAAAAATGATGTGCAATGTTTAAGATCCCTGGTCTATATGGAAATAATTAGATGGTAGATGTGTTTATTTATATGCCTGACAGCATTGGGAGCAGTGGTGGATTGGTATTTCTGTAAGGTGTCTATTGTCAAGTTAGCTGTTTTATAGACTTTTATAAACATTTTATATCGTAGAATCTCGAGTTTTGTTTGAAATGAACTAAACCTTTATTCTCAAAAATTTCATTCTTGTCTTTTTCTTCCTCCTGTTGTATTTTTGTGTGTCGTGGGCTTTTTAAATGACTTTTATGTTAAGTCTTTAGTTTCTTTTGATTTTCAGTTCATTTTATTCTCTATATAACTCAGTTATTTTTAATTGGAGCTTGTCCTTCCCAGTTTCTTTTATTCCTCGAGTTTGTCTCGCACTCATCTCAGCTTACTTCATTTGATAGAGAAATATTGTTGCCAAGGATGTTGGCATTGCAAATTGCCAGCAAGCATGTGGCAATAATTAAAGTTGTTCATTTATACTTATTTAATGCTCATTAGCCTCCACACCACATGGTTTCACCACACGGTCGTCATATTTGGGATAAATGGTTACCGATGCTTGTGAATACAACCTCATGAATGATTTGAAAGCAGTGAAGTGGCTGTTTGTGTTCCCTCTATTCGTTTCTCTGACGGATGCTAAAAGGTGTTTGGTAAACAGAAGTGCAATACAGAACCCATATTACAAATGTCTGAAGTAACAGCTTTTTTTTCTTTTTGTATGCATCTTATATGAAGTATTATTTTTTTCCCTATTATGTTTGTCTATACCTCAGAGTGTGTGTGTGTGTGTTTGTGTGTGTGTGAGACCATATGTGCTTTTACAGAGAGGTGTTATGTGTTTTTGTCCCACACAGTTTCACTCTTCCTCTTCATTGTTTACTATGCAAAGTCCTGGGGAATAAATCTATTAAGCCGTTATATTTATGTCCCGTTTTCTAGTTTGAAACCATTTGTGTGAAATGATGCGTGTGATGTGCCATAAATACTGTACACACACTGTTTATTACACCTGGTACTAATGTTGTGACTGGTATTTGGTGTTTTTCCGTTTTGTTTACGTGTGTGTGCGTGCGGTCATTGGGACACACAACTGGAAGGTTTTAATTAAATCCAGTTTAATCCAATTATCTAAATGCTTCTTCACTCAAAATGTCCTACTAATCTGTTTATTCCACTTTGAAAGTTGCTTTTTTTCTTCTTCCTAAACCAGCTCCTTAGAAATAAATGGAAGTTCAATGCACAGTTTGTTTCATTGATTTCATTACAGTGATTTAGCGGTTACTTTCTTCCAGTTAACTGTCAGTCATTTAACTTCTTCTTTTTGTTTCCACAAATCTACTGACCTCAAAGCTTTGACTGTTTATTCAAGAGTACGAGAGTATTGGTATGTCCAGTAGTTTGTTTGCAGGCATCAGTTTGTCACCCAGCAACACACACACACACACACACGATGGATTACTGCTTCATTCAGTTGAATTCACCCTTTCCTTCCTTCTGTTCAACTGTAATTTATCAGAAATGACTGACGACTCAAAGAAATGGACGTGACCAATCACTTACTCTCCCTCTCAGAGAAAACTCTGTTTCTCCTTCTCCTCCTCCGGAGCGCCACTTAAAGTACTTTGAGTGTTTGTCGAGGCCGCCTGCAACTAATTAGACAGGATTTCTCTACATGTAAGTCCACGCACAAACAGCGACCCCAGAACAGCGCTTTTTAAGCGCTGACTTTATGAGTCTGACCCACATCATCTGCCTGTTTGTGAGTGTTTGTGCTCCCAGGTGGACAAAGACGTTGGTTCGGGGCCAGAGGAAGGGAACATTCTGCATGGAGCTGCCGGCCAGACGCCTGAAAGGAGAGGAGACAAAGCTGGCTTGTTCTGCTCTGGGTAAAAGACCAGAGGAGGAGGGTGGGAGTGGAGGAGGAAGAGCGGGAGAAGGGGAGAAAAAGACAGGAGGAGACGGAGATGCAGAGAGGCAAGATGGACAAGGGAAGAAGAGAAGGAGGTACATGAGAAGAAAAAAAGGGGGAGGGGTCCATAATTCCTCCCCCTCACCACAGGAAATCTGTGGTTTAAATACCAGCCACAGTCTCTTTCTGCAGAAAAACAGTCTGCCCGAGGAGCATTCAGCAGCATGGCCCGCCGGTGAGGGAAACTTTCTTGCTCTTTTCGCAAATGATCTTTCATGTTTGAAGTTCCGTTTCTTGAACAAAAGAAGAAAAACAAGTTTTTAAGGGTTCAATTTGATTGATTCTCAGGAATGCAATAAGAGAAAGCAGCCTGTAGGCCGCACGCGGTGTGATGTGACATTGTTTTCCTTGGAAGAAAAAAGGGATTTGAGACTGAGTCGGTTATTACAGTTTTCCACTGGATCTTGTTTTTCTGTAAATGGGGAGAAAAACTGAACCAAACTCAAAAGTGAAGAAGAAAAGATTCAAGTAAAGGTGATTGCTGCAACAAGGAGGGAGAGAGAGAGAGAGAGAGAGACTATAAAACCTTGAACACGCATGTTGTCCTGGTTTTGTGTTATGGAAATTAACCTTTTCAATCTCCTTTAAATACATGTGAAAACACATTTATTAAACAGATACGTGGAATAATTGAATTGAATAGACAGAACTCTTTCACCACAAATGGTTAGGAGGTCTGATCCAGAAGAACAGTCTTATATACATGCAAAAATAGATTCAAATTATTATTTAGAGTGCAGTCTTTGCATGACATGAACCCCAATGATCAGTGTCTGTAGCCTACGTTTGGAAGATATCACTGTATTTAGAGAAAGTCCTGATTTAAAGGTTTAAGAGTCACAGTCTTTAAAACCGTCATGTTGTGCAACTGCTGCACAAATTCATGGTTGTGTTTTCCTCTCAAGTGTGGAGCATCCTGCTGCAGGCTACAAGAAGATCTTTGAGACGGTGGAGGAGCTGAATGAACCGATACCTGCTGAGATCAGTGGTATAAAAGAGAGTGGCTGCTCTGTGTTTCATATTTTTCTTTTTGCCTTTATGTCCAAGCAAACAATAGAAAATCTTAACCAAGGCATTTGACAGGGAACCTGATGAATTGCTTTTAAAGGAATAGCGAGACATTTCCGGAAATGCATTTCTTCTCTTTCTGACCAAGACTGCCATGTTTGTCTGACAGCTACAAAAGGCTACACAAACACGCAGGCACAACTCAGGATTTTCATCAAAACTGCTTCTGTCTATGTTTTCATCATACTTTATTGCATTTAAATTTGGTGGCTCATCAGATTCTGTGAGTCTAGAAGATAAATTGTATTTAAAAAATGTTTTATGTTAATGCTCTTTCTGCTGTTATAGGAAATAAAAGTTCTGACCCTCTCTAAATACTATGGAGTACCTATTGTAATATCATATGTGATATAACATGTGGTAAAACTGTTCTTTTGCGTGACGGTATTGCAACTCAAATTCCCCTTTAGGTCATATGTTCTGATAGGTCACAGAAGTGGGTGTAACACTTAGCTGGTTAGCTTAGCACAAAAACTGAAAACCCAAAACCCTGTCCAAGCGCCGTGTAAGGATTGAAAAGTGTGTGTGTGTGTGTGTGTGTGTGTGTGTGTGTGCGCAGGTGTTGTACCTTCATGGCTGGGCGGCAGTCTTCTCAGGATGGGTCCAGGTCTTTTCGAAGTGGGTGGGGAACCTTACTACCACCTGTTTGATGGACAGGCTCTTATGCACAAGTTTGACCTGAGGAAGGGTCAGGTGACCTACTACAGGAAGTAAGAAGACAAACTTGTCCGTCGTCTTATGTGTTCTTCATCCCCTCCTGTGTCCTGTGGTTCTGGGTCGAAGGTTAAGTGGGTCCAGGAATGTTGCAGATATTTCATGACATCTGCATTGTGTTAGTGCAGAGGCGCCAGCAGTGTTGCGCAACTGGGGGAAATAGATGACGGTAGACAAACACAAAACTTTGCTGGCAGACCATAAACATCCGTCATCTGTAGAATCGGCAATGTGTGTTCTGGAATTTCAAACTACGTAGACAGTTTGCTGGACCATGAATCCATCACCTCTTGTGCCCCTGTGATTACCTGACACGTGTGCGATCGGTCCGCTCAGGTTCATCAGGACGGATGCGTATGTTCGTGCCATGACGGAGAACCGGGTGGTCCTCACTGAGTTTGGAACAGTGGCCTACCCAGACCCCTGCAAGAACATCTTCTCCAGGTGAACCACAAACACAGATGTCGTTGGATATGTGGAACAGAGTCATTCGCTGTCTCGAGGAAAGATCAAAACTACTTTCATATTCGTCTGTTAAATATGAAGCCGGTGGCAGTTTCTGTGTTGCACTATTGGTCGACTGGCTTTAGTGATTTAACGACCTTAATTGTCAAAGTTTTGAGAACATTGTTTGATTGTTGTTGGTAACATTGTTTTTATTACCATTTGTCCTTCACATTTACCCCCACATTACCCTAAATGTATAGTCGACTTTCTTAAATATGAAACTATAAGTCATGTAATCAATTAGTTGATTGACAGAAAATTGATCAGAAACTATTTTGATTATCGGCGAATCATTTGCTAGAAGCTATTAAACTGAATATATTTTGATATTTGGGATGTTTGGTGGGAGAATGTGAACTTGAGCTCTGGCTAATTCTGATGCACATTTCTTTTGACTTACTCCTGACTTTTATGGATCAAATAAATACATACAAATCTATGAATTAATCAAGAACACTGTTTTTATTATTCAGTGTTCCATTGATGTAATCAGGCTTATTGTTAATCATACAGATGTGTTACTCTGTACATATAATAATAGATCCAATGACCCACAGTGTTCACATACTGTAATATTATTATCAAAAGCATTACTCACATGAACACGTTTGCTTTGGTTATTAACGGATTATCACCTTTCCTTGTTTTTAGATTCTTTACGTACTTCAAAGGCATCGAGGTGACTGATAACTGCCTCGTGAACATCTGTCCGATCGGTGAAGACTTCTATGCCGTCACAGAGACCAACTTCATCACTAAGGTTGATCCTGATTCGCTGGAGACTTTAAAGAAGGCGAGTGCTGACCGGTAGACATCATGTGTTCACATCTTTAGGATAATAGATCTGGTAAACCCTCATCAGTCTGGTTCTTTCCTTATTCACATTCAGTCTTTATGTGTATTACATCTCTGTCTTGTGTGCTTGTATTTATGTCAGGTGGACCTGTGTAAGTACCTCTCTGTGAATGGTGTGACTGCCCACCCCCACATTGAAGCGGATGGTACAGTCTATAACATCGGCAATTGCTTTGGCAAGAATATGAGTCTGGCTTACAACATCATCAAGATCCCGCCTCTTCAGAAAGGTGAGGAAAGCGAGTCAGCGGGCTGATTATTTATTCATTTTTATTATGTACACACTCACAAGACAATATATATTACACACTATCTATCACTGTGGCTTTCCAGACAAGTCCGATCCCCTGGAGAAATCCCAGGTGCTCGTTCAGCTGCCCAGCAGTGAGAGGTTAAAACCCTCTTACATGCACAGGTACAGATGTCTCACGATGAACAACTAATGCAGTGAATCCCCTCCCCCACCTCACCACTGAAGATGATGCCACTGCTGCTCATGGATCCCTGTGTATCTCTCTGCTTGTCTGTCTGTAGTTTTGGTAAGACAGACAACTATTTTGTGTTTGTGGAGCAGCCAGTGAAGATCAACCTGTTCAAGTTCCTGTCAGCTTGGAGCATCAGAGGAGCCACGTACATGGACTGCTTCGAATCCAACGACAGCATGGGGGTAGGCCGGGGGGGGCGGGGCCAAAACCTGTGTATGAAGAGACACTTGTTGTTGGTCAATCAAATACAATCACAAAGAGAAACATGATTACAAAAAAGAGATGCAAAAAGTCCATTAAGTGACACAAACACTAAAAAACAAAAGACAAAGAAAACGGTGACAAAGAGACACATAGAGACATGTGTCCACCAGCAGCCCATTGTTTTATATAATGTACAAGGATGTAGGCTATTTGGAGTTACCAATATTATTATTATGTTATTTATTGATATTATGTATCATATCAGGATATTTAAAGTTGTGTACCTGCCATTTATTTATTACGCTATCGTAATATTTTTATTTTTGTTAATTTTACAAATGTGTCCCCTCTCTTTAAATCTGTTAAAAGTTTCTTAACTGTGAGGGTCGGAAGCCGAATGTTTATTGATTACATGACTGCATCTGTTCATATTCAGTGTGTGTGTGTGTGTGTGTGTGTGTGTGTGTGTGTGTGTTGTAGACATGGTTCCACCTGGCCACTAAAGACCCAGCAGAGTATCTGAGCAGCCACAAGTTCAGAACGTCAGCTTTCAACATCTTTCACCACATAAACGCCTATGAGGAGGAGGGATTCATCGTGGTCGACCTCTGCACGTGGAAAGGGTGAGGGTGACTTTCACGCTGTGTCTTTGCGAGTGTTGTACAAACACTTAAGTTGTCCCACCCTGATATCGGCCTCTCCCTCTTTTTTTTTTGCACAGTCATGACTTTGTGTATAACTACCTGTACCTGGCCAACATAAAGGAGGAGTGGGAGGAAGTGAAGAAAGCAGCGATGAGAGCTCCCCAGCCGGAGGTCAGACGATATGTTCTGCCACTGGATATACACAGGGTGAGGAAGCGCGCGTGAACACACGCACGCACACACACACACACTGCAAGTTAGCAGTGTTTACTTTTTGGTTGTGTGTTTATGCTGAAACATGGAATGCTGGTGTTGGAGGTCTTCTTAAACTAATGATAGATGTATTTTCTGTCAGTAAACATGTTGTCTGAAAATGTTCAGTCAATCCCTCTCACCTGTCACCTGAGAAAGTTAACATGAACCAACGGGACCACATGACCCGACCCCTCCACCTCTGGTGGATTAGATAGAGGACATGGGTGCTCAGTTAGCTACCTGGCTAGCTATGCTATCTCCAGAGCGGCCATTTTCTCTAACCAGTGTAATGTTAGCATGAAAGCATTGTGGAATTACCACGGTAACTAGCTAACTAGCCAGCTGCTAAATCAGTAATTTAACAGCTTAATCCTTAATGCAACCACTCACAGGGTAGGAAAAGTGCATTGCTAACGCCGAATAAGTGTCAGCTTTGTTCGTAAACTTTTCTGAAACCAGTTTTGCATTAAAGCATGGTGGAGTTAGCCAATATAGCTAATTGCCAGCTGTCTGCTTGTTCGCCTGCTAATTCCACCAAGCCTTCAGGCCACACTGGTTACAGAAAGCATTATTGATTCTGGCACCCAACAACAAGCAAGATCTCATTCCCCATGTGTAACTTTAGTCCACTACTCTGAGGTGATTTGTGTTTGCTTCCAGTATTTCCTTTGTTTCTATCGGCTAGATGATTAAAAAAAGCAAGTAAACATTTCTTTGGTACCTTTAAGGTTAAAAAAATAGAAATTAAATATATATATATATATATATATATATATATATATATATATACACACACACACACACATATATATATATATATATATATATATATATATATATATATATATATATATATATATATATATATATATATATATATATATATACACATATATACACATATAGCAAATTGATTAAATTATTTTAGACCATATTTATGTACAAATAATCCTAAATACCTGCATGCCATCATTTTGTTTGCCATCAAATTCGGTTTGTATCATACAAACAGAATTAAAATGAGGTTTTATTAACATAACTAATCTGAAGTGTAGTTTCAAAAGGTTGTTCAAATAAAAATGGAGTGCTCATCCTCTATCAGTATTTCACTCGTCAAATGTTCTATATTTTCTTACATTCCTCTTGAAAATACCCCTGAAACTTGTGTGTACTTCCACATTTATATTTGTGTGTGTTTTTAGGAAGAGAAGGGGAAGAATCTGGTGTCTCTGCCCTACACTACAGCTACTGCTGTTCTTCGCAGTGACGGCACCGTCTGGCTCGAACCGGAAGTCCTTTTTTCTGGACCAAGACTGGGTAATACACACACGCATTGGCAGCATGCAATCTCATTTAGTCTGCCCATTATTATTTTTATATGTTGTAAAAAAAGCACTATATACGACTCATCCTGCTGTCTCTCTGTCAGCCTTTGAGTTTCCACAGATTAACTACTCTTTGTGCAGTGGGAAGAAGTATTCCTTCGCTTATGGTCTGGGGCTCAACCACTTCATTCCTGACCGGGTAGGAGCGCTTTTACCAAGAGACAAAGACCGAGTTGGTGCTTGTCTTCTTCCATCTGAAAAACAATCTCAATCTGAGACTGCTAGTTGTTTATTGTCAACTTGCTGTTCATGTAGATAGTGAAGCTGAATGTACAGACCAAAGAGACCTGGGTGTGGCAGGAGGAAGAGTGTTACCCGTCAGAGACGCTGTTTGTACCAACACCTGGAGCCACCGAGGAGGATGATGGTAGAACACACAAATGACACACACATATATGGGTGAAACATATATAGCATATTGTAATCATAAAGATTCATTGCTGAAATTAACACAAACTAGTTTATGAATTGACGTATGTGTTACTTCTGCCCTGAACTTTGAGATCTGTATTGAGATAAAATGTTAATGGCAGACAATAACAGCAACATCAAACAGTTAACTTTGAGTCTGTTGGGTTAATTGCAGAGAGCAAATTTTATAATTGTATGTGTTAAAGTTTGTACTAATCCACCCCGTCTGTCCCGGTGTTGCAGGTGTGCTGCTGAGCATTGTGGTGAAGCCGGGTGCCGAGATGCCAAGCTTTCTGCTGGTGCTGGACGCCATGAAACTGACGGAGCTGGCCAGGGCCGAGGTCAACGCCATCATCCCTGTGACCTTCCACGGCATTTACAAACCATGACCCGAACCTTCATCCCGACCAAGCCAAGACACATCCCAAATACACTATGTTCACTCTCCTGTAAGACAACTACAGGCTCTTTTCAATTAGAAATGGACTCCAAATACTAATACAAAGTTAAAGTGAAAAAAATGTAGGGCCAGCTGATTTTACTTGGAGCTATTAGTGTATGCAATGTACAGACACAGTGGGTTTCTTTGTTTATGAAGACAACTGAACAGCATCTTGCAGTTGGTTGATGAAAACAGTGCGTTTGTACAGAGTTTATATTACACCGTTTACGTTGCTTCTGGTAAAACACCTCAGCAAAAAGCATTTATTCCCTTTACAGTGTTGTATTTCATAATTATAGTTACTTACATATAGTTAAACCATCATGACACAATCCTTCAACGAGGTACAATTTAATCCAAACAGTATGTATTTTAAAGCTATTTACATTTTTCTTCTTTATAACACAAATCTTATAACTGTTTTAAGTGTAGTTGTTTTGATTAAAACATAATTTCATATAGATGCTTATCTGGTTTTGGAGAAGCTTCATCTCCTAGAAGAGTGGTGACATCTGTGTAGATTCATTTTTATAAAAGCAAGAGGGTGAACACAGCTGTATTCAGCCAGAAAGGATGAAAAAACTGTCTTTTGAAGACTTTCAATAAAATATATAAATTCCTGTTCAAGTTTAAATTTGAACTCAAGCATTATTTTTCCAAGTCATTTTTATGAAGGGATTGTGAAGAATATTTTTAAAAATGAACACTCTACATTGACTATCTACATGCTATCTAAATGTTCTTGCAACTATTGTAATGTTGGGGTGTAAGCAGCTTCACAGTGCTTCACTACTGTTTAAAGTAGTGAAGCGCATTAACATCAAAATATACTGCTGTGAAAACGTTTTATTTTATAATGTCCCCGGCATAAAAAACTACATTACATTAATCAATTTACTTTCATAGTCCACATTCATGACCTTCTGCAGGTCTAGGTCAAACCAACCAGTGAGAATGACTAAAATACCAATAACTTGAGTAGGCACTTTGGCAGGATTAACCCGTTCCTAAGAACTAAAAGGAGTGACTTTGTGCCAATACATTTCCATCAAGAAGTGTTAAAGAGGTATGCAGTGTAAAAACGGAGGTAGCCAGTAGTGAAATAAGATGAAAAATCTTATAAAAACCTCTGCATCGACAATACTGTTGTTTTTTTAAGGATGAAAGTTTGAAACATTTTATAATTAAATTCCCTACTTACTACTTTTCTTGATGCAATGTCTTCTTAGGCCACGCCTTCTCAAGTCTTTGTTTCTTCTCAGATTAACGCCGTCCTGACCTGCTCTTTAATATTCATCCTCTCTTGGACAGATTTGTTGTGATGGCGTATTCTTTCCATTTGGCAATAGTAGATTTCAAAGTCATGTCACATATCAGGTCTATTATTTCATTAGAATTTCACTCCACCAATTTGGACTATCTTTTGTGTACATCCATTAGAAAAGATCTCTGTAGCAATTCAAGTGGACAACACAACGCGCATCTATACACGCAGCAGTGGGGATTGTAGTTTCTCCGTAGAAAGCTGATACTGCTGCTGTTTGATGATGTCCAGGCAGTTTCGGAGAACCTGCAAACATTAACGGATTCAAACACATCGTTCAGTTCAGATGTCTTAAGGT
The DNA here is from genome assembly GCF_023055335.1 of Clinocottus analis. Classification (NCBI taxonomy): domain Eukaryota; kingdom Metazoa; phylum Chordata; class Actinopteri; order Perciformes; family Cottidae; genus Clinocottus; species Clinocottus analis. The sequence goes on along the minus strand of NW_027175965.1, from coordinate 337,696 downwards.
CACCACTGAAAAGTCCAGAAGGTGAAGCCATTTAGTAACAGTTTTAACTAAATCTTACCCTCCTGGTGTCCTGGGGTAGAATGACTCCGTCATCCCAGAGTCTGCCGGACGAGAAGAAAGCCGAGCTCTCCTCCTTCAGCCTCATGTTGAGCTCCTCCACCAGCTTCTCCTTTTCCTCCTGCTCACCGTCAGCTGGAAGCAGGGAGCCGGCGTGACCCGGAGCCGTAATCGCCACTTTGGCGTTGGGCCACAGGAACAGGAAATTAGGGTTGAATGCCCGCCCGCACTAGAAACCATCAGAAAACGTTTTTTAAATCATTGTGGGATGAAATTAGGAATTCGACAAGAGCATAAAATATAATTAGTGTAAAATAGTAGTGATTGCATACAGTGTATGTTCTCTATTAACAAGCTGTTGATATTAGTTGTAAAAAAACATATTCAGGTATATTTCTGTGAGAAATATTGTAGGTACAGATAACTGTGGAACAAACAATGGCCAAATCACAGTGTGATTGCTATGAAAAAACATTTTTTTCTCTTGATGTCTGTCAAGGGCACAATGTATGTCCCTAAAGGCGACTTCATGTCTGCGTCGATAACGTTGCCTTTAAATTTTAGCGAAGATGGTGAGATTATCAGAAAACACGGTGACTGTGTCTCTCACCATGGCGTAGCTGTCGGCACCATGACAACCACCAATCACCACAGTGATTTTGGGGACCGAGGCACACGCTACTGCTGACATCATTGCACCCTGAGCCTTCAGGTGGTTACTGTTCGCCTCAGCCTGGGGGAGAGAGAAAAACAGAGAAAATACAAAAAAAAAATGCTTCCATCTAAAAGTCACTTTGGCTGACAGAAGTGTGTGTGTGTGTGTGTGTGTGTGTGTGCGTGTTTGTTTTACTGGGAGTCAATACCTGCGTCGTGGAGACAGTTGAGGCTGCTGTGGGTGCTGTGTTCTGGAGGAAGAGGAGGGGGACGTCTCTCTGGTCGCACAACTGGACAAAATGGCTCCCTTTCAGTGCGGCCTGGTATGACAGCTCTCCGTTGTTGGCCACTATTCCAAGCAGGTGGCTAACACAGTACATGTACACAAAAAACAAATACTCAAGAATAAAGAGTAAAACAGTTGGAGCCATCCTGCTGCTAAGGCTTAGTCTGGCCACTTGGCTGCTGAGTCAGTATAGATAATGCTTTCCGATACACACATCAGAAAACAACACAATACACAAACAATAATAATAATCAGTCCAGTCAAGCACATGCATGTGAGGCAGCTGGGCATTGGACAAGGGGGACAACTGAGGACATTTGTTTTAGGCAGCAGCTGAGCCCACTGAGGTCACTGCGTGTGTGAGAGTATGTGAGGGTCTCCCACCCATTTTGTATAATAAAGAAGCAATAACAGCAAGATCGTGGAAAATATACTTTTGCACCCAAAAATACAGAGATTGTATTTCCTATCCATACTGCATTTGTTCCGTGAGAGATTCAGGTGCATCACACAATCTGCTTGTAATATACGACTCTACAATAATCCAACATCTAGCAATTCCAATGACATTTTAATATAATATATTATTTGAACATCATTTACAACTTTAACTTGCCGTTTATTGGCTAAAGAAGTACAGTGTTTGTTGCCCGTGCCCTCACTACCTCAACCTGTGTTGATGTGTTTTTTTACCCATGAATCTTTGCAAAGCCAGTGATGAGTGTGGTTCCATAGCGAGCTTTGAACTCCTGGAAGCGACCCCCGTCTGTCAGCCGACTGACCACCTGAACGGACAAAAAACAATTAAATATAATAATTAAACAATATTAATAAAACATTTTGTTTAGTCATTTTTTTTGTGGTGTGTTTTTTTATGTGACAAACTCTGCATTTGGGTTTAATGGTTTCACGATTGGGCTTTTTTTCCCCCCTGACTGTTATTTACATAGGCAATTTGAAGTCTTTTTGCACACTGTACCATTTTAACATCCAGACTGTAGTCATAACTTTTAGGTGCGAGCCCCAGAAGCTCCACTGAATCATACAGCGGCTCCTCCTCAGCCTTCCTCCTCCTCGTCTTCTCCTCATCCTCCTCGTCTTCCTCGGGCAGTCGGAAGTTGAGGGTGGACATGATGTTTCTGGTGCAATCGTAAGCCTCCTTTTCTCCCACGGCAAAATGGTCCACACAGCCACTCACTCTGAAACCAGACGATGAATGAACAGACTCGGCTCAATCCTACTGTTATTTCTGGAATAATTGTATATTTTGGGGCTTGTTTGATTCAAGGACTTACTCAGCATGAAGCTGAGCTCCTCCCAGCTCTTCCGGTGTGACTTCCTCTCCTGTGGCGGCCTTAACAAGAGGCGGTCCTCCCAGGAATATGGTGCCTATCCGGTCCACCATCACTGACTCTTCTGCCATGGTGGGGATGTAAGCTCCACCTGCTGTGCATGACCCGCACACCACTGACACCTTTTGAATTATTCATAGTGTTCATATATATATATATATATATATATATATATATATATATATATATATATATATATATATATATATATATATATATATATATATATATATATATATATATGAACACTATGAATAATCAAAATTACTTGATTCCAGCTGCTCACTAGGTCTGACTATATATATATATATATATATATATATATATATATATATATATATATATATATATATATATATATATATATATATATATATATATATTAAAAAAAAGCAATTTAAGAGAGTGACATTTTTTCGAATTGCTAAAGCTGTGATTTGAGCAAATGTGGACTTTGTCTATTTTTCTAAATGATGTTTTATAAATTATTTAGAATTATTACATTTCTTCTTTTCCAGCCTTTACTGCACTCGTTCAGTGGTTGTTGGGGAAAAAAACAGAACCTCTAATATTTGCTGTTTCATGGCCTGTGAAATATGAGTGAACTCTACCCTGTGTGCGTCTACGAATAATATTTTGAACCAAGACACAGGGGCATTTGATGTTCCGACGTTTGTTGGACTTCCTCAACAAGAATAAAGCAGAAGTTGTGGTTATTTCAATGGTGAATGGCAACGCTGAAAGCGGTCGTCATCCAGACGCAGTACCTGGGGGAGTCAGTGAAATTCACTGAGCTTTGTGCGGCTACGGATGATGTTAGGAACCCAAACAGCAAGCCTTCCCTCCTTTATATTTTATTTACCTGTGGGATCTTCATGGCAGACATGATGGCTTCGTTATAGAACGTCCTTCCTCCATGGTTCTTATCGGGAAATACCTCTGACTGGACACACACACACACACACACACACACACACACACACACACACACACACACACACACACACACACACACACACACACACACACACACACACACAATTTCAGTGGACTTTGAGACATGATTATGATGATAAGCTCTTATTATGGTGTGTGTGTGTGTGTGTGTTTACCTGCAGTGGTAGAAAGCCTCCTCCACTGTCAACCAGGTAAACGCAGGGCAGGCGGTTCTGAATGGCTACATCTTGTGCTCGCAGCTGCTTCTTCACGGTGATGGGGTACGCTGTGCCACCTTTTATCGTGGCATCATGGGCAATAATCATGCACCACAGACCGTTAATCCTGCCAATGCCTGAAATGAAGCCAGCAGCTTATTATTATTATAATACAGGATTAAAGATACAGGTTGGCAGCTATATAGCGGAGTCTGACCGGTCAGGCAGCCGGCAGAAGGGATGTCCCCGTATGGCAAGCCGAAACCAGCGAATGGTGATAGCTCCAGGAAGTCCTCATCATCCAGCAGGAGGCGCAATCGCTCTCTCATCAACAACTTCCTGTTTCTCTGAGTGTGTCTGGCGATGGCTTTCTCCCCTCCACCTTTCCTTAACTTTTCACTCAACTCTAGGTACCTGACAGAGAGAGAGAGAGAAAAAAAAGAGAGAGAACAGAGAGACCCAGAGGGTGAGAGAGTAAGAGAGAAAGAGAAAGTGAGAGAACAGAGAGAGAGAGAGAACAGAGAGAGAGAGAGAGAGAGAGAGAGAGAGAGAGAGAGAGAGAGCAGAAAGTGAGAGAAAGACAGAACAGAGACAGCGAACACAGAAAGAGAGCAAGAGAGAGGAGAGAGAGAGAGAGAGCGAGAGCAAGGGGAGAGATAGAAAAAATAGAGAGGAGAGAGAGAAAAGAGAGAGAGAGAATGTATAACACACATTTAGATTAATAATGCATGGGGGTTAAATCAACTAGGTCTGATCTGGCGAGAGTAGGACCCACTGGTTGTGGCAGGCGTCGCTGTTTCGGAGGTTAGCTTCGTACACACGACGGTGGTCGGCCAGGAGAGGCTGCTCCAGCACCGGGAAGGCGCTCGGCAAAGCTTTCCTCTTCCCGGCGGCCGAGCTCACGCTGCGGACTGAACATCGGCAACATCGCTCTGCTGGCCTGCAACACACAGGAGATAAATAAACTAACTAAAGGGATCAGATCAGAATGAACAGGACAACATGGTGAAGAGAAGATGTGACAATAACACGGAAGCATCTGAAGATCTGTAGAAAAAAAGTAAAAGTATGTGTGTTATTGCCAGATTGTTAGTATGTTGTTAAGTTGCTATCAGCTTTCCTTGTACTGTAAAAATAATATGAATAACAAGACCCAACACGATGCAAGTACATCATCGGCTAGCACATGTGTGTTGGTTGGAGTCTTGGCCTTCTACTTCTGAGCCACAGAAATTAAAAAATAAGTAATTTTGATTGACAAATTTTAAAATTCTATATTGTTGCTGAACAACATAATACAGCTGGATGAATGTTGAAAAGTGATTTCTTAGCTGTGCAACAGGGTCGAGCAATTAATCATCCAAATCACAATTAATCATCCAAATCACAAGAGCAACCATTTCAATTGTAATCTACATAACGAACATAACTTACAAGCTGTAGCAAGTAAGAGTTAAAGCTGAGTATGTCACAGGTTCTAATGACGGCGGCCACCAGAAGATGCATCCAGCTGCTGCTGTTTAACTTTTTAGTTTGAGGTTCGGAAGTAACATAACAGCAGTTTAAGTCACCTTTATTAATATAAATGCCCGACTCTAATAGTATTGTGGATTGTCAAGCATACCACAAATAGCAGTTGAGTTTACAGCCAATTAACTTTTTTTTTTTTTTTAAACTGGGACAGCACTACTGTATAAAGAAAGAAGTTGAATTTGTGACTATGCTTATTACAAGTATATAAGAAAATATTATCAGTCACAAAATCTTTACCTCAAATTCTTAAAAAAAAACTATACAATTTTGTTGTTTTTATTCCTCACACAAAACAGCAGCACATTAAATAAGTAGTGAGCCTGTAGTCCACCTGTGACATCTCTCCGCTGGTAGAATAGTTAAAATGGCAAACGGTAAATACACTTGAAGGATCTTGTTGGAAAGCTTACTTGGGTGATACAGTCATGATTAAATAGTTTAAGAAGGCTTTATTTAAATACACTCATGATATTATAATGAATCATCACAGACAGATAAGTTTAGTGAATACCTTCGTCCTAATGGCGAAGGTATATACAATCAGTTATGGGGAAGTAGCTCAACTATGACTTGATAACAGTCATGCGTGTCATGTGTTTTAAATATTTGATCTGTATCTATCCTAAAATTGACGCGCGACCTTTACTTTGAAGGCGAGCCGCCTCTGTTTCCGGCTCTCCGTGATATTGAACGTGTTCATTCAAAGCCCCAGAAACGAACTAAAAAAAGATTTTACTCGTGTGAACATAAGTAGGCCAAATAACTACTACTAGCGAGAACTACAACTACTAGCTATACTTCGTGCACGGACCCTAGCTAGCAGCTGTTCACTACTTTCTATGGAGTCTTCGTGTTATTTTACTGCTAATACGTTTCCTTCTGGCTTGAGGGATAATTTGTCAGCTAAAGTTGTCAGTAAACTGTCGTGTTTCATACGCACACACGACGCGAGAACAACTACTTGTAATTATACCTCTTTATTCCTTGTGCTGTAATGAACTGTCTCCCCTCATGCAGACTCAGTCCCCAGGGTCTGCTTCCCACATTAACCCCTAGCGCGCCCCTCCTGTGTCCTGAGTCCACACATGAACACTTTCCCATTAACATCCCCCAAACATATATGAACATAAATGTACGAACAAACATTTATAACAAACATCACATACACGTCTATAACAATACACACGTCAGTATACACATTATATTCAAACCCGTGAATACGCTCAGTAATATAATTTTACATGCAGCCTTTGACGTGAAGTCACTGCACGGAAAGAAATGTAAGCCAAAGGTCGTACAGAGCTCCGAGTGCTCTTCAAGCATAAATGTGTGACTTTAGATGCATGGAAAATAAAATCTGTGCCGTATCTTACCTTATAATACAGCGGTACATCTTTACAGAGTACACTGTAACGTCTAGCCTTCTTAATATCGGTTTATCGTACGAGGCATTACTAATCGATCCCACTAGGCTCGTTCGAGATGAGCGAGTCCTGCGCGGAATCGATCACCGACGGTCGCTCCACAGTGCATGCCGGTTAGATTTGTGTCTTTAAAAAAAAAAAAAGATAATATATATAACACATTTCATAAATTGTCAATAAGAAATAAAATACGTAGATAATATAAGATTTAAAAAAGTAAAACAATTAAGATAAAATAAAAAAGGGGGAAACTAAGATACAAACAGCTTGTAAAACAACTCATTGTAAAAAACACAAAATGGGTCTTTAATCTGAATAAAACATGCAATATCTTTGACATTACTAATACATTTTGAGACATTTTCCTATAACCTTTTGGGGTAATGACAATGCCAAAAAAAGTGTGACTCGGTTTTAAGTTGAGCTGTGTAAAAGGTACAATTTATGTATAAATCTTCCTGAGAACAAACTTTGCAGGGTAAAACAGAAGCAATAGTGCAAACAACATCAGGGGATTCCATCATTTTCTGGTGGCTCATTTTTTTTTAGATGATTTATGGCAACATCAACTGCCTCTAAAGTGATTGGTGCAAAGCAGCGTGTGTGTGTGTGTGTGTGTGTGTGTGTGTGTGTGTGTGTGTGTGTGTGTGTGTGCGCGCGCGCGCGCGCGCGTGTTAAGCAGCCGATTTTGTGGATAGTCCATGAATGTGTAAAGCAATGCCAGGCAAGGCAAGGCAAGTTTATTTGTGTAGCATATTTCAACAACAAGGCGATTCAAAGTGCTTTACATAAAACCATTCAAAGCAAAACATGAAGCAGATTTAAAAACAGTTAAGAAAACATTGAAACAGTCCGAAAAAAAAATAAAAATAAAATGAATAAAAGTTGCAGTGCAGTTCAAGAAATTCAATGCAGTAGTGATATGCAGCAATTGAGTCTGGTTCAATTAAAGGCAACAGAAAAGTTTTCAACCTGGATTTCAAGGAGCTGAGGGTCTCAGCTTTCAGGGACCTTGCTCCAGATATGTGGAGCAGAAAAGCTGAACGCTGCTTCTCCATGTTTAGGTCTGACTCTAGGAACAGAAAGTACATGTTTCTCATCCATGAATTTGACCTTGGGAGTGTATGTTCAAGCGCCCAAGTCACTGTCTTTCAAAGATATTTCCAACAGTAACGTCTCGATGTGTGGCTGAATATATTGACTTGGCCTGCTGTGTCGTGCCAATGGGAGATTTACCTGATAAGATGATGTCACGATTGATGGATATTTGCACATCCAAGTTGACATTAGGAGCGGCTCCTTTCAAGAACTGGGTGAAACAGAATTGTTATCCTATTGTTATCCTTCCAGCCATTGTGGGGTTCCATCTGGCTCAAAGATCAACCTGCCCAAGACATTGACGGTGCGCTTCTACACTGCAATCACTGATCCAGCCTCTTCTCCTCCATCACCATCTGGTTTACTGCTGCTTCTGCCAAGGACAAAGACAGACTGTAATGTATTTTTCGTTCATTTGAGGGGGTGATCTGCTGCAATCTGTTTTCCCTCCAGGGCCTGTATACGCCTGTTGAGAACCCTGAGGCAGGAAAGATTGTGGCCGACCCCTCTCATCCTGCACACGCTTGTTTTGAGCCACTCTCCTCTGGCGAGAGGCTGCAGTTCATCAGTACTAAAATGCCACAAAATCATGTAAACATTTTTTATCCATATTGTCCTCATCATCAACCCCCCTCCCCCAATTATATGTACACTTCATATTGTGAACCTTTGCACATCCAAGATTGTCATATTTTAGATACTTATTAAATTATTTTTCATATTTATATTGTGATTTTTCTGGAATGGAATAATGAATGGCAGTACTTTGCTTATAATTGTGACGTCCTCTTAATGTGTTTATTGTAGCCGATGCACTGAATATGGCTTACGTGTGAACCTGATCTATAGACTCAACTGTAATTATATATCCTTGCCACTAGAGGGGACTGTTCTTTCACCAATTACTAAGTAGGGGTTCTGCCCAAAGACTGATTATTAAAACATTTGCAACATGAAAACGAAGTTGCCCCACATCCCAGTGAAATAATGTGCTGCAGGCTATGTCTCCTCATTAATATGAATTATTCTACCTGAATTAAAAGAGATGTTCTCAATGATGTCCCTTCCTATTTATGACCATTTAAGCGATCACATATGTTTTTTATGGGGGGTAATTTGATTTTGATAAACAGCAGATGTGTTTTGATAAATACATTTGCATCAGAAGGAGAGAAGACACTTTCTGTACACACTACTGACCTGAAGTAAAAGTAGACATTGTGTCCGCCTCTGGTTATTCTTGGAGAGGTCAAAAGACAGTGATCAACTAATTCAATGACAAAACTATTTAATTCATACATATTTGAATGATGAAAAGTAATAGAAAGTCATAGAACACAGCCTGCGGCCTTAGTTAATCTGAATGATTTTTACACTATAGCACTTTGAAAAGTAAACTTGAAATTGCGTTGAAATTGAGCAAACAGAAATCACAGCAACAAAATAATATAAAACTGAATCAGTAACGGTCATAAAGTACAACCTTGGCACTGCTATGGTTAATTTACATGTATGGAATTACTGGAATATTACTAGGCCTACTTAGATTAATAATACATATAATCTCATAAAAGTATTGCATCTTTGTTAACATGTTTTTTAATTTTATATGATGACTACTGCAGTTTTTTGATATTTTTGTTGTTGTCCTGGGAGCCTTAAATCACCTAATTATTTAAAGAACGATCACAGCTTTTCCTGTATTGTATTTTTGTCTTTATTTGTTGGTATTTGATCATCTTCATCAGAGCCTAAAGCCACTTGGCTGGCCTGACCAATAAACCAAAGGGCCCCTGGTTTTGGGCGGCCCTGCTGATTCAGGCGGATAGAGACCAGGAGGAGGAGGAGGAGAAGAAGGAGGAGTGTGTGTTGGTCGGCATTAGTCAGTCAGAAGGACCGGAGTACCAACGGCGGCTTGGGAAGCGTCTGAGCGGGGAAATCTGCGTCCAATACGGGAGAAGTCAAGAGGGAATCCGCGATGAGTTGGGGAACGGAGCTCTGGGTACGTTCACCGTCCCTAAACTGTTTGCTGACCAACCGTTGGACTTGTTTGCGCCGTGTCCCGGCCCGGTCAACACACTCACACACGCACACACAGCAGTCAGTGTGTGTGTGTGTGTGTGTGCGTACGCGCGCGCGTGTGTGTGTCAAAAGGTGCCGTGTTACCTTTTTTTTTTTTTTTTTTAGCTTTGTGTGCGAAGGCGAGTGGCTAACGTGAACGCTAACTGGCCGCCTGCCTCGTTAGCGGCGAGGCTATAGAGCTGAAGCTAATCCGCGGTGCACCTTCACGGCGGTGACAGCGGCGGAACAATGGGAGAGACAGACGATGGAGGGGGGCGGGGGGTTAGGGTTACGGCCCGGTTACTTATCAACTTAAATAACACCTGAGCGACAGCATTTTCCCTCCCGTTGTTTTCGTTGGACTGGCAAGTTGCAAAGTTGTATCTTGAGTTTTTTTTGGGGAGTGTCACACCCTGTTTTTGAAAGAGAAGCCCGACAGGGACCCCCGGTAGCAGGGTGGAGGATCCGGGGGTAGAGACTTGAGAGCCGGGGTTTCACTGACTGACTGTCTGACACAGCATGTCTCTTTGTGCCCATTTAACCTATCTTTTGTTCCAACTGCTGTCTGATTAGAAGGAACACACGAATCAGCCGGTGTGTGTGTGTGTGTGTGTGTGTGTGTGTGTGTGTGTGTGTGTGTGTGTGTGTGTGTGTGTATGTGTATATATATATATGTATGTATGTATGTATGTATGTATGTATATATATATATATATATATATATATATATATATATATATATTCGCCTCCTATCGTTTCTATTACTCATAGGGTAGCGTAAATACATATATTGTATCGCTTAAATCAGTCCAACACGAGCTGCTGCTCTTTGTGAAGTGGCTACAGCAGATATATCAGTGAGTTTACCTCAGCTCCACGTCTCAAATGAGATATTACGATGTGGTTTGACTGTGTGTTGAACATGGAGTTAATGTTTTTTTTTAAAATATTTGTTTGAACAAGCGTCATAGCTGACATACTGTATTTTATGGGGTGTTGGCCATCACAAGCTGCTGTAACCAGAGAGGCAACCAGCAGCTGTGTGTGTGTGTGTGTGTGTGTGTGTGTGTGTGTGTGTGTGTGTGTGTGTGCGCGTGCGCGTGTGGGCTTCACCCTCCTTGAGATGATACTCCTCCAGCTGACCTCAGTGTTTAATAGAAGCACATCACTCTTGGGCTCCAGACGTCAAATGTAACATGACCATAATGCTAGAAATGAGGTCTGTGATTAAAAAGGATTGGAAAATATTGTGAACACAGGATTTCAATGGATCTTTTATTCATGTTATCCTTTCAGTTTTAATTTTTTTTAAATTTTTTTTTACCTTCTGGCATTTACTAGTACTAGTAATTGAGAGGATATATCCTATTGAGCTGTCAATTTGTGTTCCCAGAAAGATGGATGGAGAGACTGGATGGAAGCAAGACTAAAGATTATTGTTTATTTATCAGAAAAAGATTAAAGTTGTATGTTTTGGATGTTGCCATTTGATTCAGTGGCAAGAACATTTAAGATAGAAGAATGGTCAGACCAAGAAAACTATAACTGGTCCCATAGGGCGGCAATTTTGAGTATGTTCAATGTTAATTCATGTTTGTTTGTTTTTTTCTTCCAGTAATTAATCTGTAACGTCCTTTCAATTTCCCAAAACTGGAAAAAAGATGTCTATTGTTGATTAACAAATCAATTATGATTATTGATTGTTTATTTTTTAAGCCCTAACATTGTATGTGATGTATCTGGAAAGAAAATTGGAGAGGGAAAATTCAAGATTCGAAGAAAATTTACAAAAAAAATGAAAACCGTTAAAAATACATAATTAGAATACAATTCAAATTTTATTGGGAATGTCCAAAACTAAGATAGAAAATCCACCACAAGAAGTCCCAATGAAGTACATCCAAGGATTGATTTTAGTAAAAGTATGTCAAATTCAAAGTCTTAGTCTTAATCTCTCCAACCTGTTTCAGTCCACCTCTGCGTTGTCTTTTTGCTAAAGCAGAGCGCGCTCTGGTCCGCTTGCTAATGGCCCGTCATAATCCCCTCAATCCACTGATGAGATTAATATGTTAGCTGGTTGTTGTCAGATTACACATGATTGGCTGCTTGATGTGAGATTACGGATTATTGTCCGCACGATGTGATGTAAAGCCGTTGATTGGCTGTTGAGTTTTACAGATGACTGGCTATCTATTGTCAGACATTGTACATATTTGACTGTTTCATGTCTTAAGTAGGAGAAGCTGTCTGACGTCACATGTGACTTTATTGACTGCTCAATAGCAGAGATTACAGTTGTCGGCCAACTAACATTCACTGGCTCCGTGATCGCTTGTTTCATATATGGTAATGATAAATAACAGTTTGAATGTCTTCAGATTTGTTTGATTGACAATCCAACAAACAGGTATTTAATCGTATAGGATAAAGAAAATCCGCCATTTTTCACATATGAGAATCTAAAACTCCTGTTTTCTGTCATTTTTTATCATCTTGTCAGCCCTCAGATTATAGCTACAGGCTGTAAACCAATTAACTAATCACTTAAAGTACTTTCTTACTAACCGCTTCATTTTAATAATGAGCAATACTCAAGGCAGCATTAGTGTATCTAATGAAGCTTCATGCCGTTTGATTCTTTTCTGCCTTTTGGTGAGACATCACAAAGGAAGCGAGGAACATTCTATTAACGCACCAGCTTCCGACACACACACAGACACGCATAAAGTAGGAAGTGTTGGTCTGAATTAAAGCTGTGTATGTGTGCTTGTGTGCGCGCGTGTGTGTGTGTGTGTGTGTGTATGTGTGTGTGTCTGCGCGCGTGCGTGTGCGTGTGTGTCGAGTGCCAGGATGCTGCCACGCTGTGCTCCGGTCTGTCTGGTTGAGGTGAGCCAGCGGATTGGAGCAGCCATGTCTGACCGAAGAACAAGAGGCTGACGGGCAGTCGTCTCTCCTGAGAGGCCATTCTGAGAGGCGGGTCGGGGATGAAGTGTTGCGAGGTGGAGGAAAGAGGACCGGCTTTAAACGGCTGGCTAGACTCTCGCTTTTACTTTGAAGTCTGTCAGCTGTTAAATGCAGAGGAGGCTTCAGACTAATTGTGGAAACTCAGATCCAGAGCAGTGAGCAGGTTTCTTATTAACACATTTTTTTAACGCTTTTGGAGCTTAAGAGGTATCACGTGTTTGCTTCCCTTCATGCGTTTGTGGGGATTTTGTAAAGCCTTCTTACGGTGTTCCCTCAGGTGTCCTAAGGGAGGTGTTGTTTGGAGAGTGGGGAACCCGGGTTATGTGGAAATCATTTGATACTGTTTGCATTCTTGGCATCAGGTGGCCATCGGACTCAGACAAGGGTGTTCGATATCCCCACTCCTGTTTGTGGTATTTATAGATTGTAGCATACAGTATATCAAGGTCTTGCTGACTCGTAGGGAAGCATCTCTGCTGCTTTTCGCTTTGTGTTGTCTTGCATTACAATGGACATATTGGATTTTAAAGATATATTTGCGCATGTGTCCTTTTTGGCGATTTTTAAAACACCTTAAATATCCCAGTAGTCAACCCTTGTACTTGCATTAAATGATTAATGGATTAGTTGATAGGCAGAAAAAAATGACAATTAGAGTAATATATTACTAGTTTAAGCAATTTAACAATACAAATGTCCAACATTCTCTAAGATTTCAGATTCTCAAATGTGAGACTTGTTTTTTTTCTCATTTTGAGTTCGGGACAGTTGGGCTCACCTTGAGCTCTGTGATATAATGTGTTACTCTATTTTCTGACATTTTAAAAACTTGACAGTGAATGGAAGTTCATTCTCCAGTGTTACTTCGTCCCGACTGTTTTGCGTGGCTCTGAAAGCCTCCTAAAAACTCCCCACTAACTCCATGACGTTCACGTCTTGCCAGTTGATTGTGTTACTGGTTTTGGTCTGCTGTTCACTGGGCGAATAGTGTCTGCTTCCTGTGCTTATTCGGTCTTTGCCCAACGGTCTGACCATAAAGTAGTTTTGATCAGATGATGAACAGAAATGGTTATTTGCAGCGCTACATTGACTTCAAACCATGAAAGGGTTGCTCTATGTGTCTCCTTGATTCACCATTCGTGTGAGCGTCTCATTGACTTCATGATCTGTGGCACTAGATGCTCTGGTGAGAGGATTCCTGTTGTTTAGTCAGACTGTAGTCTGGTTCTGAGCATCTCACAGCCGGCGTGAAAAGCTGAGGCCACTGGCCTGCACACGGCATGCTGCTGTGGGGCAGTTTGTAGGTGTGAGTGAGACGTGTTTGACAATGATTGCAGAAGCCCACGGTACTTTGGATATGTCCCACGTGTGAAGGCGGATGTCTCTCTTAATTAACAAAATTGTGTAAACGCACGTCTCCGGGAGATGGGGAGGGAGAGGAGGGAGCAGCGGGAGGACAGAGGCGTGAGGAAGCCTACAAAGAGCACCGGAAGGAGGGCGCTTAATGATGGGAGAGAAGGGAGATATTTTCACACGTGGGAGGAGGTGAATGGATGGCGGTCCAAGCACTGCGAGATGAGCACACTCGACGGACGTAATGGATTAAATAAAACATCCCGGTGTAGAAACGGAATACATCACGAAGACGCTCTGTCAAGGAAACTGAGTTCACACTGCATAACCTTATCCAAACGTGACCAATAGGTGCAAAACTGCAGCAGAAACATTGAACTCTCGACCTCTCTCCAGTATTATGTGGCACGTACTGATTGACATCTCCTGCACTCTCATGTTGGCTGCGTAGAAGCTGTTAGGGTGGGACGAATTGCACATTTATCATTACTCGGTAGTCAAAGTTTTGGTTACTCAACTTCAATCAAAACTTCAATGAGAAGAAAAACTAAAAACACCCGTAAGAGCATGCAAGGAAGTCGTTCAGTAGTAGAGTTCAGAAATGACACGATTACTTTAATTAGTAATCCAAGTTTGTTTTAGCAAGGCATTGTAGCAAATAGAGTATTTTTTTTGTCATATGTAATGGTTCCCAAAAATGTAACCAGAATCTAATTGATGGTGGTGAATTCTTTGGGACGTGATGCTAACACACACCCACGAACACAGCTGTCTTCTTCCTCTTCCTCTCAGAATCACTCCTCTGCTCCCCCTCCCTCTCTTCCCGCCCCTCATCCTTCCCTGTCCCCCCCCTCTGCATTCACAGCTGTATCCACCCAGCCAGCTGCTTGGCGCTCAAGCTTTTCTCAGATTCACACACCATCACATCTGTGCTCCTGTCAGACCAATGCGGTGACCCTGGATGAACCCGTTTTCTGTCTTCACTTGTTATATGACCTGGCTTGGTGACCTAGTTTTGTGTTTTTAAACTCTCATATGAGTATGTGGCATCCTTTCTCACCAAGAGAAAGGTGTTGAATGAAGTCTGATATGTTCTTAGATATTTGACTTGTGGCTAGATATGTGTTGTATACACTTCTGTTTCATTATGTTTCCTCATACCAGTCGTAAAGATAACATATTATTATGGTATCACATTTTTTACTTTAGTTTAGCAACGTCAATATTCATAACTTCTTTCCAGGAAGTAAAAACTGAATCACTCGGAGACCGGAAAAGTTCCAGACATCTCAGATTCACAAACTGTTTCGAGGCGGGACTTTGGTCAGCCTTGCCGTGTACGTTCACCGTCCACTGTCTCCCAGGAGTCAGGCTGTCAACTGTTTATTAGTCAGCTACTTTATTAGCCAGGGGATACAAATTCAGGCTTTGGGACGCGTGGAAAATTGGAAGATGGAAGAGGGGGAATTTTTCTGGTGAACGTTCCGTACATTTCCAACCCAGTCATTACACTAAGCTCTGCTGGATGGCTGTCTGCTGTCACTCTGAGGGCTGCGTGTGTTACATGTGATCCACACTTTATACGGATGGCATCCCCTTTTGTTAGCTCGGTTTCTTAGCGGTGACAACCGATTACAAGATATTTGAAATAATGTTGGGGTTGAGGGTTGAGCAGTCGCCATTATATTGATTATTACTGTTCATACTATCTATATCTTTAATCGTATCACTTCACTGTGGCTAATTTTGCACAACAATGATCAGAACCTCCGATGGCAATATTGTATTTTTGAGATTTGTTTCTTTAATATTATGTTTTTCAAGTATTTCATTCCTTCATTGGCCACATAGATTTACATTTTTGACATCAACAATACCTTAGTAGATTTCCCTGGAGAGGTTTCGAGATCACAAAATATCCATATACTTTATCATTAGGTATCTTTTAATGGCATTTTTCACATTCAATAGACCCGGCTGATTACAATAAAAATAATAATCTATATGTTACGATTTTGCATAGCTGTACAATAGACTCAAAATGATAATTTTTCTCACCGCTTGACAAAAACTGCAACGTTTCTTGTCACCGCGTTTGACCCTGTCCCAAAACCGAGATGTCCGCCAACTGTCCTTTGGCTCCTGCTGTGTACTAAACACATGCTCCCAAATCCGCTCACCTCAGCTGCACCGATGCTATCTGCTCTGTGGATGGACAGGTCTGTGCAACACAACCAGCCCGAAACCAGCCCCAAAAAAACCTGCCCGAAACCAGAACTAAACCATATACACTGCTTTTAAAGTCCAACAGCAAAGCAATCATTAACAAATGATTAACACCATGAATAAGAACTGAGCCAGCATAATTGCAGTTTCCCCTCAACAGTTCTTAAATCCAGTTCCTGAAATGTGATTAGATAAAGTATATTATCATAAATCAAATATGTGAAGCCCAATTCACTGACGCACAGATCTTGCTTTGTCTTTTTTGCTTTGACTTTCCTTCTGCCTGGACGACATGAATGTATTTTTACTTCATACGTACTACTTTCCCATTCTTATGTATTTCTTCCCATACTTTGCCTACTTAACAGTTGCCAGTTTTGTCTTTGTAGCCGTGTGTGTGTGCGTACAGCCATGTGACGTGTCCCAATTTCCATGTGTGGTTCTTTCTATGTACTGATCTGCACTCAGTTGGGAATTTCTCTTTTTCTTCGGGGGGCGGGGTTATTTTTCATGTAATTTAAATGCAAATGAGTTCTATCCAACAAGCGTACAACCAAATTCAACCTGCAGCAACACATCAGAAGTGGCCTAACCCGCAGAAAAAGACAGAAACAAGAGTCTCTCTCGAAGACTCGGTGTCCTCTGACGGTTCAGTTCCATGTTTTTGTGATCTGGTTCTCGGCCTCTGCGGCAACATTACTTCCCTTAGCTACCAAAGTTGGTGCACAGCGAATAAATCAAGCATGAATAAATCAAACACCTTTTTGTTCCCTTTTTGTGTGTATGTGTGTTCACTTTCAAGTGAATAACAACCGGCGGGTGTGTGTTTGCCATGTGACAATAAACCATTAGCTCTTCCTTATACCACTCCACTCCATCCTTACGCCGACACTCTTCATCCTTCTCCTCATCAACCACCGCGTCCCTTCTTCACCGGGGTTGGGCAGAATTCTCCAGCACAGAAACCTTTTGTATAAGTTTTCCCCGCAGGCCAAGATGGAAGAAGTGTTTTAAAAAGGGTTTTATGTCACAGACCCTTAAATAGACTTATTTGAGGCTACTGTTTTTCTCCCATAGGCCACATATGGGTTAAACAAGATATCATAGTGGCAAGAAGATATAAATATGATCCTATAGGTAGGTTAATGAAATCTCTTGTTTCAGCCCAATTGACCGACATTAATGTGTCTTTACTTGTGACCCTATAATATTGCAAAAACATTTTCTGACCCCAGTTAAGAGAGTGATGACGTTTTCTTGTAAAATTGCAGAAATAGGCACTTTCCAAAATGTGGAGTATCCTCTGAATGAACCATGTAGAACCCCTTTAATCAGGGTTAAAGCTAATTATTCATATGGGAAATGGTCATTTTGATTGAAGACATAATCCTAACTCACTGTTCCTTTCTTTTTTCTATGTATCTTTTTGTTGATTTAACATCTGGTCCTTTTTGGTCAAAGTAGGAAAGCCCCATTGGTAGCTGGAACCAGCTCATGTATGGCCTTTCTGATTTCATAATGATTGTTTATACACTTGAAGTCTATCCAGTATCCGTTTTAGTTAGTTTTAGCACTGGCTCAGTTTTTACCCTGAATTCTCTTCATCAAAACCATACAAATAAAAACTATAATTCTCAAGTCTCCAGTGACTGCAGCTGCATATCAACCCTCGGGGTCACTCGTCGTCTTTTTGATTCGGGGCTTTTAGGAACCGTCTCAAGGGTTCTTGTCGGTCTCCACCCCCTTGGTGCTGACATAGCAGTTGGCATTGTGTACAAAAGCAGTTTTTATGATGCGGCCTTATCAGCCAGCAGATTCTATTTGTGATGCATGCTTCTGCTGTTGTGGTTGGTAAGCCGTGTACATGTATGGGGAAACGCTGGCTATGGGGGTAATTCACCACAACGCGCATACCATACCGTCACGTGCAGAAGGATGGATATACATGGGATAAGCGTAACTAGGACGTCCCCTTCTCCAGTCTGTCTCCCCCCCTCTGTCTGACATACAGCCTGTCTGTAGACGAGAAAACAATGTTAATTCTCGCTCCAGAAGGGAGTTCCCAGGCTGTTTATTTGGACGTTTCGAGCCCAATAAAGCTGTTGTGTGCTGCTCATTTGCAAACACACACACACACACACACACACACACACACACACACACACACACACACACACACACACACACACACACACACACACACACACACACACACGCACACACACGCACACACACGCGCACACACACGCACACACACGCACACACACACACACTAGCTGCTCAGCGTGGAAGGTTTCTGGTTCCCTCGGTAACCTGTCCATGAAGTACACATTGTACCCACTGGTTTCCACGGATACCCAGACCATAATATGTCAGGTAGTGAAAGTGCAGAAGAAGGGATGCGACCACGCTGAGCAGCAGGTCGACTGCTAAGCGGACTGTTCACCAGAAAAAACAAGAAGGGAAATGGAGATGGCAGCATGAAGGATTTGTTATCCTTAAATATTGATATTGATTTAGAATGTGGATATTGTAATATTGCATTAGTGTTGTCTTTTCCTGGTTTTAAACGCTAAGTTGTAGTGAAGTGTTATTTTTTGAATGAACCAGACTGTTGGAGACGTTTCATTATCTGTCTTTAGTCATAATATCCACATTACTGATAATTAGAAATCTCATTGTGCCAATATTTTGTGAAAGCAATAGTCAAACCCTACGTTATTTTCCATTATTTTCCTATACATCATTTCCGACTGTACCTTGAATAAAGAAAGTAGTACTTTAGTAGCACTTAAATTGCACTTACCATTAGCACTTTGTAGTTTGGCCTACTTGAAGAAATTGTACTTTCTTGATTCTTGTTGTTCTGAGTTTGTACTTGTGGTTGAATGCTCTTATTGTACGTCACTTTGGATAAAAGCGTCAGCTAAATGACATGTAAGATCAATATCCAGGTATTTGGGACATTTGATTTGAAAAGTAGCAGCACGCTAGCTATGTGATGCTGTCATGTCACTGACCGTGGTTACATGCATTTGAATTACTGGCTTAATCGGACTGAAATAGAATTATCCCTTTCATGTAAACACCTTTGTTCGAATAATTGCGGTCCGACTACGATCCAATTAACACCCCTGGATAGCTCGATCCGACTCGGTTGATAATTCGGACATCGCGGCTTGTAAACGGTGAATTGTTTTAGGAACGGGACAAGGCGTCTTTGCGCATGCTTGAGATCCCGCTGCCCTCCCCCCTCCCTC
Organism: Clinocottus analis; assembly: GCF_023055335.1. Lineage (NCBI taxonomy): Eukaryota > Metazoa > Chordata > Actinopteri > Perciformes > Cottidae > Clinocottus > Clinocottus analis. The sequence goes on along the minus strand of NW_027175965.1, from coordinate 318,274 downwards.
CCAGGTCGTGACCCGGAAGTCGAAAGAGAAACAAACTGCTTACCGTAAAAGTCGGGTTACAAGCCGATACTCCCTTCGGTGCGTGTCCCCGCTAGCTCCCTGCTGATCTCGTTAGTAAAAATAAAGTATTTTGACCAATTATTGTGTTTCAGGCAAAATGAAAAAGGAGAGCCAGAGAACGTGAACAAAGTGATTTGTAAGCGGTGTATTAACAAGTCAGGTCTAAAGATGGAAACCCCAACTGGCCACTCAAAAGAAATCGCGCTATCCGCCCAATGTTGGCAAGACTGCAAGGGCAGTTACTGCCTGTTGATTTATTAGATTTCAGCAGGCCCTAGTGTAAATGGCACTTTTTGACTATACGTTGAGTCCGCTTAGGTGTATGGCACTATATATGCCCAGTCCATGTCAATTTTGTGCTTCTCTCTTAATCATTTTTTTGTTTTCTGTCAATGCAAGATGGTCAGCAGGATGATTTTAAATTGGGGCCATCCCTCCCAGGTACATTCCACAACTTAAGCTGGTGGAAAACCAAAAGAACGCGTTGAGTAGAGTCGCGCCATGAAAAATGTGGCACATGTAGTTCAGCTGATGACTGCAGCAGCGGTTAGTTGTACTACACCAATGTTCTGCCTGCTTATCGTATATTAGTCATATGATATGGAGCTAATGGTTAACCCTCAGGATACACATTAACAGCCAAGTACACTGTGCCCGCCAGTTTGTGGTGTTCTTTCGCTTTTAAACATGCATACAACAGAGGAAAAAAAAAATGCAATCCTGCGTGTAGACGGCAGAAGAGACAGTCAGCATGTCACATGATGAGGGCGGTCATGTTCAGCTACTCCCAGCAGGAAGTAAAAGGGCACTTCTGTGAATCTGCATGCTTATTTATACCGTGGTAAAGGCTGGTCTGAGGAGATGTTTCCAATGAATGCATGCAGTTTTTGAGCTAATGCAAGCTATTAAATAGGAATTTCCCGCTGGCTATAAGGGGACATTGTGGGGAATATTCCATCCATTTCCCTGGGGATAAAGAGACTATTTAGATGTTTTTCTTTGCAATACACAGACAGTTTTAAAAATAGTTTCATATGGAATATAGTCATTTTGAACCTGTCGTCTATTGAAAACCTGCTTTGTAAAGTCTATTTATTAAAATGTCCAATGAATAGTTTGAAGATTGATTCCCCTGTCACATAAGTTCAGAAGCAGCTACTCTGCATCAGTCCAAAAGATGACAGAAACAGCCTGACCTCTAAAGCTCACTAATGAACGCATCATATCTATTTTGTTTAATACGCACAACTGGTCATTTTTACAGTTTTTGTATATGGCCGTTTCCCCCTGTTTCCAGTCTTCATCCTGAGCTAAAAGACTGCTGGCTGACCTTTTATATTTATTGGACAGAAGTCTTATCTAACCCTTTGCCAGAAAGGAAATACGCATGTTTCCCAAAATGTCAAACTGTTCCTTTTAACCAGCACATCTCAACCTTGTGTATAAAGAAGTAGTATGATTTATCTGGAGTACACCCAGCGCCTATCAGAATATAGATTAATTAGTTTTGCCTTACCCGTGCTGTTGATGGTTAGTAACAAATAAGGATGCAAGGACAGGATCATTTTGCCGCATAAATTATAGTTTGGGATTTGGCAGTGCTGAGTGGACTAAAACTGACGTGATGTGTTCACTGCCTAAAAATAGTGCCAGCTGTCAGCACCCAAACCCAGTGTCATAGCCTACAGTCCACCACACTAACCAGCAAGAACACAGAGGAAGAGGTGTCAGGGTACACACACACACACACACACACACACACACACACACACACACACACACACACACACACACACACACACACACACACACACACACACACACACACAGCCTCATGCCAAACCCTGGCTCTGATTAGTGCACTTGAGTCAGCGCGGTAAGATAAATCAAGGATCCTGTGGCTTTCTCTCTGAGATGAATGAGCTGTTTGTGTGTGTGTGTTTGTGTGTGTGCACACAAGCATGCACATATGGTCTGATGACACAGCTCAATGGATTGTTGAACAGATACAGTGATAATCACATCCTGCTCTTTCATATTGGACACACTCACAGGAAACGCTGTGGTTAATACTGTGGACAACTACTGAAACGGATTGCGCTGAAATTAGCCGTGTGTGTGTGTGTGTGTCTGTGTGTCTGTCTGTAGCCATCCAGTCAATGCTCCATCCCGGTGGCGGCGTTTTCGTCTCTTGACCACTAATTAGTTCTGATTTAAGAGCCCTTTTTATTTTAATCAAGTCGCTTTTAAGAAATGAGACGTGAAAGTAAGTAGGTTACAGCCTTTTTATTTGTGAATGAGTTGGAGGGAGACTGGCTGTTGTTGACACGGGTGCTGTTGCTATTATTTGTTTGAAGTTTTACAACAAAGTCTCCAAACTGTAAAACTCTCAAAAAGCAGAGGCTCGGAGTGAGTCACTATCACCCTTTACAACTTAAACTAGACCACTGTAGCACAGTACATACGGTAAGCTTTTCTTGAGTTATTTGTATTATAATGACGTTAGTACAGAGACTGCCTCTGTGTGTGTGTGTGTGCGTGTGTGTGTGTGTGTGTGTAACACTGTGGGAACAGCAGCGTTACATCAACTCAATGTATTTCCATAGCTCAATATCATAAGTCACAGGTTTTCCTCAGTGCTTGCATCCTGTAAATCGTACACAACCTCTCAGGAGAAGACGTCTACGGGTCAATAGACACCAGCCAGCCCAGCACATGCAATATGACTCTGACATCATCCCAAAAACATGAAATAATCCTCGTTAAATGAACAGGGTTTCCTCTGTTTGATCTTTTTTGAGAGAGAGAGAGAGAGAGAGAGAGAGAGAGAGAGAGAGAGAGAGAGAGAGAGAGAGAGAGAGAGAGAGAGAGAGAGAGAGAGAGAGAGAGAGAGAGAGAGAGAGAGAGAGAGAGAGAGAGAGAGAGAGAGAGAGAGAGAGAGAGAGAGAGAGAGAGAGAGAGAGAGAGAGAGAGTTAACGCCTAACCCCACCGTGCCAACCGTTCACGTTTAGCTGACATGAGGAGACGTGTTGTGTTTAAACGGTCATGAAGCATGTGTCTGTAACATGGTTCCGTATTAAAAAGTGAGTTGTATGCAGTGCTTGTTTGGACAGGACGTATCTGTATTAGAGTGATTTCTATCTGTTCACGTCTGCCTCTTTCTTGCTTGCCGAACCAGTCCATCAAGGTGTGTGTTAGTGAAGCAGAGCAAGACAATAGATGGGATCGGGTTGCTATGAAACCTGACTTGCTAGCCACAGGAGGTAGGTGTGTGTGTGTGTGTGTGTGTGTGTGTGTGTGTGTGTGTGTGTGTTTTCAACAGACAGCGAGTAAATACAATATAGTGGGAATGGCCTCAACCCAAACCCTTGGTTTTGGAAATGTCTGTCAATGGATTAGGATTGCCTCACCAGTTATTTATGCTGTCCGCAAATCCGTGAAAGACTTAACGTGATATCCGTACATAATTGCCATGACGAAAGGCCACGATGTCTTCAGCGTTGGTAAATGTTGCCTCATGGGCCTGACGCAATGCAATTCATCTCCATTTGAACAGGTGTGATGCTCGATAGAGTCTTAATGATGCACGTTAGCATGCATTTCTTTCTTTTTCGTTTGCAAAAAAACAAATTCCAGTAGACAGATGTTGTACTGGTGGACTAATGAGGAAGCTGTGCACTGCCGAGCAACTTTACGTGTCAAGTGCACTTTACAGGCAATTTTCTTTTTGCATTCTGCCAATTTCAAAGCAGGTATCTAGACACAAGTATACTTATGTATTTCCTAATAGTTTGAATTGTGTCTTTTCCTCTATATGACCTTATGGTCATAGAAAACATAGGAAAAGGATAACATTTTGTGATTTGGAGGGTTTACAATATTTTGTAACAATGAATTTGAGTTCTCTCTGTCTAAAATTGGCAGAAAAACAGCTCTCGCATGTTTTCTAAAATAAGTCTGTTCAGCGAAAAGCTCGGACCTCATTGGGAATGTCACAGTTTCCAGCACCGTGTCCACACTTTCCTGTATTTCTGTGCTCTTTAATCAACTTCCCTGCTAGCATGACATCTTAGAAATCCAAGCAAAAAAAGAGGGTGGATTGAAGCTGAAGCAAAATGACTGTTCATTATTAAGCATTGTTGTCTTTGAACATTATGAAGCACATTGGCCACAATATGAACAAAATGCTGATATTCTGTTTGTATGAAAGAAAGACACAGAGAGAGGCTGTATGCATGTCTCTGCTGCAGAAACAGAGTGTTTATTGTGGGAAAGGAGGTCAAGTGATGGAGTCAGTGTCATCCATGTTTATTATCAACACATCTCTCTCTTTCATGACATTTTTCACCTCCCTTTGCCTGTACGCCGAGCCCCGTGGAGCAACGCTGTGGTTTTATTGACTAAATATCAGTGTCTGGGTGGAGCAACGCCGCTAGGCAATGTTTGCTGGATGACTTGCGGAGATAATGGGCCCACTGTTGTGCTTATTTAGTGCAACAGGGTTCCCCTGTGGCAGGGTCGGGTTCACGTTTGACTGACCCGTCTCTCACTCGGGACACGGGCGCCTCCTGATGGGTTTTGTCTGTCTCCATTCAAAGCGACAGCAAATGGACCCGCAGCCAGAAATAGGTTTGTGAAAAACTTGTTTCACATATCAGTTTAAACTGTGATCAGTCAGAGAAAAATGCTGAGATTGTTTTCTTTCTCAGTTAATGGTTTGGTCTGCAAATTGTCGATAAACAGTATAATATTAAATGCCTGTCACAATGTCCTGAAGCTGAAGGTTGTGTCTTCAAATAGCTTATGTTTAACTAACAGGCTGAAAACCAAAGATTTACATTTTTTTGTCATTATAAAGTCAGACAAAAGAGACACAGACTAGAAATGAAGAACCTGGAAGTAGAACATGTTTTCCTTTTTGCTTTTTTTAATAACTATGAATCAGATACTGTGCTATTAAGCTGTTCTATAACAATCAACTAAATACAAACAAATTAATTAGTTGACCATTAAATTATTATAGCTCTGGGCCAACGTGACATACATGTTTCCTTTTATAAAGATATAGACCTCCTCTGCATGGTCCCTTCTGTTTTAGTCCGGTCACTGAAGGGAAAACATGGAGGGAACCGCTGTTGAGCCAACATCTGGTTTCAGTGTTGAAAAGTCTGTTTTTAAGGTATTTATTAGCAGTTGCGATGCTTTTCCCTTCTGTGCGCCTTTTGGGTTTGAGGAAAGTCTTTCTTAATGCCCCCCCATCCAGGAGTTGTGTTTGCTTCAGAATCAGAAACTGTTTATTGCCAGGAATGTTTTTTACAAATGAGGAATTTACCGGAAGGTGCAACATTAGACATAAAGCGCCAGACAAGACAAACAACAATCAACAGTCAATGACAACACAGTGCAATATTAAATAAAGTATGAGGAAAAGATAGTGCTCAGACAACTAATAGCGTTAGAGTGTTAAAGTGTATGTTTAACTGACATGTGTAATTAAGTTAAAGTGATGTGTGTGTTTAAATCAATAAATGTAAGGTGTGAAGGGATGTGCAGGAGAGTGACTGCTAAGAGGAACACAATGAGTGTCGGGCTCCTGTTTGACTCATCCAGCCACTTGAGAAACTGAAAGCACTCGTTCACGACAGGTTTCAGGAATACAAGACAGTTTGAATTTCTTGGCTTTGGCAATCGTTCCAGTGAAAACGCAAATCTGACCGTGACCTGGATTTCGTCTTTTAACATCTGCACAGCTGTTAGTGAGGTGTAGATCACAGGGATAACCCTCCATCTCAACGATACACAGACTGGGACCAACAAAGGCTCCAGCTCTTGCATAAGAGCAAGAAAACACTCATTTATTCACCTCAGATGAGCCGCCTGAACTGATGTGTAAACAAGTGTGTCTCCCGATTTTGGACAATGGGCGCTTCAGCTCACAGGAAACCCTTTTGACTCCATCGGGATGCCTGTAGAACCAAAACAAGTGTGGCCTAGTTTTAATGCACCGATCAATGTGAACGGAGCCGAGCACGGAGTCACCGAGTGTCTGCAGGAGTGACGCTGCCTGGCATCCAGGAGACTTGCTCTCTAAATGATTATAATAACGACAATTTAAGAACAACAAACACTATGAATCACAAATTCCCTCTCCGGCTTGTACCGACAATTGTAGTGTGTGTGTGTGTGTGTGTGTGCAGATAAAAGAGTGTAAACAGTTCTTTTCAAACTGAAGTAATTAAAATACCATCACGGCTACAAAGACGGGTCATGTTAAGTGCCAATTTGCAACATTTGATAGTTGCAGATAGGCTGTCAGCACTTTTCAAAGCATCATGAGACAATTAAGAAAGCTTCTAATAAAGAAAATACTCTGTGACTGGACTGCAGGGAGGGCTACACAATTAATCCAAATTTATATTGAAATTGGAATAAATTTCATTTTTTAACCGCAGGAGCAGATTTATGAAAGGTAAATTGTGTGAAAATACTTTTTCCCCCCCCCATTATATATTACCATGCTGCAGATATGTCCTAGCCTACAGGATCAAGATTCTACAGACTTGATTGGTACAGATACCCGCAAATATTGTACTATCATAATTATATCAGGTTTTTCTTTGAAGAAGTGATGTAAGGATTGTAAGGATGGTAATTATTTTTCTAAATTGTTCAGCCCTAATTGCAGGTTCAACATGGCCAAACTAAAAAACAAACATTGTGAAAGTTATTTCTCTTGTTAAACACATTTTACAGCAGCGACAAACCTTTTAGGTGGTCAGATCCTCTGCAAGCTCAACACTTCTTCCTGGAGCTCTTCACAGTAAAAGCCTTCCAGCTAATAAAACGGTTCATGGCTTTCATTGTGAACTAGCCACATGAAATGTAGAGGGAGGTCTGAAGCTATATTTGTAGCATTTCAACTGCTGTTTTGTTGCTTTTTGAACTGCAGTGAAGGAAGGAAGGACAGAGAGAGCTGCCAGTGCCGATACAGTTTAAGCTTTCATCAAACCTCCAACACACACATTGAGCCTCTAGATAGAAAGTGGAAAGACTTGTGTCTACTTGTTCAACACTGTTAAAAGTGTTCTGGGCAATAAGTAACCTTCAGGCTAAAGCCGGCGAACCTCCAGCACAGAGTTTGTAAAGCCGGTCAAGCGGGCAGCGAGGGAGGCCGCTGCTCCTGTCTGTTTGCCCTTAGATGGAAGTTGGAGACTTTTGAGCACAACAACTTTTTTGCAACAAATCCAAGTCTATTTAAATCCAGATGATCTCAGCGATGAAACAGCAAAACATGCGCGTGTGTCTGTATTATATATATATGGATGGATGGATACATATACATACATACATACATACATACATACATACATACATACATACATACATACATACATACATACATACATACATACATACGTACATACGTACATATACACACAAAACTCAGACATCCAGGTGATGGGTAAGGGTCTGACACTAAATATATTTATATTCCGAGCATAAAGCTCACTTGAAATGCCACTCTGTGTCCGTAATACACACAGAGGGATAAACTCTGGGTGCTGACCTCCTGGTGCTTTGACCTCTACTCACACTTCAACATTTTAATGCTATTACGTATATTAGGTACATGTAGTGCAGTGTATATAATTGCCACAAATGTTTATAGTTTGATAATGAGGTAAAAAAACAATGGAAATATACATACATGCACGCATACTCTATGCATGCATTACAGTATGCTTTATTTATTGAACTCATGAACAATTTCTTAATTAATAGGGCTGTTTTATTCATATAACTCTCTTCCGCTTAATATCAGCAAACCTGAACAAAACATATCAACTGCTTTAGCTTGAAATTCCTGTCCTGCATTGATGTAACAAGGCAGTGTATACTAATAACACTACAAATAACATTGTCAGTTTGAGTTTATAGTTTGTGATCTATTCAAATCCGGTTACTTAAAGCTTGTGATACTTTAAAGTTGTTATGCAGACGCAGACATAAAAGTAATGTTTATCACACACAGATGCCGGTCCGTTCTCCCATCCAATTTTCTTCCTACTTTCCTTTTGTTTTTCTTACCTCCCCTTTTGAAATACCTAACGCTCTCTGCTCCTCCCTCGACCCCCCAGCTCATTCCTGGAATGCCCTTCTTTTTGTTTTTCTGGATTGTTTTCGAGGATGAGGAACATTTAGACACAGTAAATGTAAACACACACACACACACACACACACACACACACACATACACATACACATACACATACACACACACACACACAGTTCAGACGGAGCCCGGGGGTCGCCAGTGATGCCAGTGTTTCAGACAAGTTGACATTTCCCACCCGTCTCTGCCGCTGTGTGTGTGTGTGCGTGTGTGTGTGCGTGTGTGTGTGTGTTTGTGTGTGTGTGTGTGCGCGTCTGCTCTGGAATGCCACAGCGTGTAATTAGTCTTTTGTCCTAGCAGCATTTTCTATGCTAATTAACCTGCCTTCCACTATGGAATGCACACCGGCCGGCCCTCTGATTGGCTGGACAGGGCCCGTCGAGCCTCCTGATTGGTTAATCAAGGTTTACATGGACTGTGTGGGATCTACACACAAGGGGCGTCTTGAGCTCCTCGTCTGGAAACTAAATGACTAATTTATTCTTCCACCCTGAGATCGAAGCTCATTAAGGCAGAGCAGGGGCTTTGTCGGTGAGAAACGCAGGAGAAGTAGAACTGTGACCCAATTTTGTTGAGTTAATCTGGGAAGGAAACAAAAATGATTATCCACCAACCATCATGGCTTGTGTGCAATTAGGACATAACTCAAACTATTTTTGGTATGGACTATGAAGTCCTTAAACGTATTTATTTATTCTGAGTCCACGATATCAGCAGGACATAATGATCACAATGAAAAACATTTCAGTGATAAATCAATATGCACTGTACAATGTTAAATAATTGCGGTCTTTCTGTGACTTGTTGTACTTGAAATGCTTCAATGTAAATGACGAGAAATTTTTCTTTAGCTGCTATTTATTCGTCTTTTTTTCTTACATTTGTTGTTCTGATTCACAGCCAGGAATGTTAAGGTTTAAGCTCTTTATTAAGTAAAAACAAGCCCCAGTTTGGAATGAATGACTACAACATGTTATACAATTATGTGCAAGAAACACAAGTTAAAATCTACATAAAATAAACGAAAAATGTGTTTATCTTGCAAAAACTAGATTTACGAAAAATATCAGCATCAGGTTTATATAAGGCCCAAATTTACATTCAGGACCAAAGGCAAGGCCACATGACGCGTTGAGGAGGAAACTAATTAGCACTACTGTAGCAAGGCGATGGTAATATATTGGACAGCTACCATGAGCACGTTGGCAGTGGCACCTGCTGTTTTCTTTTGATAACATACAAGAGTCAACAGCCTGAATAGCCAGAGACAATAAGACGCCGGTGCGATCGTTCCTGTTCACTGCAGCAGCAGCAGCAGCAGCAGCAGCAGCAGCAGCAGCAGCGTGGGTTGCTGAGTGCAGCCCAGCTTCTAAATCCCAAATGCAGCCGGCTGAGCGGAAACCATCCTCCTCATTTTCATCCCCTTACTTCTTCTCCCATCGAGCACCAAGATGTTGTCATTTCCCCGGTGAGCCGGTCTGCGCTCAGCCTGCCACAAACTCCAAGGATGAGCTCATCCCCCATTACTTATTCATGGACCCCCGTCACACGGGCTGACGCAACCACACAGACGCACTGGCTCAAAGGAGGCGGACGGGCGTGTAACAGACTGGTCGGCAGCCGGGCTGGCAGCGGGCAGACGATAACGACGGAACAGAAAACAGACCATCCTGCTGTGTTTCAGTGCAACACCACTGCTTCCTTTGTCCCCGTTTTACATCGCGGCTGCTTTCCGGATAAGTCTTTGTGATTGAGCTAGAAAATAGGCTTGTAATTGGCATCTTTTTGTACTTCTTTTTCACTGATGAAAATGGCTTTCGGCCTCTCAGAGACCAGTGGCTGCTGTTTACTCCGCCAGTCCATGTTTCACCCCGTTACTGGTTTGTTTGAACATGCTGGGGTCCTTTTGTTGGTCTCTGTGGTTATTTTGTCAGCCTATTTTGGTTTGTTTTTAGTGCAATGTCTTGTTTTAGATTGCAGGCGTTCTCTTGTTAAGTCAAATGTTCTCCTCCAGATCCCAGTGGAAATAAGACCCCGAGTTACAAGCTTCATTTAATCACCTCGGAAGGACCTCAATGCACAGTGGCTGAAACAAACACAGGAAAATATCAGACAGATATTTAAAATGAATTGCAAATGTGTTTCTCGCCATTCATTCAGCCCGACGTTGAGCTCTTAGAGGCAGTTTCTTGTTGGAATAAGACCAGCTGTTGTGTTTTATTGTGCACTGACCCATCAGACTGATGTTTCTGTCCTGGCGATTTGTCTTTTTACAGAATTGACATATAAGCGGTGTTTTCTCATGCCTTCCATACCGACAATAGCTGTGGCTGGAGGCATTATGCAGCGTTCCGCTCCATTCTCCTGAACACAATATCTCAGAAACACCTTGAGTGAACGTTTCAAATTCGGCACAGAACGTCCGCTAGTACTTACAGTCGAGAACTGATTTGATTTTGGGTGAAAATTAAGGTTTTGACCCAGACAAAATACATTGCTACTCTTTGCAAACGGGTTGTTTTTCCTCGACACACTATGGCTGCTTATAAGCCTCCGTGCTGTCTTTTGTAATTGAAGAAGATGATAACTTCACAATCGAGGAGGTCAGCTGTCTCATATTCCCCTTGGTGATCCCGATCCGTGCGTGTGCGTGTGCGTGTGTGTGTGTGTGTGTGTGTGTGGGGCGGGGGTGGAGGTGGGGTTGGGGACACACACACACACACAAACAGAGAGGCACACAGAGTGGTAGCCAGGGCAGCTCACTTGGATGTATTCAAGGGCGATGGCTTACCTCCATCTTTCGATTAGTTCTCTGTTAACCGAGAAGTTTCTGTATTTGAGTTTCCATAGAGCCACTTGTGTACCGTATGTGTGTCACAATGCCAACTCAGATTTAGATTATAAAAGCTGCAAATGGACACCGTCTTCATGACTCTCACTGGTTGTGTCCAAATACACTCGGACATGTAACTACCGATGTTTCACTGCCAGAGAGCAATGCGTTGATGCTTTTGGCAAATTCAATCATCTAAAACTATCAAACTATGCACGTTTATTGTCAAATGAATGATTTCACATCGATTTAGTTCTTGCGTTAAAAAGGTTGCTGTGCGTTTGTGTGTTCGTGTGTGTTGTAAGGGATTTTCCAGTTCATCTATCCTGAAAACACACACTGCAACTGCATTGTGCTGGGATCTTATGTCACATGTCATCACTAGAATGATATTAAGAGTTGACATAAGAATTACTTGAAGATGGCGTCTGTTCTCGTTCTCATAGTGTGTGTGTGTGTGTGTGTGTGTGTGTGTGTGTGTGTGTGTGTGTGAGATGTACACAGGGCAGAAATGAACCACTCATAAAGCTGAGTCATTGTCAGGAGGACATGTTTCGTTTCATTTGTTTGAATAACAACAGGCTTACATTCAGACAGACTTCTGAGTCATGTTTAAATGTTAACCTCTCGTCAGAAAGATAGTTTTCCATTTTTACTTCTCATTCATTCATTTCTCTGCTGAATCCTTTCAAATGTGTCTTTCATGTTAACAATGAGTTTAAAAAAGTGTTTTAATTGTTTTGCCAATCCAGAGGCATTAATCCCAATCTCTCTTTCTTTCTCTGTCTCATCTTTCCATCTCTGCCCTCCATGTTATTCCCTCTCTCTCTCTTCTTCAGGACCAGTTTGATAATCTGGACAAACACACTCAATGGGGGATCGACTTTCTTGAGCGCTACGCAAAGTTCGTCAAGGAGAGACTGGACATCGAGCAAAACTACGCCAAGCAGTTACGGTACATAAACACACACAACACACACACACAGACGCACAGACACACACACACACACATTTATACATGCTCATATGGGCAGCTGACGTACACAGCAGGGCTTTCATAGCACCTCTGAAGACACTCAATCCTCTTTTTCTTTCACCGACAAAAACAGGAAGCTTTTTGGACTCAAGGATGTCTGGATGAAGCCTTTCTTTCCTTTGTTCAAGTCATTTCACACCAACTTTCTCCCAGTCCTGAGTCCTTAACTGATATTTAATTTTTCTGCATAACACATCACAGACATTTTAGTTATTGAACCAAGTGAAATGACAGAATTCTTTAAATAAATCTTATTTATCTTTTCATACAGTGCCTGTGAAAGACTGATGCCAGGATGAGACTTAACAATATTTTAGGTGATCATACAGCCAAAAATGCTTGACATGGCAGACTACATGTGACATGCTCTTCATTCCATCTCATCGCCTACTTTACAGAATACAGGCCACTCCTTTTTGCTTCAGGCATCTGTCGTCTGCTCTGAGAAAGGGTTTGACTTTTTTTAGGGCAGCCTGTCTTCATTTCAAGCATGCACATATTGCTGAAGTTCAAACGCATGCTGGACAGCATCTGCACTTGGTTGTGTAAAGCATTGAACATGTTGACATAAAGGCAATCACGTTGTGAGTAAATATTTCATTTACTGGTTATGAATCCCAACGTTGCAACACAATAACCCTCATTAAAAACCAGTAGATTCCCAGTGGTTGATTTCAAAGATGGGAAATCCCTTCAGATTATGGCACGCACACACGCACACACACACACTCTTATGCTTCTGCAAGTCTGAAGAATGATCAAAGATGGAGCTGTGTGTTGATGTTCTTACAGTACATGCAGTTCAGACAAGGAATTCTGCAGGAAGGCTCCTTTTTTGTTGTTGAAAATACGCCCTCCCCCTTCACACACACACACACACACACACACACACACACACACACACACACACACACACACACACACACACACACACACACACACACACAAGCCTCTGCTCTCTAGTTAAATCATTAACTCCCTGCTGTACTGTAGTCTGTATTGTCAGAGCCTGAGGAAATGGACAGACAGAAGCTTTGATGTTTAAATCTTTGATTCATCTTTAATAAAACACTGAGATCTTGTGTGTCTGTGCGTCTGTGTGTCTGAGTGCCTAAGTGCCTGACTTACTACCAGGCTTAAAATATCAGACAGTATTTTTAACCTCTGTCTGCTTCTCTCTCTCCTAATCAGGAACTTGGTGAAGAAATACTGTCCAAAGCGCTCTAAAGATGAGGAGCCCAGGTGAGCAAAATTGGATGATTGTTTCTCTTTTCCAGTTGTTCTGCTTTTATTTACTTTGTGGAAGCGCTTTCAGTTCATTGTTGGTCTGACTGCAAATTCACAAACGATTTAATTGGTCATTTGACACTAGTGCTCTACACAATAAAAGTTAGTACGCCCAGTTCACCCTCACTGAAACAGGTGTGCCACGTGGCTGTTGGCAACCACTCGTTCACACTTGATGCATCATGCTAAAAGGTGTTGCACACTCAAATGTTTCCCCTAAGTACAGGATGTTTCTTAGCATATTACAACAACATTGTAAAGATATCTCGTGGGCCACAGGAAGTAAAACGACTGGGGTTTACACTGAATGGAATGAATCTCTGTTTGTAGATATTTATTTGAAGTCCCAATCATCACTGATTCCACACAGACATGTAAGGTCTATCTATACAAATGTCTACTCATTTCTGAAACATACTTCTGACAATCTCACTGTTGACCCGGGAGAAAGAAGTCAAAGAGAAATTTTAGGAAAAGAAGATGTTAAATTGGAAGGTTTGCACTTAGTGCAGTCACTAATATGATGCAGGGCAGTCATGCAATAATATACAATATTGCACTACACATCATTAATCCACATATTGCAGTGTAGATATTAGTGCATCAGTGTAGTTATTAGTACATTAGTGTAGATATTAGTGTATCAGTGTAGTTATTAGTACATCAGTGTAGATATTAGTGCATCAGGGTAGATATTAGAGGATCATTGTATATATTAGTGTAGAAATTAGTGCATCAGGGTAGTTATTACTCCATCAGTGTCAATATTAGTGTATATATTAGTGCATCAGTTTATATATTAGTGTATATATTAGTGCATCAGTGTAGATATTAGTGCATCAGTTTATATATTAGTGTATATATTAGTGCATCAGTGTATATATTAGTGCATCAGTTTATATATTAGTGTATATATTAATGCATCAGTGGAGATATTAGTGCATCAGTTCGGCTCCTGTTGAATCTCTTAATGAACTCTCTATGACCGCAAATGCATGTGGGAGCCGGCCAGAAAGCAAGCGTGTGTTCGGCGCCCCTTGATAATCACATGTTCACATGCGTGTCTTGTGTTGCAGGTTCACATCCTGTCTGTCCTTCTACTCAGTCCTGAATGAGCTCAACGACTATGCGGGCCAGAGGGAGGTGGTGGCGGAGGAGATGGCTCACAAGGTGTACGGAGAGCTGATGAGGTACAGCCAAGACCTCAAAGCCGAGAGGAAGCACGTGAGTACACGGCCGGGTTTCATGCTCCACTGCCCTCTGGGTAATATCGAATACGAGCGACACATTTCACAGAGCGTCTATTGATAATTCAGACAGACGCTCTGGGAAGCCCTGTTGCTTCCTGTCCTGAAACGGATGTTGCCGTTTGCCCTTTGTATCCTGTGTGTCGCCTCGTGTGCCTTTTTTTATTTTCAGTTTGGCTTCACTCAAGAGGATAAATATTGTTGGATGTGATGTCAACCATCTGTTTTTTTACTTCCACCATCTGCTGATGCCATGAGCTCTGAACATCTGAGATCAATGGGCTTTAGAAGAACAGCGCCCTCTTCTTGTCAAGCATCTAATATCACATTATAAGACACAATGTGCAAGCTGTTGTTTTCAGTCCTACTTCTTTACATTTGTCTTAAAACTATAAAGACTGTGATTTTTCTTAATCACAGCAACAAACAAATACAAAATAAAGGTTAATTCTTGACCTTGAAATGGGATATGTTCAAAACAGCCAAATGAAGCTCTACTTAGCAGCCTTCTGTTTTTCATGTTCATAATGATGTAATGAGTAACTAGTTTTCAGTCCAGTTAAGTCTAAATTTGTCATTTTACTGCTTTAGTCACCAGACTCTTAAATCTGTGTCTGTGGCCTCAGCACTTCTCTTTCCAGTGGATTGTTATTGTGCAATTGTAAAAAAAGAAAAAGTCCAGTCATTTTGTGTACGTGTATATGAATGTGTTTTTATGTATACTATTCCTGTGTGTTTTTTGTGTGTAAATGTCTCTTGTTTGTATTTGTGTGTGTCTGTGTCATATATGAGCAGCATCTACAGGAGGGCAGGAAGGCCCAGCAGCATTTGGATCATTGCTGGAAACAGATGGACAACGTAAGTGAAGAGGAAGGGAGGAGGAGATGGATGGATGGAGAGAAAAAATGTTTAGATATGTGTAGATATTCTCTTTTTTTAGGGACAGCCAGCTGTACTCGTCTTCTACTTGTTTGCACAAAAAATGCAAGAAATGCTAACAAAAGTAACTGTAGGACAAATGAGGATCCAACCCCTAACCCCCCATAAGTCCACTCATGCTTTTATTTCATGTCGAGACAAATTTGACATTTCTCACACTTAGATATGCTTTTTAGCACAATTTGTTCCTCTCTACTGTTGGGTTCAAATTAATACCAAGTTTAGTACGATAAATGGACCGTTTCTTCTTCTTTCTTGGCCAATTTCCCAGTCAGTGGGGACCAGAGACAGGAATCGGACACACACACACACACACACACACACACACACAGACGCTAGTGTGTACACCAGCCTCTCCCAAATCAATACCAAGCCAAGGCACATGTGCCACATGTTGCCCTCTACAATCTTCTTCTATTTGGCTCCAAAAATCCTCCAGAGAGAGAGATTCCGTTTGTTCACTTCTGAGGTCACATAATTGCAATTGCTGAGTTATTTTAAAACAATCCACTCATTAGACCACATGTAATTAACCACTGCAATTCCATAAGAGCTGAAAAGCAAATTGCTGCTTGTTTAATTTAAATTGTAATAGTACATGCCCAGTTAAATTGTTTGGCCTGTAGCCCATTAGAATGACTTTGTTCTGGCACATGTGATGGAGAGTGTTTCATTGTGTGGTCTGCATGACTTTAATAGTGACTACTTGGTGACTGGACTGTAATGTCTCAGCTATTCACTGTGTTTTCTCCACTACTAATGTGACCCAGATGGGCTGGCAGGAAGTAAACTATCTCTCTTTTCCTTATTCATCCCCCTCCCTTTCTCCCACTTTGTCTTTTTTTTCAAACTTTTCATTCACAAGAAAGAGAGAGTGATTATAACAAAGAGGTTATGCAGTGGAATCTTTGCGTTTCCTGATTATGTTTATTAACATTGTGCCATATTTGTTTTTTTTGTCTTTGTGTCTTTCTTTCAGAGTAAAAGGAAGTTTGAGAGAGAGTGTAAGGAAGCAGAGAAATCTCAGATCAGCTACGATCGGTTAGATAATGACATCAACGCCACAAAGTCAGAGGTGGAGAAGGTAGGAAGTCATTAGTTTGTCTTTGAGCCGGCTTCCCTTTTCTTTTATTGCCAGTGAAAAGACCAGCATGTTTACTTTCAGTCTATAGTGGGCACATGGCTGAAACTATTGGATGAGCCGTGGCTATATTTTTTTACCAGGGATCAAACACAGTTCTTTCATCTTTTGACAGTAACATTTCAGCAATTAAATATTTTGTTTTCCTTAAAGTTAGTAGTGTATAATTGATGCCTATGAAATTACACTGTAGCTCCTTTTCCCCTCCACACTTACTGTATAATTAGACGAGGTGGATTAAGTTTAAGCTTTAAGGAAAATAAACCTTTCCAAATAGAGGGTAAAGCACTGCCCACTAAGCCTTGTTTTTAGATGAGGTACTGTCTAAAAACGGTTCTTAACTGAAGAATATGGAAACTAGAAGCGCACTCAGAGCACAGACCTGCGCTAAAGCCAAATGCCCTTTTTCGCAATGTTACCAAAAGTGAAAAAGGATATTTGTATTCGCACCGTGATCGGGATATGCTGCAAAATTGAACAAGTCCTTTCGTGGCCCACAATACACCCTTCCACTAAATTTCATGAAAATCGGGCCAGTAGTTTGTTTATAATGCTGCTGACAAATTGGATCAAACCGAATCAAAAACATGTCCTCACCGAAGATGTATTAGAAATACTCATTTTAAAGTGAGTAGTAGTTATAGGTTTGTAAATCTGTATTTTAGTCACAGTGTTCAGGGTCGTAGTAAAATCTTAAATCGTAAATCTGTGGCATTATATGTATGTGGGGTTTGTGCTTTTGGGCCCTGGTGATATCTATTAAACATGACAATACATCCTTCCAAAGGGCAAAATGCTAAACCCATTTTATTGGTACCACTGTGTTCAGAATGTCTCAGCGTACCGTCATTGATTTCCTAGTGTGGTGTGTTGTTGGGCAAACAAGATTGTTGAGGCTTCAGCTGACAGTCCTGTTGTTTGTGTTTGTGTCCTGGTTCAGGCCAAAGCCCAGTTTTACCTGCGCACTCACATGGCGGACGAGAGTAAGAACGAGTACGCCGCCCAGCTGCAGAACTTCAACGCAGAGCAGTGGAAGCATTTCAACAACGTCATACCACACACCTTCAAGGTAACGGCACACATGTAGCTCCACAGCCATGTTTGATGTGAGTTTATAGACTTGTGGGGATTGAAACTACAATATTAACCCAACACCCACCTACTGCTTACGCTGATTGGTTGTTTGCTGCCCAAAGGCTAGCAGAAGTGTCCGTATGAGAACTTTGTTCATCGTGTTGAGTCCAATTCCTTTTCCAGAATTTGCAGGATATGGACGATCGTCGAACAGTGAAGCTCGGAGAGACGTACCGGAGCTTTGCCGAGGCAGAGCGGAGAGTCATTCCTATCGTCTCCAAATGTCTAGAAGGAATGGTCTCTGCTGCCAAAGCTGTCGACATGCGAAGGGTATGTAGTAGAGTGCAGAGAGAAAACGATCACGGCCATCTTCAGAGATCTTTCCTTAAGGAATACACCGTTGCTTAACTTTGGGGAGGGATGGCGAGAGCGCCGGAACAGCGTATTCCTTCAGGAAAGTTCTCTAAAGGTTGTCATGACCGAAAGAGGAAAAGCTATTTGTACTTGCCCGATGTCTCTCCTCTTTGTCTCCCTCCACTCATCCGTCTCCACCGTCCCTTCTTCCCAGGATTCAGCCATTGTCGTGGAGTCGTTTAAGTCGGGCTTCGAACCTCCGGGCGACTTCCCCTTTGAGGACTTCAGTCAGAATCTGAGCCGAACAGGATCAGACGCGACAATCAGCAACACACCGAAAGGAGACCGGGACAGAGACCGAGACGGGGCCCCCGGGTCCCGAACCGACCCGAAGCACCCGATGAGCAGGCCCAAGAACAAGCTGTGGCTGTTTGGGAAGAAACCTAAGGTACGAGGATTGAACGGTGCTTGTCGTGTTTTTTGGGGTTGTGTAGTTGCATTTTTATTTTATGAAGTGCCAGGAAATAGAACTTGAAAGTCAACACCACAGCGTCGTCACCTAAACAACATGATGTCATGATGAGAAGAAGAAAGAATGATGAGGAATAACTGTGGTTGTCGGTGTGAATCAACCTTGTTTAGATCCCTTCATACTAGTCACAATATTTGCCATATTCCACAAGAAATACTTTTAGAAGCAAGTAGGAGTTGTTCTCTGGTGGCATCAGTTTTAAGTAACCTTTTTTTTAAACTGCAGATATGAGACCAACTGGAGAAACAAATCATTAGTTTTATGTTTGTATAAACAGCAACCTCTTCTGGAAAGCTATTAACAAACAAACATTAATAAGTAAATGTTTTACAAATTTTTAAGTGCTGATGTCACACGTTCTCATTACTTTTGGACAGCAGGCCTTTTTACAGCCAATATCATCAAAAAAATCTGCTCGAGATATAGAAGTCATGGTCTTTTTAATTTGACCAATTATGGTTTATGATTCACTGGATAGGAGTGTAATACGAGAACGCACCGTGTTCACTTCCTCACGGACTCGTTCTAGTCGATGCCAGAGTGAAAGTTCACGGCCCTGCAGCTGAATATCAGCTTCATGCTGCAGGTCACATGCTGAGCACTCGTGTTTTATTACTCTCTCCGCTCATCAGTTGTTCCTCACATCTCGTCTCGAGTTGAAGGTTTTTGTCACCTTTCAAGCTCAAATGTTTTCTCTGATACACGTCTTGGACCTTGCCCTTCTCCATAAAGACCATGCTGGTTAATCATTACCTCTGCTGTTGGTTTATGTTGGCCTCTCAGTATCAGTGTGAGGAATCGGGTGTGTGTTTGTGTATATTGAGGTTTTTAACAAGTAAAACCTTAAAAGCCCTTTTAAAATAAAATTGTGGCTTACAGTCTCAAGGTTTTTCTCTGCCACATTAAATATTTATCTTGAAATAAGGTCAAATTAAAGTAAAAATAAATAAATAAGAAGCTGGTTGAGACAATATGCTTTTATGGCCTTTTATTGAATTGTCAGTGACTGATTTCCTGTCTCTTACACACACTCTCCCATACACACCTACACACCTACACACACACACACACACACACACACACACACACACACACACACATCAAACAAGAAAGAGTCACACACGAGTCATGCTTTTGACTCTTTTATGACTGAATATTTTCCATGGTAACGTGGATGCGTTAATGATAAAGAATTTGTCATCCCTCCCTCTGACTTTGTCCTCTCTTCCTGCTCCCCACCAGTCCCCTTCCTCCCTCCCTCCTCCACCACCTTCCTCCTCCTCCTCTCGTCCCCGGTCCAGCTCCCACATATTTCCTCCATCCCGGTTCAGCACTGACTTAGTGAGCCACTATCTGTCTGAGATAAAGACTACAGTACCCAGAATCCCCCAGAATTTGAGGGTTCTCAGGAGAGGGGTGAGACAGGAAGTAGCGTTTGAGTGTGTTTGATTGACAGGTTGATTTGTTTTTTTGTTTTTTTTTAATTTCTCCTACATGGTGTCTGCAATTTCAAGAAAATATGTTGACTTCAAATGTATTTTTTTTTTCATATCATCTGCTCCCATAGGTCTGATTTGATGATTATTTGGAAAATGTGAAGTCAATGAAACTTGCAGGCACCACGTTGTGTTCCTCTCCCTCATTTCTTTTCCATCTCTCTCTCTCGGGTTCTTTCTCTTTCTCAGCTTCCCTCTCTTATCCCCTGTGTATTTTGTGTTTGTGTGCTTCTCTCTCCTTTTGTTCATGAACAGATGTTTGCTTCAGTCACAAGACAAAGGACCCTTGGTGATTGGATCTTCTTTTACGCTCTGATTGCAGTGTTGTGTGGGACTGAAAGAAGTGTTTCTAACCTGCGTTGTGTTGCTCTGCGGTCTTCCCGGGGTTTCACTGACCTGTGTGCGTTTGTGTGTTGGAGTGCTTCTGCTGACGGCGTCGTATGTTCTGAAGCAGAACTTTCTGCTTTCAGACAGTTTAACAAACCTGAGAATAACACGTCGCCCCAGGGCAAAGTCAACGCTTGATTGGTTCTTGCTCACGTCAGCTTTCTCAGGCCCATGTGCCCAGCGCTTATTGAGTATTATCACATTTAGAGGGATGTTTTACAGACAGGAAGAGGATTTGAACAATTTGATATTAACTTGTTATTGAAAAGGACTACGCCACAATGCTTTTTCTTTTCTCATAATTTGCCTCAGCATTGAAAAGTCACATTACCTCTCAGTAATTTTCTTTTTGTAATTTGACACCAAAGAGATGAGATGAATGAATAAATTCTGCCTCCCTGCAAAAGAAAACCTCCCTCATTGTTGAGTTGTTGGTATAAATATTCAACAGTTCATATGCATTCAATTATTATTTAGTAAACATGAACTATTGAAGAATACTCATGCTAGTCCCCCGGGTGTGCAATAATTCTCTTTTGATGAGGTCATGGAGGCTCACCTTCTGACATCACGTATCGATCAGACTGGTTTCCATGCTGACAAGCTGGCCTGTTGGTGTTTGATTGATACTGACAACTAACCAGCATCCTGTGTTGTTTGTCTCTTTTTTTATCATAACTGTTAATGCGTCAGTGGTCAGTCAAGATGGTAAGTGTGTGTATGTGTGTGCGTGTGAGAATGAGAGAGTGTGTATAGAGTAGTTGTAAGAAGACCCAGCAGTGTAGGTGCTCGTGCATGTATCTTGTCCTCCCATAGTGTCCAATATATAAACCCTGTAGTGACGGTAATGTCTCCTTACCTAGTTAACATAGATCCATCCATGCATCCATTTTCCGCCGCTTATCCGGGGTCGGGTCGCGGTGGCAGCACACCCAGCAGACCGACCCAGGCCTCCCTCTCACCCGCAACATTTTCCAGCTCATTCTGGGGGACCTCGAGGGGTTCCCAGACCAGCCGGGAGATATAATCCCTCCAGCGTGTCCTGGGTCTTCCCCGGGCCTTTCCCCAGTTGGACGTGCCTGGAAAACCTCTAATGGGAGGCGTCCAGGAGGCATCCGGATTAGATATAGATTATTAAATCCTGTATAGATGTCCTGTCTTTATACAATATTACAACCACATGCATCCAATAAGAGTTCCTTAGTTTTAGTCTCTTTTTCCCAATTAATGTCTCCTACTGCATGTTTACCTGGTCAGTACTGACAGGGTCCCAGAAGTCAACTGACTTCAGGAGCAACATAGTGGACATTAGAAAGCAACGGGGAAGAACAGAACGGAGAGTTGACCTGTTTGACAACCTGGAAACCGAGTATCTGAATATCTTAGCCCAAGTTATTGATTGTAAATTAGTTTTCTTCCTCCGTGGGCGTCTGTTCCCGAGGTCATGAATGAATTTTTCAACTTCAACATGTCCTGAGAGGTTTGGGTGCATCAGTCAGTTTTACTGTCGGACATTTTTATGTTCTGCAGTTGATTTTCGGCCTTTTGTTAACTGTTTATTTTGAGTGCAACAACTCCGTTTACATTCCAGCCGCTTATTTTCATTCTGTGGAACGTATGTAGCGTGGAGGCCGCTGGGCTCAACAGGAGGTATAATTACTGTTTAAACACATCAGAGAAACCTATAGATTAACCTTTGTTCCGTTTGTTCTTCCCAGTATTATTCCTCCACCTTACTGACTTTATTATGGGTTTATATGTAGTTAAAGATGTTTATTCATGTGTTTTATTTTACATTTTTTTACCATCAGGCCCCATCTCTGGAGGATTTCAGCCACTTGCCCCCCGAACAGAGGAGGAAGAGGCTGCAGCAGAGGATCGACGAACTCGGCAAAGAGCTCCAGAAAGAGATGGATCAAAGGTTTATTCCAGACTCATCGACACATAACCAGAAAAATCAATTCAGTTCATTCATGTGCTTATGTTTCTCCTCACTATGACCCATGAACTGCGTATTATGGTCAGTCCATCCCATCAACCCCCAGTGCATGTTTGCTCCGTGTCTTTCAGAGATGCCCTGAACAAGATGAAGGACGTGTATGAGAAGAATCCACAGATGGGAGATCCCAGCAGCCTGCAGCCCAAGATATCGGAGACCATGTGCAACATGGAGAAGCTGCGGTCGGAGATCCACAAAAACGAGGTATGAAAGGAAGACGGTGCAGACGTAACTGTAGACAAGATTACCTGACTGTTTAAAAACCCAAGAAAGAAAGGGAGGGTAAGAGAAGAAAGGATGCTTTTGTCTTTGAGAGCGGGTCAGGAGACGCTCTGTGTGGATGATGACGGTCACTGTGTTCGTCTCTGTTGACAGACGTGGTTGTCTGAGGTGGAGGGCAAGCAGAGCTCCAGAGGAGACAGAAGACACAGCGCTGACAACCACCATCACACTCCTCAAGGCAGAGAGAGGTAAACAAAAGCACAACACGCATGTTCAGGGCAAACATTTCAACATTAGGGATTTCTGAATGGCATGCTGAGATTCAGATTGATGGTTGCTTTCATAATCATAAGCTAATCATAAACTAATCCAGCGTGTGTTTTACAGTGATGCGACTGTGAAATATGTTTTCAGCCAAGTAATACAAAGTGTTCAGTGTCTGATTTTAAAATACAATACTTCAAATTTATTTAAATATATATTTAAAACTAACGGAGAGAATTAGAGAACCACAATATGGACCATGAGGATATAATTATGAGAGGCTACAAACTATATTCCTCTTCTTGTGTTACTTGGATTTGAATTGTCAAGTACCTGATTACATCATTATTTTCATCACGGGAATATGAAGGCAGTATGTATCCTAACCCTGCTAACACCAATGCTGCCCGTTTCCCATCAGCCCCGAGGGCAGTTATACAGATGACACCAGTCAGGAGCACCACGCGCCTCCACAGCGCACCAGTCCTCCGAAGCCCGGGCAACCGAACCCCGAGTTGCACGAGTTCGACGACGAGTTTGACGACGACGACCCGCTGCCCGTCATCGGGCACTGCAAAGCGCTCTACTCCTTTGACGGTGAGGACAAGCGGCATTCATGTGAAGTTAGCTGTGTAATGTGAGAAAAGCCAAGATGAATTATGACTTACTTTGGCCCTTTTAAATGATCCCATCCTGTGCATACACAGTTAAATATAAATGATCACTGTAGAAGAGATATAATGGTAGCACATTATAATAAATACACACTATTTAGCATTAGCAAAGCATGAGTAAACACTTAATTCATCATTTATAAAGCATTGTTCCAACATGAACACTCATTAGTAATTCATTAGTATGCAATTCATAAACACGTGTTGGTCTATTTCTTTTTCGTTAACCTTGAGGCCGTTTAATGTCATTTATAAATGCGTTATAAAGCATAGATAGTCCTTACTTTAGATGAGGTCACACAAAATACTTAACTAACGACTAATAACTAGCTGAATTAATCACAAATTGCAGTATTAAAACACGTCCGTAGAGCGTTTATGTTAACCATTAGTGAATCATCTGCAAGTCCTTAATTGGTTTGCAATATATATTTAATTTACGAATGGGGAATCCATCATTGATAAAGTATGAAAACATGCATCATAATCATTATTAATCAAGCATAAAACGTATAACTGTGTTAATGAATTGCATATCAATGAGTTACTAATGAGTTAATGTTGGAACAATGCTTTATACACGATGAATTAAGTGTTTACTCATGCCTAACTAATGGTAAATAGTGTCTTTATTATAAAGTGCTACAGATATAATGATTACAAGCACCAACATACAAGCTAAATTCACACAAAGTAGTTTGAGGGCTCTAAAGCTCTCCCTGCTGTGTGAGTGTGTGTTTAACGACACTGTGGTTTGTTTGACTCTCAGGTCAGAACGAGGGCACGCTGGTGATGGCGGACGACGAGGTAACGCTCGCTCTGTGACTTTAACTCACCAGTTAATCCAGAAACCCGTCGTTTTCATTTAAATACAAAAAAGAAACCTGTGTCATTTCCCGCTGCAGGTGCTGTACATCATCGAGGAGGATAAAGGCGACGGCTGGACGAGGGCGCGGAAGCAGAGCGGCGAGGAGGGCTACGTGCCCACGTCCTACGTAGAAATCACCATGGAGAGAAACAGCAAAGGTGCCGTCACCTACATCTGAAACTCTGTCCTCTCATCCCGTCTGTCGTCCTCACCATCCTCACAGCTTTCTCTTCCTCAAAATAACACTACGAAAGGGAACAAAAAAGACAGCATCTCAACACCTGCATGGACATTCATCTGTTTTCTGATTTCCACCCCGTCTCTCTGTCCTCCCGTGCATCCCTCTAACCCTGTAATCATCCGTCCTCTCATGTCTGATGTTCCAGAGGTGAGTGTCGAAGGTCACAGAGATCTATTTGATGGTGTTTGAGTGACTGGTATGTCGTACATGAGGCATTTATCTGTGTGTGTGTGTGTGTGTGTGTGTGTGAGTGTGTTTTTAAAGATGTCACCACTGCTGTTTTGAGCCTCTTGTCAAGGCTGTACCACTTTTTATCGATCAAAGCGTTAAAGTTTTATGTAATATACGAGAAACAATTTATTTTTGATTCTTTTCTGTTTCTTTTTTTGAAACTTGAGACATTTAAAACGGACTTTACGCTCTTTAGATTCATGTGTCGACATAATGTTCAGATTTTATGTGTGTGTGTGTGCGTGTGTGTGTACACATGAGTTTTTCTGTGTTACTGTGCCATCGCGATAAAGGTTTGTCTAATTCCAGCTTCCTGAATTTTACCGTTACAAGAGTTGTGCTGGTTGATGATGTCGCCTGTCCTTTCAGTTGAAGTTGCTGTTCTTTATTTTTAATGTTTGCCAAAAAAAGATCCCACTTAAAGACCAAAACCAGCAATGGGTTAAGTTTCCTTCCCCGGTCTCTGGCTCTCGACCCCGAGCTCATCGGTTCCCACTGCAGACTCAAAGCTTCAGAAATAAACAAATATGGAAATACAAGTTTTTAAACAGAATTGATTTTGCGATCATATTTAAACTCCAGTTCTCTCGGATGAATTATTAATTCAGACGAGTGTTTTCTCTCTGTGGAGAAAGCTATCGGTACAATAGCTACAAAGGAACTTCAGCAGGTGTGCAGACCGGAGAGAAATTAAATTATTAAGTCAATTCGTAGATAAAGACGTATAAAGCACTTAAGAACAAATCTGTTTGTTTTATGTTTTTGCATTAAGCAGAATGTTGTCACATGTTGTGTCCTTTGTGTAGACATGAGGTGTGAAAGGCTTTATTGAAGGATTTTAGATGCCTGAGGAGGAAGAGAAGTGTTCCTTCTTACTCCTTTAATTACCTGATGAGAGACTCCTCATGGCTAAACAGAGAATACTTCTTCGTAGGATCAAGTCATTGTTGGTTTTGTTTTTTATGGTAAACAATAAGAATATTTTCCAGACGTTTTGAAACCTCCAGTTAAGAGATTAAGTAAGGAAGTGTGCAGTGTGAAGATGGTTTCACTTCAGTTGTAACAATAATTCTTAAAATTATCTCTGACAAATCATGTATTTTATTTTTTATCTTTCACTTTCGGTCATTGTTTGAGTCCCTGATTAAAAACCGCTGTGACCCCGTGTCCTCTGGCGTCCATGATGGTGTAACCTCTGCTTCAGGTGTTTCTCACACATCTCCACACTGAAGGGTTGTTACTGCAGCCGACACCTTGCTGTACAAACAAGGGTGTAGAGTCCTGGCCGCCCAACAGCTTACTGGGAAGTGCTGCTGCCTTGCATTTGTTACCAGTATCACCTAATCAGTGCTTACACAACAACTCCTTAAATGTGTTTTAAAGTGGAGGCTGCAGAGTATACAATGAAGTTTATTTTTTCCATCTATCCTTCCCAGTGCACTTGTTTTATTCTATATTTCCCTCTTTTCACACCTTTCCTTTTGTCTTCTTCCTCCGACCTCTTTTTCCTTTCCTTGTATCTCCTCAACTCCCTCCTTTTCTCCTCTTTGTCTGTCTTTCTTTATCTTCCCCCGTCTCCTCCATTTCCTTCTGTCTGTTTTTTTTTCTTCCCTTTCCCATGAATTGACCTCACTCTGATGGAAAATAAAGACTTTCTGACCTTTTAAATTTGGCAGTCTCCCCGAATAAAAGTTTATTCTGTTTAAACACAAACCTCCTCCTTAAACCTCCCTTATGTTTGTGTGTCTGTGTGTGTGAGATGACTGTAGCACCTTATGCGTCTTGTCGTAACTCACTTTCTCCTCTGTGACCGCAGGTTCCTGAGGGCTGCAGGGTGGCCGGGCGCTTTGATTGGCTGGTGGAGGGCTCACACTGATTGCTGAT
This sequence comes from Clinocottus analis, assembly GCF_023055335.1. Taxonomy (NCBI): domain Eukaryota; kingdom Metazoa; phylum Chordata; class Actinopteri; order Perciformes; family Cottidae; genus Clinocottus; species Clinocottus analis. Next base: position 291,331 of record NW_027175965.1, on the reverse strand, counting down.
TATTGGTGGTGGGCGCGACCCAACAAAGAGAGCGGTAGTGAGTGAGTGAGGGAGAGAGAGAGATAAAGCGGAGGCAGGTTTGCATGTCTGCATGCTCGCATATCCATAACCGGCAACGCATGTTAATGAAGGAAGAAGGGGAGGGTCATAAGTGGATGAGTAGATGACCTTAAAACCAAAGAGAAGGCGCAAATATACCGTAAAAATTGTGTTACAAGCTGCTACTACCTTCGGTGTGTGTCGCTGCTGCTAGCTCCCTGCTGCTGCTAGCTCCCTGCTGCTGCTAGCTCCCTGCTGCTGCTACTACGACTGTATGCGTCCCCGCTGCCTGAGCCGGGGCTGGTCCCGCTACCTTTGCTGGTTGTCGGGGAGCTAGCAAAGAGCTTTAGCTGGGAGCTAGCGGAAAACAACTAGCAGCAGCACTAGCGGGAAAACTAGCAGCAGCAGCGCTAGCTGGCTACAGCGGGGAACTAGTGGGGAAAAAAATCACCGAATGTTGTAGCGGCTTGTAACCCAACTTTTACGGTAGTTTAAAAAAGTGTCGGCCATTAGAGACGTCCTACTCGAACCTGAAAGAGTTTCTAAAGTTTTTTTTCTTCCGTGGTAAAAACGGGATCAGCAGTTGAGGGAAACCCTCTGCTCTGCCCTCGGACTGGAAGATAAAGCCGCTGCCAGACTTTTTGTTCAAATAAAACTCAATCTGCAACTTGCTACTTCCTCGTCTCTCAGCGTCTGAAACGGTGGCACTTCTGTGGTGGCTTACACATGTTTAAAGGCCTTGAGGGGCAAACCCATTCACATCAGGGGGAGCGGCTGCTGGTGTTCAGCTCTCTGTGGGTTCAAACGTTCACGTCTGCATCCCCTTGCCAGCGACCTCACTAATTGGGGGTGTGGCTACTAAAGGCTTTAAGCTCGCAGAGAGAAGTGCATACAAAGCACCTTCCCACCGCACAGATCCATCGTCTGCTTTATTGGGATAGCTTTCCCAGTTTCTAAACAAAATGAGTCTCTTCAACGTTTTGGAGGAAAAGCTTCTTTTGTTGCTTGTCATTTTTCACTCCATTCAGTGGGCTCCATAAACCATGAATTAGCCTTTTGACCAGAAGAACATCTCATCACAAAAAATGACGCTGCAGCTGTGCAACCCGTCTGCCGAGGAAGGCCACGAGTCTTCAGAGATACCAGAGTGAGTGACTCGTGTGATGACCTGTTTTTCTAGTCAAACGGCTCTTTCCAACATTAAGAATGGAGCAACTCAAATTCAAGATAAAACATTGTTATATTCTCTGAATCAGACAGCATGTACAACGTTTGGTCCAGCGCCTCGCGAGAGGACATCAGTTAAGTTTAAACTCCGACTATCAGGGTTTGGCACAGTTCTTTTTTTTTAGGGTCAGTTGTGCTCACATGATTAGCTGCCACTAACAATGTCATCATCATCATCATCATCATCATCATCATCTGTGCTCTGTTGCTGATGTCTGCCTGCCTGCCCGCCTGAGCCACTCTGCTCCTCATGCCTGCCTTCACCTACATACACACGCATGTCCGTAACGTGTCCCAAACTTGATCGGGCGTTTGTTTCTGTGCCTTTATCTGCAACCTCACAAGTGTCTGTGTGCGTGCGTGTGCGCGTGCAATGGCTGGGTTGAGTGTTGAATGCAGTCATCCTCATATTTGAATGGAAGCATGGGTATGATTTATGTTTGTGCATTTAATATCACTCAGAGTTACTCATTGGACAGATAGAAGGACGATCAGGTGAACACAGGACCCCTCTACTTCTCTCTCTCTCTCTTTCTTTTCCCCACACTTCCCCTCTTTCCTTGCTGGGTTTGTAATACCACCAGTTGGCCAGCAGGTGGCAGCCTTTCCTCACCAAACCACAGCTAAGCTCGATCCGGACTCGGCCGCTTTTTACACCAAACATAAGGAGGAGCTCCGGTGTCTCTGGAGTCAGACTCTGCCTTGTTTTACTTTGGAGGGATTATTCCACACACATCTCTTGATGTCTGCCCTTCTGCCTGACTACATCTCCCATCAGCCACCTGGGCTCAGCCTTTCCTCGGGGACTGAAGTGCATCTCCAATTAAAAGAAAAAACATGTTTTATCAGTTGTTTTGTGTGAACGTGACGACACACGTGCATCTATCAACATGTTTATGGGACAGCGTGTAGGATTTTGTCCTGTTTGGCTCTCCATAAACACTAATATGTAAACGTGTGTACGTTGGTTTTTTACCGTTGAATGATTTGTACATATTAACATCTTTCATGTCATGCTGAATGTGTTCCCACGGTGATTGTTTGTAGGTTTGTTTGATTGACACTCTTCACGAGAGACTACGAGGTTTAAATTGAACTGATGCACTTTGCCCTGAAGTCTGATTTTAAAATGAACGTGTTAAAGAGTGAACGGGTGAATGAGGGACTGTGTTGCCCGCACAGAGAGGTGTGAACTTAATGAATGACCACTGTGTAGCGCCGAGAAACTGAAACGTCTCAAGTTATTGTAACTCTTGGCGATCAAAGACCGACTTCTGTTTGTTGCATGATTTTATAGATTATTTGAACTCATTTGTCTCTGTTTTAACCATTCACTGTATTTTTTTTTCTCAAGAGACTACCAAAACTACACATCAGAAGAAAAGTTTGACTTCCTTTTTGATGCTATTTAAGACAAGAATGCCACCAATGGCTCGCTGCTTGTAGATCTAAACAGCAGGGGGCGCCGCCTCAGTTGTAGTCTGCGTGTCGACGAAGCTGTGAAATGTACAGAATGATGCTGCCGGTGTTGTTACTTGAACTTTGGTCACGCTTCTCCACATTTTTGCTCTCCGATCTGTGATCGCCTCCCATCAGACAAATAGTCCACAACTATACGATTAATCAGCTTCAGATCGACAGAACAGACAGGAGAGTGGTGTCAATCTTCTCATCAAACTCTCTGGAGAAAAAAAAGTGAACTGGCATATTGAAAGCAAATGAAAGTGATCCGTGTCTGCAGTCAGTTTTTTCTTTTTAAAACCAGCTCTCCGATCCATCGGTGCTTTCTGTCTTCGGTGCAGAATCTGACTTCCTGGTTGGCTGCAGCAGCGAGCCTGCTTGTGATTCCACAAATCAAATGAAGCTACATGTTTAAAACAAACTAAACTATGATATAAGATGTGTGCAGTTGCGTGTTGCATATTAGAAATATTTAGTTGGACTGGCAATACATACAATTACGCTGCAATTAAGGCTGCAACTAATTGATTTTTCATTATTTGATTCATTATGTTTGATTGTTTAGTCTATGAAGTGTAACATGACATAGTAAATAATGCCTATCAAAAGATTTAACAGCCCATGCTGATGATGTCTTCCAGTGTTGGTTTTGTTCAACAAAAAGTCCAAAACTCATTTGCATTCAATTAATGTTGAACAGAGGGAAAAGCCGCTTATTTGAGATGTTATGTTTTTGCTAAGTGACTAACAGAAAATAGATGAAAAGAAATCGCACCACTTTCAGCACTAACACCAGAACCTTGCTTGTAATTAACTAAACGTGCACTCAGACATGCAACATGTATCTGTAGAGGAGATAACAATCCTCTCATGTGGCGATAAAGGTCGCGACCTCTGTCCTGCTGAAGTAGTGTTGCTGTGAAGATTCTTGCAGGACTTTTTTTTTTGTACTAACTCTTAAACAGATTCCAAATGTTTCATCATCTTCCTCATCAGACATGTTTGGAGTGTACTGTCCCTTTAATGAAAGAATACATAATATCAGGGGTTTGAAAGTAGTAAAATACACCAAAAGTCTCATTAACAGTTATTTTTTCCCCTCATTAATATACATATACAAACTGTTAGCTAAGTATTATAATAGCCATTGTGCTGTATTTCTGAATATTATGCAAAAACACAATAATAAAGCAGCTTTGAGATGAATATGACGTTCTTGTCCACTGGTAACGTTTTTTTTCTGAAAGCTGCCGAGCTGCTGTTAGCGTGGTGCCGTTTACCACCCAGAAAATACAAACAAAACCGCATGTCTTCTACATCATGTTTGTCCTGTTGAAACGCACCGATTGCTGTTTCACTCGGCATCAACGTCCAGCCATGGTGGATACAAACAGCAGCAGGTACCGGGTGGTTCTGCAGGATATTAACATCCATGTAAATGTGTTTTATCCATGTTGTATATGTTGTAATAACGAATGGCAGTACTCCTCTTTCCATATTGTGCACATCTTTTTACTTTCAATGTTGTCAGACACTATGTGAGCAAAGCATTTTTCTGTTTCCTTCTTCCAAGATATTGTCTAATAAAAATAAACCGCATTGAAAAGTGAATTTGTCTTCTGTGACATTTTATTACAGGAAGCAGAAGTGATGAGAACTCCAGACTTGTTTATTACTTTATGTGGCATCAAAGGTCAAATAAAGTATGTCAGTCTCTCTGTTGCTTTAATTATAACCAAACACAAAGCCTTCAAATGTGTCAAAGTTTTCAAGAATTAATTTAAAGCCATTTGACCTCGTCGGATCGTACACCATATTTATTCATTCTCAGAACAGTAGTTCGTTATAATAAAAACATTAAAATTATCAACTTCTAATTTTTCAGTCAGTCATCTACAGAAAATATGTACAGTCTATTATTAACATGCTGTTATTCAAATATGTACAACTTTAGTCTCATACATGTTAAACCATCTCATTTCTTTCAGGTGCAGGAACAAAAATCTTACCGTTCTCCAGCTACATTTACACATCCATACATACAGGAAGTTTGAAATGCTGCTACAAATCAGATTTTTTTTTGCTTCGACTGTATGTAATACTGTAAAGAATTTTAATAATGTTTTTCTCAAGTTTATCTTTGTCATCTAATGATTTGGGGGGGAAAGCACCTGGTGGAAACCTTGATGTTAATATTAAATTAATATGTCACTGCATATATATTGACTATTTATTTTTAGATTTCTTTCCAGTGGTTTTGTATCAAAGGTCACAAACAGATGAATGCAGCCAGCAATCTCATTTTAACTTTTAAATACATTATTTATATCAAGACAATATGCACAGACGTTGACTTTGAAGGAAAATGTCCTTTCTGAGTTTATAAAACTATTATCTGGTTTGTATTCTAACGCTGAATTACCAGAAATAAATACTTAGTTCATTAACGACTTGAAGAGTACATTCTTACATTTGATATTTTTTCTCTTTTGGTCCAAACGTAGAACGATGTTCTCCATTAACTGGAATGTCAGAGTAAAAATAAAACGCGTGCCTGTGAAGGAAAAAGCAACATTTCTACACCAACGTGTCCCTTTAAGTCTGTACAATGTCATAACATCTAAATCTTGTTTAATAAACATTCTGCATGTGTTAGACTCTGCTTGTATGTGAGAGCGTGAAGCCTGATGTTATATTATAATCTGTGAATTGTGCAGAGACTCTGTTGGTGATGTGCATCCTAAAAAAACTTGTATTTCCTTAATGTAAAGTTTTACTGGACATTGACTTCTCTTATTAAATGGTTAAAAAGTCTGTAGCCATTATCTTCTTATTTCCTTCGTCACAGATTGTTTCCAATCCCCCTCTTCTACTGACGTCCAATGGGAGCTGTCGCTCATTCAGATTACAGTCTGTGTTTTGGGCGGGGGCTCCAGTTTCCGGGACAAGGCCGTGAGGATGAGGTTGAATTTGTTGTAGCGATCTGATTGGTTGACTGAAGCTCCGCGGCTTCCCCACAACAGCCGCAGCTGAAAGTCTGTTTTAAACACCTCCAGCAGGTCTTCATCGCACAGGAACCCTGAGGACAGGAAGAACACGACTGTTATGTTGTCCTGACCTCTTCTGTTTATTAAAGGACAATACATGCACGTCTTTGTGAATATGTATTTTCTGTTTCTTTACCTTGTAAGATCTTCTGCGTGTTGGCCGTGTAGCTTTGTGCGTCGTGTGCTACGGCGCGCGCGGCCTCCAGGTGGCGCAGCATGATGTCACAGCCTTGGTCGCTGGTCTCCCAGAGCTCCGCCCCCTCAGGTGTGATTGACGGACGCTCCATTAAAGTGAGGAGGGGCAGCAGGAGGGGGACGCAGACCACTGGGGGTGAGGAAGCTGCAGGAGGAGGAAGAGGAAGGAGGACGTCGGAGGTCAGAGCAGAGCTACGATTGAGTGATTGCTTCCACACGGCTCTCAACATGGCGACGGTTTATTGGCTCTTTGGTCGGGAAGTAAACATATTCTGCTGCAGATTTCAAAGTGTTAGTACTTTATACTAGTGTTGGTGCTCAGTACCTGTGCCCTCATACAGATTGTTGTAGAAAGGTTTGAGAGTTTTCTCGTAGCTGATGGCGGTCTGTGTGTAGTTTCTTCGTAGGGTCGTCCATGTTTCCTCCAAGCGGCTGATCTGCAGAGAACACAACACACACAACTGTATGTCTCAAACTACCATGAAACCATACATGTTATACATGTCAGCTGTTTTAATGCGCTCATGCCAACAGAAAGAAAAAAGTGTACTATATATCACGTTGTGTGTGTGTGTGTGTGTGTGTGTGTGTGTGTTACCTGTGGCAGGTCCAGAGCTTTCATCAGGGCCGTGAAAGCGAACAGGTCGCCCACCGTGTCCTTCAGCTCCAGCGCCACCAGGATGATGCGATTTAAGGTCGACGCCCGCTCGTCAACGCTGCCCGTGCATCCCAGAATATCCACGGCAACGCCTATCGCCATGGTGTGGTGCCTTGGAGACGGAGGAGACGAGGGCTGTCAACACCAGCGGACCGAAATGCATCTTCTCTTTTTGTTTTAGGATATGAATCACTATTGCCGTCAACTCAAATATCAGTGTTGGTGCAGATCGACGTGTCAGCCTTATTTAAATAAGCTGTCTCTAATCTTTCTTTCTTTAAATCCCTTAAAATACAAACAATGTAGAGGCCCCAAGAGATGAAAGTACCCCAGAAAATGTGTTACGCAACATAATTTCTGATGTGTGTGTGTGTGTGTGTGTGTGTGTGTGTACCTTTCCATCAGGTCGAGCCTGAGCTGTCGGCCATGTGGAAGCGTCACCAGCTCCAGACCAGATGACACGCCCATCTGACCTTTAACCTCTGGAGTCACTCCCACTATCCTCGCAACCTGGAGGACAAAAAGGTTTAAAAGAGGCCATTAATGACATTTACTTGTTTTACTTTCCTCTCTTATTCATTCTGTCTGTTGTGTGTGTGTTCATGAGGTGTAATACATAGTGTGTTTTCTTTCTGAGTAATTACTCTGCGTCACGAGGATTATTTAATAAGCATCTGCTGCAGGATAGAAATCTGATTGTGTGACACAAACAGAGGAGCTGTAAACATCTTGTAATTAAACACACGTGTGTGTGTGTGTGTGTGTGTGTGTGTGTGAATGTCTGTCTGCTGTAAAACAGGTTTTAATGAGGCACTCTGATATTGTGACTGAAGACTTTATAAATGGTTAATAATGTATTTAGAGATAGGTAACAACCCATTCATAACAACGATCTCTTTGTCTGGTGTTTGTCCTCCTCCAGCACCGCATTCATGGTTTATGATGAGGAAATGTATCAATAATGATTATCATCACTTAGATGATGCATTGTTACCAAATACAATAGATACACGAGTATTAATCTATCGTTCATATTGTCTGTCCATTAGAGAGCACTGGCAGGTGCTGGTGAACTGGAAAATGTTCCTGAAGCGCTTAAACAAAACAATTTCAAGTTTGAAATTCTGAAATTGGTATTAACCCCAAAAACATTACATGGACTATGAGAAATAAAAAGGTGGCGATGCTTTGCAAATGGGTTCCAAATCAAATGATCTCCAATATTTTGTATTATTTTACATCTGTATTATAGGAGATTTTCAGTTGTAGTCAAGCCAAAGTAAGCTTTAATTCCTGATTCCTGAAAAATTAATACGAAAACCAATAGTGCTTTTATAGACAAGATAAATCTCCATTCAATAATTACCCTGAATTAATTAATTTGAACTGTGAGTGTGTGTGTGTGTGTGTGTACCTGGCAGTCGGCTATCAGCAGGTGTCGGGCGATGCTGTGGTGGTCGTGGCTGAGCAGCAGCTCCTTCGCTCTCTTCAGCACCACCATCTCCAGCGGTTTGTTCTCCGGCGGCAGAAGTCGGGATCCGAACTCCGCCGGCTGAAACGTCGACTCCGTCTCCTCAACCGGCCGCTGGAAACTACTCCTCTCGTCTTCCTCCTCCTCTTCCTCCTCCTCCTCCTCCTCCTCCTTCCATGCGTCCTCCTCCTCGCTGGTGTTTTCTAAGGCAGCGATGGCGTGATGATAGGAGCTTCTGTCCAGTCCTTTCCTCCCTCCTGCGTCCTCCCCCTCCTCTCTCCCTCCCTCTGCCTCTCTCCTTAGTCTCTCCACGTAGCTGCAGAGTGGAGGCAGGATTTCGAGGTCCGTGGTGGGGTGAGGGGGGTTCGATTCCTGCCACTGCAGCGGGCTGCCGGACCTCCGGTCTGCAGGGCTCAGCTGCAGCCGATCCGTCCATCCTGTGTCCGCTGAATCCGAACCCTGAATAAGTTCAGCAGGGGAAAGTACGGAAGAGGAGGACCCGCGAGAGTCCGCAGGGCGGAGCTGATGGAGGAACTTCAGGGGTTTAACTGGAGGTACAGGAGGGCCCTGGGCGGCTGTGGAACAACAATCACAGTGTTAACAGTTGCATACTTTTAATTTAAGAGGGAGACAGCACATTAATAGACAGTAGATCTACTGTCTGGTATAGATAGTCCATACATTATGGTTATGAAAGTAAAATATGAGCACCTGGTGCAATTCAATTGGACTAAAAGCGACTTGTAACATCTCTTAACATTACAATAAATCGAATACCTTCAGGTTAAAGGATAGAGTACAATTTATAAGTTGTTTCTTAAAAGTATAGCAATGTTTAATGAATTAAAACGCCATAATTAATGAGCAGCAGTTACTGTCTCAGAGGCTCCGCGCTACTGTTTCATCACATTCAGACTTTAAGTCTTCCTGAACTCCATCATATCTGCGTAACTTCCCCAAATCAATATCATTTGAGCACAATCTTTATATTTATATTCATTTAGTTATAACATATTCATACTCCCCGAGACTATTCTGAATAACAGTCATGAAAGATGACGTTACCTTGGGTCCTCCATGGCGAACTAAGAGTTTCCACGCATGTGAAGTCGAGGGCGGACGAGGAGGAGGAGGAGTCTGTGAGGCCGGAGCAGCTGGAGGGAGGGACCAGAGGCTGAAGGCCGGGGGAGCGAGTCAGGCGAGCCAGCGGCACCTTGCTGGGTTTGGGAGGCGGTTTGGGACACAGCTGGCTGTCAGAGCCCCGGATGGCCTGGCCTGTAAACACACGGACAATATGTTTCATCAGACAGACGTCAGCGCTTGTTCATGGAACCAAATTGAATCAAAATCTGGATTAAAGACGTATCTCATCTTGTTTCTGTGGCAGTGAAGCACATAAGACCACAGCTTCTCTGTTCATTGACTTTACTTTAAATGTAATTTCCCATTTGCATGCAAACAATGGCAGGAGCCAAAACCTTCAGGTTTTTGTGTGTTTTGGATTTCACGAGCGGTAAGACTGCTGCATTGTTGCTTTTGGGACATCATGCATTGATTGATTTGCCAGCGACAATGCGCTCTGCATTTAGTGTCTCACAGATATGAACTGTATTGGGACAGAACGTCCAGGGGTTGCTTTGCCATTTGATGCTGAAGGAATCCATTGAGATGTGGCTGGGTGAATGTTCTTTGGCTTCAACTAAAGGTCCCGTAGAAGTGCAGAGGCTTTGTTATCGTCATTATGTGTGTTACACTGGATCTTAGCTTCCGGATCTACTGACCTGCCAGAAGCTCTGCAGATCTCCGTGGGAGAGTCGGGCTCAGCACCGGCTCACTGCCCGTCCGAAAGACCGGAGACTTGGTGTTTGGGCTCGGGAGGAGAGAATCAGGAGACCGCTGGGGCTGCGCTTTGGATCCTGGGGAGAGGAGGAGCCGAGAGGAGAGGACAAGTAGAGGTGGTCACAGAAAGAAGACATTAGAATAAAGTGGAAAGGGGGTGTGTCGATGAGTTCAACAAGAAAGGGGAAGAAAGGAAATAAGAGCGATACAAATTACTTGATTCTATCACACAGATCACATTTCAATTTTCAGATTTGATCCTCCACAACAAAAAGTGAAAAAGGAACATCATCATGCTTCTAACAAACAAACTGTATTAACACTCTCACTGTGAAAAGACTGACGTCTGCCTGCAATAACTCAAAGCAGCACACACGTTTGACCTCCCTCTTCACGAAGGTTTTTCAAAGTGTTGCACAGAAAACTGAGTTGAAATGCGATTGTTAGATGTTTTGGATGGATAGTCTCCATCCTCTTAAAGGGGTTCTTCAGAACCTCACAATCATTTACCAAGAGGCAGGTAGCTTTCTGATTGGTGTGCCTTGAGTGGGCGTCGCCTCTCTTGGACCTGATTGAGACTTGCTGGTTGGCTGCCACAGCGATCCTTCAACCTGTGAGTGAAAGCGGATGTCAGTAACTAATATTATCGAAACATATTTACACATAAACTTGAGTTTAGGCCTCGGCGAGAATAAAAAGTGACATTAATAAGAAAGAATCAAAGTTTTTATCCCCCTTCCTCTTATTTTTCTTCCTCCCTTCCCTTAGACTCCTCTTCTCTTCTCCGCCTCTGTGTTCGGTTCTACTCTGGAACACATATTTATCTTTTCTCTTCCCAGACTCCATACATTAAGCTCCATGCACTCGTGAAATGACACACCTCTGTTTCTTTCGGCTGAAAAAGTCAGACATACTGTGTCTGTATTTATAGAGGGCTTGAGACACATATGGAACATGTCGTATAAACAGCCCCCTGCCTGGGTGATGAATGTAAACAGCTTGAGGCTGACGAGTTAAAAGCAGGAAGGGATTTAAAGGAATGATTTAAGTCTTTTACAGAGTGTGAGAGAAAGAGAAACAGAGAGAGAGAGAGAGAATGACTGAGGAAAGGTAGATCTCTATTATTCAAATTTAGCAGACAGCATGTTATTTGGTCTGGAGGCTGCGACCCACTTTCAATAACGGGACCTGCGTCGCTTGGAGCTAAAAAGCAACGTGGTATTTGTACACATGCTCAGTATATATTGTCCAGAAGCAACAAACACATCATTTAGGAGCATTGCCGTTACTCAGCGTGCTCCTGTGGGCTTTGGAGGAGAGTACCAACCGGAGCTGGCTGCCTCGGCTCCCGTCGTTGTCCCGGCAGTGTGTGCCGCGTTGCACGCTGTGTGCGT